>NC_139957.1:33703604-34266104 GCF_963454915.1 Gymnoscopelus microlampas
CATCAAGGCACCGCCAAAACACATTTTAGTCGACTAAATCAACTGTAGATTTAGTCGACTATAATCTTATGATATTTAGTCGACTAAAACTGGACTAACATTTCAGATGATTAAAATATGACTAAAACTAAATGGAATTTGATTCAAACCGGGAACCAAACTTAAAAAGAAAAACAGGTTATGAATGATTCATAATTCTTTAGTTTTTTTTCTGAAAATCTATTTAGCAGGAAAACATTTTAGGAATGGAAAAAATATATATTTATTCACCCATATAACCCAAAATCATTGTTTTGGAAACACTTCTATAATTGCTCCCTAAGCAATTATAGTGTCACTAAGTGGCAGCCCATCACGCCATCACCTCTCTCTCCGCATTTGCCTGTCTATAAGCATGTCTGTACTGTACCACACACACACACACACACACACACACACACACACACACACACACACACACACACACACACACACACACACACACACACACACACACACACACACACACACACACACACACTGAGGATCTGAGGCTTGCAAAGTCAGCGTCTTCCTTCTACTCACTTCAGAAGACCTACTTTTATGCCCAGGCCTTTTCATCCTGTTTATTTAGTGGCTGCTTCATCTGTGCTTATCACATTTTATGCCCTTTTGTGTCTTCTGTTATTTGATGGTCATTTTATGTCTGGAGTTTTTACATTTACTATTTTTTTATCTCTTTATTGTTATGCTGCTGTAATGTTTATCGTTTTTTTGTAAAACACTTTGTAACCTTTTTAGGAAAGTGCTGTAGGAATAAAGTTTGTTATTATTACTCTGCTCTCAGAGTACGAGTGCCCAATTAAAACTTGGTTGCACGTCATTAGGCCTACCGATATCACACTGCCATCTTGTAGATCGGCTATTTTCGCTGTGCGACACTGCCACACATCACATTAATACAGTGGTTCTCAAAGTGGGGACCCCCAACGGTCCTTGAGAGGGTTCCACATCTTGTCCTCTCTGTCCGCTGTCCCCCCTCATCTTGTCCTCTCTCTCTGTCCCCTGTCCCCCTCATCTTGTCCTCTCTCTCTGTGTCCTGTCCCCCTCATCTTGTCCTCTCTCTCTGTGTCCTGTCCCCCCTCATCTTGTCCTCTCTCTCTGTCCCCTGTCCCCCCTCATCTTGTCCTCTCTCTCTGTCCCCTGTCCCCCTCATCTTGTCCTCTCTCTCTGTCCCCTGTCCCCCTCATCTTGTCCTCTCTCTCTGTCCCCCTCATCTTGTCCTCTCTCTCTGTGTCCTGTCCCCCCTCATCTTGTCCTCTCTCTCTGTGTCCTGTCCCCCCTCATCTTGTCCTCTCTCTCTGTGTCCTGTCCCCCCTCATCTTGTCCTCTCTCTCTGTCCCCTGTCCCCCCTCATCTTGTCCTCTCTCTGTCCCCTGTCCGTCTCCGTCCAGGCCTGTCTGCACTCAGAAGGTCACATGGACGACGGGCTGACCCTGCAGCGCTGTCAGCACGAGGAGTCCCGTGCGGCCCGCATCATCCGCAACACCACACGCCTCTTCAGCAGATTCATCAGGTACGCGCCGGGCGAACACACTGTTCATCAGTGGTGTAAAGTGACAACGTACATTTACTCAAGTACTGTACTTAAGTACAATTTTGAATTTACTGGAGTATTTCCAATTTTCAGTACTTTTACTTCTACTTCACTACATCTCAGAGGCAAATATTGTACTTTTACTCCACTGCAATTATTTGAAAACTTTAGTAGTTACTTTGCAGATATAATTAATTATATCATAAAACATACATTAACCACTTCAGCCCTATTTTATACCTTGGCTATTTGAAAATAGCCTAGGTATAACATCACGACACGTTGTGAGCTTGTAGATCTGCAAAAAAAAAAAAGATTTGTATTACTCCTAGAAGTTTTGTCCAAACAACGTGCAAATCGGTTCACATTATCTCTATAGTCAACTGATCAAGAAGGTTCTGTCCGATTTTTCATATTCCATCCTCATTGGTGAATTCTGAACATCTCTTCACATCCCAAGCACTTTTTCTAGTTTAATGATTTATTTGATATGGGGAGACGGCGTGAGGGCTTGCGGTGGTCGAAGGGAGTGCCCCCCCCTCCCCTCTGTGGCTGAGATGTGAGTGACTTGTAGTTTTTGTTGTGTCTTACTGACACAAACCAAGGTGTTTGTATAGAGAAGAACTTGCCTGCGTGCCGTCGGTCATTACAATAATGTTGTGCAGATTCCAAAAATAACCTACAGCATGTTTCCATACATAGTGCACGCAAGCGTTAGACATCAGCAGGCTCTCTGCACACTCTCCAGCTGCCCACACGGTCTGCAGAGAAAGCCCCTGCTGATCCCGGTAGAATCCTAGCCCACCATATTAACCCATTGAGACCTGAAGCCGATTCTACATGTCTCCTAAATCTCAACAGTATTCTGAAAAACGTATGTTTCTATATCAGTGGTGCTCAATCTTTTTCATGTCAAGGACCCCCAAAATGATATGTATTTGGCCGCGGACCCCATCAAAATATTTTGTTTCAGGAACCCCCCAGAAGCAAAGATTTGAGTTAAAAATGTTCGCTTAAGATATATATATATTCAAAGATTTGCACACATTTTCACGATTTTTCAAAAATAGCAGATCTACAAGCTCATAGCGCGGCACTCGGTGCCGCGCTATGAGCTGATCTGAGCTGAAAGAAAAGCTGATCTAAAAGTCCACCACCGTTGCTTGTGGATCTGGTCCAAGACGGTGTATTCTGGTCCGAGAAATGCCATCAGGTCACGGAGTGAGTGAGTGGTCTGCGGGTGGTCTGCGGAAAACAATGTGGGCGAGTGTGTTTTGGGGGCGAGCGTTACGGTTACCTTAGCATACGTTCTCTCTCGTGGCGCTGTCATTGTTTGCCGACAGCGCACGGTGTATTCTGGTCTGAGGAATGCCATCAGGTCACGGAAGCTTTTCCCCTTGACAGCGCTAATGGGCGTCTTCGGCTATCATCTTGGCTGTCAAATCGGTGATCTTTTCTGCCCGCCGGTCATCACAAGGGCGAGGTTTCATGGTGAAGGGAAATAGAAAATGTAAAAAAAGAAAAGCTGATCTAAAAGGTCACCACCGTTGCTTGTGGATCAGCAATTTTTACCAGCTTGCAAAGCACGCTGGTCTAAGAAGAGACTGACCTACTAGTCATCCATGTGTATTCACGGAGAAAAAAGAAAAGCAAGCTGGTATACATGACTGCGTGTCAAATATTTTTACTTTTGAATATTTTCATCCAGAATAGGGACGCCAGGTTGAAAGTTGTTAAAACATTGGTTGCATATGGCGAGTGATCTGCGGAAAACAATGTGGGCGAGTGTGTTTTGGGGCGAGCGTTCCGGTTACCTTAGCATACGTTCTCTCTCGTTGCGCTGTCATTCTTTGGCGACAGGGCACGGTGTATTCAGGTCAGAGAATTGCATTGCACTGCTTTATTGTCAATCTTGACAAAATCGTCCCGCACCGCACTCCTGTTTGAAGCTGCCATTTCCAAGCGGGCTTTCAAGCATGCATAAGCAGGAAGTAAACAAAACTAGTCAGCGCGCACACGACCTGACCGGACGTGCACTAGCGCAGCACAGACAGACACACACACCGTTCCCTCTCCCATTTGGAAAACATTTTATAATTTTTTACATTGGAACTGGCTATTATGGAAAACCTTTTTAACGTTTTTGAACAAGCCATTAAAACATTTTTTGGAAAATGTATATTTTCCAAAAAATCGATAGGAGCACGAGTCGAAAATCGCAGCGCAGATTTGTTGATGCTCCTATGGTCCTCAGTCTTCACGTTTGCAGTCATCCAACTCCTCACTGTTCTCGTGTCACGGCGGTGCCGGTTCAGCCTCAAGCCCACCCCGCCCCCCCCCCCCCCCCTGATTATATGAATATTATGCACACGTGCCCCCCTGTCACCCCCGTTCATGTCAGGACAGCCAGCTATTTTTATCCAGCCAGTGGAAGCAGCGTTTCAGCCTGGATGAACGTTGAGGGGGCAACGCAGACGACTAAGTATTGTGTTGTCATCGTCGTAACCTCTCCTCGGGTCCATATTCTAGCTCATAATCTCAGTCTATTTACTGCTGTTTCATTGCCTCTGTGAATACGAGTGGGAGGAGAATTGTGAAAAGTTAATGATTAAGAACATCGGCGGGGGAGCCGTCAACGAGAGAGATGTATTCCTCCCTCTATCTATAAATGCACAGAATCTGTGTCTGTGTGCGTGAGTGTGAGTGTGAGTGTGTGTGTGTGTGTGTGTGTGTGTGTGTGCGTGTGTCTCTGTGTGTCTCTGTGTGTGTGTGTCCAGCATATCTCAGTCAGAGCAGCGGTTGTCTAGAACAGTGGTTCTCAAACTTTTTCATGTCAAGGACCCCCAAATTGACGCTTATTACCCCACGGACCCCCATTTGAAAAGAAAAGCCAGGGCCAAAAAAAAAAGAAAAGCCCAATAAGAGAAGGTTTTTATGGCTCTAGCAGTGATTCTCAACCATTTTAATTTCAAGGACCCCCAATTTAACATGCATTAGGCTACGGACCCCCATTTATTGGCATGTATACCTCTGGGACCCCAATTCATATTGTAAAATCAATGTCAATATAACTCTGAGAGTGTACAAATGGAACCAAATGGACCCGTTAGGGTCCATTTGGTTCCATTTGTACACTCTCAGAGTTACAGAACCATAAGGGTCCATTTGGTTCCTGTCCATCATTTAGCTGGGGACCCCCTGGAACCCCCTCAAGTACCCCTAGGGGTCCCCGGACCCCACTTTGAGAACCAATGGTCTAGAAATCGGTGTTCACACTTACGTGCTGATGATAATGCAGACATTCTTGTGGGTATAGCGTGACGTTATATTACATCACTGAATGACGCCATTCAACATGTTCACACATGACGCCAGAATTAAACATGAGTCCGCACAGCAGCTGCTGCTTCACATTACATTTTTTTGGAGCAGCAGCAGCTGTTGTGCGGACTCATTTTATTGTATTTTTCACTGTTAATTGTTTGTCCTGCACCAGTGCTTATATGGATGTGCATAACAGTTCCTGTTGAGCCAGAATTAAATATACCAGTACATTGGCAGCATTCCCAGTAAGTGTGAACAGGGGTTTAAGTGTCTGTCTCTCTTTAACCATTTCATTCACCTTCTCTCTCCACACAATTCCTGCTCGTGATGGAGGATACAAATGTACTGCCAGTGGTGTAAAGTAACTAAGTGCATTTACTTTAAGTACTGTACTTAAGTACACTTTTGAGGATTTTTTTTACTTTACTGGAGTATTTCCAATTTTCTGTACTTTTACTTCTACTCCACTACATCTCAGAGGCAAATATTGTACTTTTACTCCACTACAATTATTTGAAAACTTTAGTTACTTTGCAGGTATAAATTATTACATTATAAAACATACATTAACCACTTTACCCCTTTTTTATACTTAGGCTATTTGAAAACGCGTTGTGAGCTTGTAGATCTGCTATTTTTAAACATTTTAGTACTTTTACTTTTGGTACTTTAAGTACATTTTGATACCAATACTTTTGTACTTTTACTCAAGTCATTTTTTAATTCGGGACTTTTACTTGTAACAGAGTACTTCTACATTGCAGTATTGATACTTTTACTTAAGGAAAACGTTTGAGTATTTTTTCCACCACTGTGACACACACTCGATTTGACGTATGTTATGAATGCTTTGTAGTTTTGTTAATTTTGTAGCTTCCAGTGTGAATGCAGCATAAGTGTGTGTGTGTGTGTGTGATTGGTGGATGGAGACCCCCAGAGCAGGAACCAGAGGGGGGGGGGGGAGAAACATTAAGGCTCTTGGGTTGTTTGGATTGGGCTTTCGTAGAACCCTTGATTGACAATTGATGCAAGGAGGAATAAAGGGTGATTTATACTTAGATGCGTGCCGCAGCGCGTGCCGCTGAAAATAGCTGATCTACAATTTGATGCAGGGACGTGCAGAGGGATTTGGAGAGGCAGGGGCTGGAATTTCAAAAGAGCACCTATTGGATTTTCCTTTACAAACAATTACCATACTTTTAGGCCCGAAAACGCCCAAAATCCGAAAAGGTATCATTGCGTGCTTAATGTCCTCAAAGTCACGCACCCAACAAGCTTTGAATTGCGGAGATTGGACCTTCTGTTCCAGAGATAATGGCCAAAACGGCCACTTTCGTCAGTTTCCGATCGCCGATTTTCGATTGAGTTTTGGCCATTGTCGCCCGTTTTTCTTTAATAACACGGGCTAGGAAGGTCGTACGGCGACAAACTAGATACCTGAGGAAAGTTCACTTTGAGCTGTATCCAATACATCCATTTTCGTCAGCCTTACCGCTAGACCGCTAGGGGCAGTTGACATTTCTTTTTTTTCCTTTTGTCTGGAGAGGTCACTTTTACCGACGAGTAAAAGGGCAGGGGCTCAAGCCCCCTTTCATGTCTATGTGTTCACGTGCGTGATGTGATGCGACGCTCGACACCGGCACGTCACTTAGTAACGTAGCTTAAATCTTAACTGGTGTGGATCTCTGCCCCTCCAACTGCATTAAATATTTGCTCAATGTTTTTTTATCATTGTTCCTCTGCCTCTCAAAGTCCACTTTAGTCGGGTTGTCTTGGTTGAATTTATTTCTTCTGGAGGATCTTGTAAAGAGCAACTCAGTGTCACATAAATGTGAGCAGACACGCTCTGGCTGCTTTCAGATCCAGCGTTTGACCTTTAGCTGATAAAAAGCTTTCACACACAACCGCCAGATTGCCCTGCCGCATGCTTTATCTCTTTCTCTTTCCCTTTGTGTCTGTGTGCGTGCATTTTTGCAGTTTGCAGTTTTAATTTGTTTTTAAAGTGGGTTTGCTAGTTTAGTTTTTCGTTTTTGAAAGTCAAGTCTCTGAAAAAAATCTAAAATATTTTCTTTCTTTTTTTTTCTTTTTTTTTGACAACAGGGCTTAAAACGGGCACAACTACAAGTATTGGTTGATCAGATTTCATATCCATTCAAAATATTTTATGGATGAAGTATTGACTAAAACAGATTTTAGTCAATACTTCCATCCATAAAATAGTTTGTTTTAGTTAGTTTTGTAGACACACAAAACAGTCTGTGTTAGTTTATCGTTTTTTTTCTTTTTGTAAAGCCTCATTTTATGTTTATTTCAGTTAACTAAAAAGTTTAACTAGCTGCTAGTTTATCTCATTAGTTTTAGTTAACTATGACAACCACCACAACTACCGGTATCTATTCCAAATCCTCACAATTAATCAAGATTGGGTTAATATTATAAAGCATCATATTCATGATTTCACCAAATCTTTCTTTGGATCAAGCTCAAAACGTGTCGCAATGCGACGCATTTGGAGCGTGTAGATCACTATTTTTGAAAATGTCCATTCCATTGTTCAACGTGGAAACGATTATGACGATTATGCCAAAACATTTTTGCAATTATCTCAAATAATTGCGATTAGGCGATTATGTAGCCTACTAATTGTGCCAGGCTTGTGTCTCTCTCTCTCTCTCTCTCTCTGTCCTCCAGGGACCTGGACTCTCTCGGGGTGAAGAACAGAGCGTTCTTGGTGCTGCCTATCGAGGAGGTTCTGCAGACCCTCAATGACCTCATCACCTACTTCAGGCTCCCGGACGCCGAGCTGGAGCACGAGGAGAAGCAGATCAAGCTGCGTTCGCTCAAAAACCGTCAGAACCTCTTCAAACAAGAAGTGAGTTTTTTTTCTCTCCCAATGGTGGAAAGTAAACTAAGTGCATTTACTCAAGTACCGTAAATTTCGGACTATAAGCCGCGACTTTTTTCCCATTTTTCGACCCTGCGGCTTATATAACGGTGCGGCTTATCTATGGATTTTTATAGCTAACGGCCACTAGGGGACCTCCTAAATCTAGGGATTTTACACCCGCGGCTTATAGTCCAGTGCGGCTTATATATGTACAAATCATTCAATTTAGCTGCTGCGGCTTATATTCAGGTGCGGCTTATAGTGCGAAAATTACGGTATTGTACTTGACCTGAGGCCGATTCTACAAAAGCCTTCTCAAACTTTTTCGTCATTCAAAATCATTCAAGGTTTTTCAAACAATTTCAAGATTTTTCAAAAATGTTCAAAAATAGCAGAGGTACGAGCTCGTACTTGTATATCTGTATATCTGCTATTTTTGAATAGCCAACGCTAAGGTCTAAAATGACACAAAATTACATTTTATTCATTAAAGAAAAGTTACATAGTGTCACTTTAAGTTTGAGGTATTTCTACTCCTCAAGGCAAATACTGCACTTTTTACCCGACTACAATTATTTGAAAGCTTTAGTAACAAGTTACTTTGAAGATTTAGATTAATATTACATTAACCACTCAAGCCCTGTTACTTACTTTAGCTATTAGAAAACATTTTGAAAAGATTTTGATACATTTTGAAATAAAAATAAATTAAAAAAAGCATGCATACTTTTACTTACTTTTATGTATTTTGTGATGTCAATACTTATGTAGTTTTACTTAAAGGGATACTTCACCCCCAATTTTGTTTTTGTTTTTGTCGCATTCCTAAGCCAATAATCAAATGAACGGCGGAGTTTCCGGTAGGAGACTCAAAGAGTCTCCATCGAGTCTTCTACTCCGCTGGTCATCACATTATTGCCTTAGGAATGCCATCCCTTTAAGTAAACAAAATTGAATACAGGACACATTATTTCTACATTGTACCCATCAGTACTTTTTCTCAAGTAAAAAAAATGTGGAAGCGACGTGGTCCGTGTAATGTAATAACACCTGACCTCAGAGCTGCTGTCCAGGGCTGTAAGATAATAGAAGCCCTGGAGTCAGGGGTTCCAAACTGCAACAGAGAGGTAATTTTAGTAAGTGTCCATAAGTATGTGCGTGGGGCAGATTCAGGGCTAACGTTGCCAAGGTACGGTGTAAATGCCAGATCAGAAGTTCTTTGCACTGCGTTTCAATAACGCATCCAAGGCGTCAGCAGTTTTGGGGATTCAGCGCCTAATTTATGCGGATGCGGCGCGTTGTGGGCTTGTAGGTCGGCTATTCTTCGGGCGCGAGACACCGTCGGCGCAGCGAAGCATGAATCGGGCTCGAGCCTCTCAATGCTAAATTACTCTCATCACTTCTAAAATGTCAACCACCTCTCCGGGTGCCTCTGACGTCTGCCTCTAAACACCAGGCTCCCCTTGACTCAAACAAACATCATTATCCCCCTAATAAGGTCCTCAAGCAGCGATTAGATTCACATAAATACATGTAAATAGAATATGTACATGTTTTACATAATTGACACTGGCCCACCCTATGCTAAAGTAACTAAGTACATTTACTTTACATTAGTACTGTATTTAAGTAAAACTTTGAGGTATTGATACCCATACTTTTGTACTTTTACTCAAGTACATTTTTAATTCCTGACTTTTACTTGTTGTATACAGAGTATGTGTACATTGCAGTATTGATACTTTTACTTAAGTAAAACATTTTAGTACCTTTTCCACCACTGGCTAGCTTTTCCATCTCTTGCACATCAGGTCAGGTTTAATATTTCAATAATTCATCTGTCAGCCTGCTTTCAGATCTCATTATATGGAAAACGTACCCCAAAATAGTGCTTTTCCATCTCGGCCCCTCATTACCATTTCGAAGGTCAATTTGTCATGGTTGACAACTGACTAAGGACTTTTCCTGCTAGCATAAATCATCTGCAATTTCACCTTCCTGTTCTGTGCCCTCCTTTTAGCATACCTGATCACTATAGATATTTCTCTGCAATATAAATCACCCTCGACTCCGCCACCAGTGGGGTTTCTGGGAGAGACCCGTCATGTTGCACTGAAGATGGTTGACTTTATTGACTCATATTTTACAAATACATACACGTTTCTTTCTCACAGCATATCGTCGCTGTCGGGTGGAAACCTTGTATCTCCATATTATTTCAACTTATTGTACATTTTTCTTTGGTAAATAAGGTCTTAAGTTGTCGCTCAATTGCATCGCACCATGATTTATGATCCGTTTTAGGCTTGTAGATCGGCTATTCACAATAAAAGTCACAATAAAAAATGTATGTGTGTATATGTATATGTGTATATATATATATATATATATATATATTAAGGGTGTCACGATACTTGATACGTACTGAAAATGTACCGAAATTGACGTTAGATAGAGTGTACCGAAATTAAAAGCTGTATCCCGATTCTCACTGTCCCGTGTCCAAGGCAGTGTTGCCAAAACAGTGTTGCCAGGTCTGCTTATTATAAGCTACTTTGGGCACACACTTCTTTCATAGACCTGGTTGATTGTTTCTCTCACAATATCTGGCAACGCTGGTCCAAGGGAAGACATGCGCTCGCTGTTGTTTTTCTGTACATTCCTCCTTCCGACGGGGAAAAAGGAAGCCTCACAGCCGGGTTGACAGGGAGGAAAAACGTGTGTTTCTTCCCAAACTCACACATAATTCGACCCGCGGGTCACGCTCAAGAAATAATCATCATTGTACTGTTGTGTTCCACAGGGCATGTTAACTCTGGTGTCCAACTGCATCGACCGCCTGAGCGTGTACAACAGCGCGGCCCACTTCGGGGAGTGTGCCGGCTCGGAGGCGGGCGCCGCCTGGAAGGACATCCTCAACCTGCTGTATGAGCTACTGGGTACGATCCGCATCTCATCCCTATTCTGTCTTTATACAGCTGAGGGAAACATCACCCCTGCCCCCAACATGAAGTGCCTTTGAGCAAGGCACTGAACTGCATATACTCCAGTGGAGCTGCTTTGTGGGCAACAGTATAAGACTGTGGTTGTATTCTGGTCAGCTCCCAGGTTTTAGTGTGAGTGTGTCTGTGTGATTGTGTAGGGCGTTACTGAAAAGGAGCAGTTGTATTCAGCATACCTACTGTACCCTGGGTAAATAAAGGTAAAAAAAAATAAAAAAAAATTAAGGTGTTTCACACTGAAAATAGCCGATCTACAAGCTCACAACGCATAGTGATGCCACGCGTTGTGAGGCTATTTTCGGTGCACGACGCAGGTGTGAAACAAAGTATAAATCAGGCTTGAGTTGCTGCAGTTCATGGATAAAGCAACGGTGAGCTCTGTGTAGTAGCAGAGAGAAAGAGAGCAGTGAAAATATAGCTGACTCATCATTTAAACAGCCTTTTTACAAATAGCTCAGTAGCCCAGGCGTTTCGGGCCAGAATCGTGCACTTTACGATACAAGCATGAAATTTGGCACACAGTTAGAGCATGCCATAAGGAACATTTTTGGCTATAGGGCCATCGCAGATTTGTCCTGTGGTAACCATGGCAGCCATTTTCCAAAATGGCCTCCATCTGCTGTTATTTTACCAATAACTCCGGTGCTAGACCACCTAGGATGTTGATTCTGGTGACTAATCCTACATTCTCAAGTATGAGGAATACAGTGGTACTATTTAGAATTGTGCTGTGGTAACCATGGCAGCCATCTTTCAAAATGGCCACCACCTGCTGTCATTTTACCAATAACTCAGGTGCTAGACCACCTAGGATCTTGATTCTGGTGACTAAACCTTACATTCTCAAGGATGAGGAATACAGGGGTACTATTCACAACATGCTAGTAACTACCTAACTAACTACAGTACATGAGGAGGCTGATACTCGCGTCATATTACACCTAGAAGATGCTGTGAAGGAAGGGTATAGCAAGGTGACAATACGTACAGTAGACACGGATGTGCTGGTCCTGGCAGTAACGTCAGCCCAACGCCTCCACTTGACTGAGCTGTGGGTTGCTTTTGGAACAGGGAAAAGTTTCCGTAACTTAGCAGCTCATGAGATGGCAAGGGCATTAGGCCCAGATCGATGCTTAGCCTTACCCATGTTCCATGCCTTTACTGGATGTGACACAGTGTCATCTTTTGGAGGCAGAGGCAAGAAGATGGCATGGAAGACCTGGAAAACCTATGGTGACGTCACACGTGCCTTCAGTTCCTTAGCTGCCATCCCACAGAAAATACATGACTGGATGGAGCCTCTGGAGCGATTTGTGGTATTGCTCTATGACCGCACTAGCGGCCAGGCATCAGTGAACGGGCACGGAAGCAGCTATTCACCCAGATGGGCAGAACAATTGATGGACTCCCCCCAACACGAGCTGCACTGACTCAACATACAAAGAGGGCAGCCTACCAAGCTGGCCACTGTTGGGGACAGGCGATGGTTGCAGCCCCTGAACTCCCATCCCCAGGTGAATGGGGGTGGAAGAGGAAGGAGACGGGTGAATACAAATAATTTAATCCACTTCTTTACACTTGTAAACCTGTGATCTGACAATAAAGCTGATTCTAATTTTGACAGGAGGATGGGAAGTGCACTGGAAAACACAGAAGCGAGCCTGGCCTTTCGGGAACTCCTCCGCTGTGGTTGCAAAAAGGGATGCAGTGGACAATGCAGATGTGTTAAGGCAGCACTTCAGTGTACTGCCCTTTGCTACTGTGGTGGACTGTGCAACTAACATTGTGTAGATTATCTGGCTTTATTGAATAGACCCCTTAACAGACGACGTCACACTGATAAGAACCAGTATGCGCGCAATGAAACCCATTCTATCAGGTCTTGCTAGGACGCGCCTCACTAGCCAACACACAAGAGGGGGTTGGGGTGTGCTGAAATCAGCGCACCCCAAAACAACAGGTTGAGAATTGATTGCAATCACCTGTGCGTCCAGTCTCAATGTTGGTAAACAAATAATTGGTCTATATGCCATTAGGTTATGACTCATGAGTACTCTGCCTTTGTTGTGTCTTATAGTCCATTGAAAATAATTATGCAATACTACTACTAATAAAAGAAACAGTGAAGTACTGCATTCTTGACTCTCACGTGTCAGTTTGAAAACATGTACTGTATAGGCCTACTACACCATTACATATTTTGATGGGTTTACTATTATTTAATTAACTGAATGCCAGATATATGTAGTTAGGTAGTAGCATGTTGTAAATAGTACCGCTGTATTCCTCATCCTTGAAAATGTAGGATTAGTCACCAGAATCAAGATCCTAGTTGGTAGCACCTGAGTTATTGGTAAAATGACAGCAGGTGGTGGCCATTTTGAAAGATGGCTGCCATGGTTACCATAGCACAATTCTAAATAGTACCACTGTATTCCTCATACTTGAAAATGTAGGATTAGTCACCAGAATCAGGATCCTAGGTGGTCTAGCACCGGAGTTATTGGTAAAGTAACAGCAGATGGAGGCCATTTTGGAAAATGGTTGCCATGGTTACCACAGGACAAATCTGCGATGGCCCTATAGCCAAAAATGTTCCTTATGGCATGCTCTAACTGTGTGCCAAATTTCATGCTTGTATCGTAAAGTGCACGATTCCATCAAAATATGGCCCGAAACGCCTGGGCTAAGACTCCGTTTCCCAGAATGCTGTTCTAAAAACCGTATGCACGCACACATGATTGGAGATGATTGGCTTAATATGTAAAAGACATTTCAAAATCGTGTGAAGTTCTTCCAGGGCATCAGCCCAACGGATAAACGCACGCACGCACACACACTCATGCACGCACACACACGCGCACATGCACTCGCACACAGACCCTACCAGATGGTTTTTGAATTAATGAGGGAGCAGGATGTGCTCTCCTCATCATTGTCTGTGGTGGATGTTGTTTTGCTCCTATACTGTTTGTAGTTTTATTGTTTCATTTGGATCCCTATTAGCCGTCACCTTAGTGACTGCAAGTCACCCCGGGTCCACAAGAAACAGGAATCACAACAATGAAAGCCAAAATATTCACATCAAACATTAATCACCACAACAAACGCAAAGTAGACACAAGAACCTCAATATTAACAATAAAAGCTAAATAGACACTCACAAACATTTATCACAACAATAAAAGCTAAATAGAAATTGGGCTGAATGAGCACACACACAAAATAGCATAATAATAACAAAAGCTCACAATGCAGTGTGATGCGACACATTGTAGATCTACTATTTTCAAACGGTTTTTATTCATGTTATACATTCACTTGTGAAATGGGACATTCTGCATAATGTATTTCTACATTGCAGTATTGATACTTTTACTTAATAAAACATTTGAGTACTTTTTCCACCACCTCCGTCTATATGCTTAGTTAAACGTCTACACTAAATCTATTTGGCGAAAATGGCCAACGTGCAAGCTTATATGTAGAGCCAGAGAATGTGCCTCGCAGAATAAGGATCTAGCATCAAGTGGTTATAGCGCCTCGCTGTCCTCCAGCTGTGTCCTTCAACTCGTGTTTTCACGGACCCCCGCCCCGCCCCCATTAGCGTGCCGACCACGTCTCGGCTCCTCCTCCGCACACACCTGCTAACGGAGCGGCACTAAGTGGATTTGGGATGCAAGTCTTCTCTTCTCCCTGCATGTCTGCGCTCAATGACCCTGCTGGTTTCGGCTAGGACGTGTGGGTGTGGGTGTGGGTGTGGGTGTGTGTGTGTGTGTGTGTGTGTGTGTTTGTGTGTGTGTGTGTGTGCGCTCACGTGCGTTTGTTCTCTCCTTGTGTCCTATCCTCATTCCATCTATCTTGAGCATTTTCTTAATTGATATGAATGAGGTCATCGAAGCGGGACACAGACATGCATTTGAGACGCCCGCTTTTGAGTAACATTGTGTCATTATTGCAATGTGTACGCATTGCAGCTTTAATTATTATTATTATTGTTATTATTTATTTTATTTTGCGTATTATCAGACAGTACAGGTATTATAACATACTACATCATACTACAAGATAACGTTTGTGTTTTCCATTCATATTTGACTTTCTCTGCACCATTCCGCGGTGACCTGTAGCGGCGTTGATTCGAGGGAACAGGAACAACTGCACCCAGTTCTCCAATAACCTGGACTGGTTGGTCAGCAAGCTGGAGAGACTGGAGTCGTCCTCAGGTACGTACTGCAACATGTCGTTGCTGTCGGGCAGAAACCTCCTATCTCCATATTCTTTTGTGTTTGCGTCATTCAAGTATCAAAAGCAGCAGATCTGCAAGCCCGAAATGTGGCACGAACGGATGCGTTTTGAGCTTGTAGATCTGCTACTATTTCTGTTTTTGAATTTGAATCCTGAAAAGTAACAGTTTTGGCCATAAGAGGTTTCCACCAGACAGAAACGATGTACTGTATATGTACATTGTACTTTCACATAGCAAACACTCCACCAGGAAACATGCCCTAATAATAATAGTGATATGGCACATAGCCTGGAGGGACTATTTCTGTGTGATTAATAAATGTAAAAATGTAAAACATGACGTAGGTCCTTTTGTCTGCTGTCAGCGTGCACAAGAACTAAGACTCTGATTGGCCGTCTAGTACGTGTTTATGCTGCAGACGGACAGACAGACATATGCTTGCACGCACACAGGGCTGAAAGCACCATCTCCTGGTGGAGATAATTAAAATGTTACCCCAATCTCTCCTTACATGGTTCTTAAGCCACTCTGCAAATCAACACCAGGATTTAAAGGTGTTTAACAGATCACACCCTGTTCGCCTCATAAATGTTTAACATTATAAAACCTTTTGTACCTCGCAATTAAAAGGACCAGAGGCAATCGTTGTTCCCTCCTTCGAGGCATTATGGGGGCAGCCTCTTCATGGAGTGTCCTTTGGTGTGTGTGTGTAGCACACGTCCTTTGTGGCTGATGACTAATTGATGATGATGATGCCCCCCCCCCCCCCCCGCCCCTCCCCAAAAGGCATCCTGGAGGTTCTCCACTGCATCCTAATCGAGAGTCCAGAAGCCCTCCACATCATCCAGAGAGGACACATCAAGTCCATCATCTCATTGCTCTACAAGCACGGACGCAACCACAAGGTGAGCACCAACCACTTTACTGTATGACACCCCGGAAGTACTGCAAGTTCACTAGAGCAGTGGTTCTCAAAGTGGGTTCCCCTCAAGTACCAGGGGTACTTGAGGGGGTTCCAGGGGGTCCCCAGCTAAATGATGGATAGGAACCAAATGGACCCTTATGGGTCTGTAACTCTGAGAGTGTACAAATGGAACCAAATGGACCCTAACGGGTCCATTTGGTTCCATAAAGTGTCTGGCAATAGGAGATTTAATGTCCTTGCGTCTGATGGCACTCATGTGTTCTATAATGTGCGTGGACTGGTGTGGATGTTTTGCCTACATACAGTACTGGAGATTACATTTACAGGAAATCATGTAGACTACATTGGAAGAACTACAATTGACAAATTGTCTGATGGTGGTTTGTTTGTTAGTGACTGACTGCACTTTTAAATGTGTTCATTTTCTTAGAGTATTTACAAGCTACACAGTTTAGACAGGGGTAGATGCCGGTGACTCCATCAAGCCGCCCGTGTGTTGCTGGAGGGGTATGTAGCAGTCTGCTTTCACCATATAGTCTCTGGTGCTTCGAGATCTGTAATGGGAGGAAAGAGGAGGGTCAGTGAAGAGTTTGGCACCTTCAGGATCAGCTGACAGAACATGCCAGTGTTTCTCTACGATACTACGTACATCATTGCTCAATTGATTGTAGGAAGCGATGCAGGCTCATAAATGTCTGCACAGCCTGGTTCTGGTTGTTCAATTTAGTTAAAGCAGAGTCAAGCCACTTAAGCCACGGACCCCCCGCCCATAACTATGGGAGTGTACAAATGGAACCAAATGGACCCTTGTTACAGACCTGTAAGGGTCCATTTGGTTCATTTGTACACTCCCAGAGTTACAGAGCCGTAAGAGTTCCTAACTATCAATCATTTAGTCGGAGACCGCCGGGAACCCCTTCAAGGACCCCTGGGGTTCCCCAGACCCAACTTTTAGTACCGCTGCACGAGAGAGCACCAGAACTGCCTTCATTGTTCAGCAGAATAAAAAAACATTGATTACATTGATTGACCTTTGCTCCTAGAGGATTATGCATGCATCGTACTGTTGGTAAATAACAGGCGTTGCAAAGAAAATATTCACACATCC
Organism: Gymnoscopelus microlampas; assembly: GCF_963454915.1. Classification (NCBI taxonomy): domain Eukaryota; kingdom Metazoa; phylum Chordata; class Actinopteri; order Myctophiformes; family Myctophidae; genus Gymnoscopelus; species Gymnoscopelus microlampas. The sequence continues at coordinate 33,720,676 of NC_139957.1, forward strand.
ACTTTGTTCAGATGCAGGAGTGTTGGACAGTGACAAATGAAGCAATCCTGAACAAACATTCATGAGCACTCTGCTCTGCTCAGCAGCATCCTCAGTTGTTTTTTTTCTTCCAAATTTGACAGGACGTTTGTACCGAAACGTCATGTCAATTTGAATAAAAGTGATGCTGCTGAGCAAGAGTGCAGTTAAATAACAGGGGAAAATGTTATAGAAATGCAAATAAACAGGCAAATGTCTTTAGGATGTTGTCATGCAAGTGATATTGCACAAAACGTCCGACTCTGTCTTTATCTGCAGTCCAGTCTCTTAACAGGGGAAAATGTTATAGAAATGCAAATAAACAAGCAAATGTCTTTAGGATGTTGTCATACAGTGATATTGCACAAAACGTCCAACTCTGTTGTCTTTATCTGCAGTCCAGTCTCTCTTAAGTTCATTAGGAACCATGACACAGCTATATAGTACCAACATGACTCGTATTATATTGCTTCCCTTGGGCCTTTGTCACAGTGACTCCTCTTCAACTAAATTCACTGCGCCCACCTTTTACCAGCACAGAAACATCCATCTTTTGACAAAGGCTGGCCTCATTGTTTAGATGCGGAGTGTATCCTCGTTGTGCATCAATTTGTTAACATTGAAATTAGATCTGCGGCCATGCTCTCCACTGCTGGCCCATAAATCAGCCTGAACATATCATTTGGTAATAGAAGCTGCAGAAAGGGATTTGATGACAAAGCATATAGGTTTTTTGTGTGCTTTGTTTAGATAGTGTAGTAGAGAGACAGGAAATTGAGAGCATAGGAGGACACGCAGCACAGGCCTCCACCTGGAATCAAACCGGGGAGGTTGCGATTACGTGGTTGACACTATTATCCGATCAGTTAACCGCACGCACCGTGACTGTTGCTTTTCAATGAGACATTTAACCCCATCGCTTTGTGCTGCATGCATCACTTGTATGTTATTGCATGCGTTTGTCTCCTCAGGTAAGCATCTGTTAGTAATTATGACTGCATGAAACAAGGCTTTTGAGTGGTAACACCGACGCTGCTCCTTCACTTGGAAAGGAGCCAGCTTAGGTGGTTCGGGTATTGAGTATGGATGCCTCCCGAGCGTCTCCCTAGGGAGGTCGTCGCTGCACACATCCCACTGGAAGGAGACCCCCTGGCAGACCAAGGACCAGATGGGGGGGGATTATATCTCATTGGAACGCCTCGGGATTCCCCAGGAGGAAGTAGCTAACGTTGCTCGGGAAAGGGAAGTCTGGAGCTCTCTGCTGGAACTGTTGCCCCTGCGACCCGACTCCGGATAAGCGGTTGAAGACGGATGGGACCCTGACGACGATTTCACAGGATTGCACCCGCTTGTCGTTATGCCTGTCAGATTGCCTGCCCCCTCCCCCACACCACCCCCCACACACCTGGACACTTGCCTCTCATTGATAATGAATTACTAGGCACGTCTGTTGCTTCCCACTTTACATGCGCGTGCTGAAATTATGTTGTGTGCCGAAAATAGCTGATCTACAAGCTCACGACGGGTCGTATTGTGACGTGTTGTAAGCTTGCGGATTGGCTATTTTCTGTATAAATCAGATTGAATGGTTCTTCACCCGTCCTGACCCGTCCCTCCACAGATCCTGGATGTCCTGTGCTCGCTGTGTGTGTGTAACGGGGTGGCCGTGCGAACCAATCAGAACCTCATCTGCGATCACCTGCTGCCCAGGCGTGATCTGCTCCTCCAGACCCGATTGGTCAATGACGTACAAAGGTAACATGGCTCCTACAATGATTGTGCATGGATAAGGGTGTCTGCTGAATGCCTACATTGAAAATGTAAGTTTAGGTTATATATTTGTTTCCTGAACTGAATAGATACCACCGGCCCAATCATTTTTTGCGGTAAAAATATTTTATACTTTGGCTATTCAAAAATAGCAGAAAAAAATTGCAGATCTACAAGCTCATAGCGCGGCACTGAGTGCCGCGCTATGAGCTTGTAGATCTGCTGTTTTTGAAAAATCATGAAGATTTGTTAATATCTTTGAATATATATATTTTCTTTTAAGCGAACATTTTGAACTCAAATCTTTGCTTCTGGGGATTCTACAAATGTCTTCTAAATCCTAACAGTTTTTGAAAAAACCTGTGTTGCTATAATCAGTGGTTATCAAAGTTTTTCATGTCAAGGACCTCCAAAATAATATGTATTTGTCCACGGACCCCCATCTCAAAACATGTTGTTCCAGGGACCCCCAGAAGCAAAGATTTGAGTAAAAAAGAAATAGCTTTACAAAATATATATTCAAAGTTTTGCACACATTTTCACGACAAAATAAATCAATAGCAGATCTACAAGCTCATAGCGAGCTTGTAGATCTGCTATTTTTGAATAGCCAAAGTATAAGATAATAATTAAGTGGTTATATATATTTGAGGTGATGCACACATCCTGACGGTGTGATCTGATGTCTTTTTGGTGGCCAGCATTAGACCCAACATCTTCCTGGGCGTGCGGGAGGGCTCGGCTCAGTATAAGAAGTGGTACTATGAGCTGGTGATCGACCAGGTGGACCACTTTGTGACCAGCGAGCCGTCCCACCTGCGGGTGGGCTGGGCCAACACTAAAGGCTACGCCCCTTACCCCGGAGGAGGAGAAGGCTGGGGCGGCAACGGGGTCGGAGACGACCTCTACTCTTATGGCTTTGACGGACTTCACCTCTGGTCAGGTCAGTGTGCGTGCGTGCTCAACTGACCCTTAACCGACTTAATCTTAGAACAATCAAGAAGCAGTTTTAAAGAATATATAATATATGTATTTTTTTTATAGATCAACGAATTGACCCAAAAGAAAATTCGACTGAATAGATTGGCGTGATTAACCGCTTGTATTATACTTCATTGTACAATGGCTGTGTGCACAAATAGTGATAACAAAATAGTGATAATAGCAGATCTACAAGCTTTGATATTTTTGTACAATTTCATTATTTTTAAGTAATCATTCATTAATCAAAAGTTTGAAATAATGGTGATATTGATTAGAAGTCATATCGCCCAGCCCTACTGCAGCATATCACTCCAACCCACGTCCGATCTTTGTTCGTACAGGGTAGGCAATAAGAACAAAACATCTGGGGTAGTATAAAACACAGAGAGAAGTCCCAACGCGTCTCAGAAGGGCTTGGTGCCCGTGGACACGGTGGCGCGGTCGCCTCACAGCTAGAAGGTCCCGGGTTTGATTCCCACCGGCGACGCTGTGGGCGCTGGGGGCGTGTTCTTTCCTCCGCGTCATCAGTGCCCATACCCTAGGTGGAGTTGGCATGTTCTCCCCGTGTCCCCTAGCCTAGGGTAGGTAGTAGGTACCCTCGCAAAAAACATGCAGCAATCCTGGTCTCTATACTGCCTCCCCCTGGTCAGCCGGGGCGCCTGATGGAGGGGAAAAGAACTGGTTGGAATGACGTGCTCCTTCCACGCGCTACGTCCTACCGGGGACACTCCCCCCTGTCAGGTGATAAGAAGCGGCCTGCTCACTCCACATGCGTTGAAGGAAGCATGAGCTCAGTTCGGGGCTCTCCCCAGGCTGGCAGAGGGAGAGTAGCGCCCAGGATTACTAGCGTAGGCATTGGCGAAAAATGGGTTACAAAATCGTGGGATAAAAATATAGAAAATATAGAAGGGCTTTTTGCTCAACAGTAGGACAAAATGATATGAAAAGAAAGTTTCCTGGGCGCTTCAAAATAGACTACCCAAATAAATTACTAGAGCACTCAACTGGGTCTGCACGTTGTATTGCTTATTGTTTATTTTAAAACGTGCAGACCCAGTTGAGTGCTCCAGTAGTGTTTGGGTAGTCTATTTTGAAGTGCTCGGGTAACTTTCTTTTCGCAGTACAACACAATTTCATCCTCTCTGAACCTTCTTCTGGTCAGCAAGCCCTGCCGAAGAAAAGTTCATGTTCTTGTTGGATTTGGTTTGGAGTATGTTGCATCCTTTACTGTATTAACTATGAGTAACAATGTTTTTTTTGTTGAGAATTGTCCAAAGCACAGATCTGTTCACCCTGGTTGCGTGCGTGTGTACGTGTGTGTGTGCGCGTTAGCCTGGAAACCAGACGAATATGCCAGTGGAAAACAATTGCCCTCGGCAGATTTGGTCTGGCCCCGCTCGGTTGTGATTGAATTTCCCTGCTCCCGAAGTTGTGGGGCACCAATCAGGGCCCAGTGTGCAAATATGGGGCAGATATGGGGCGGGTTTATCACCAGAGGCATTATTTTTTAATTCGCCCCTTGGAAATGCAGATTCCACACAGAGATTCCAGACTAATATCTACGCCGTGATATTAGTCTGGCCATGCCAGGCTATGTGTGTGTGCGTGAGTGGATCTGGGTGGGTGTGAGTGTTTGTTTGTGTGTGTGTGTGTGTGTGTGTGTGTGTGTGTGTGTGTGTGTGTGTGTGTGTGTGTGTGTGTGTGTGTGTGAGACAGAGAGAGAGAGAATCAATCTTGGGTACACGAGGTCCCACGGGCCCCGGCATCTTATCTGCTAACGTTGTCTGTACATTTTGTGTGATGTTGGTCGGGGGGGGGGGCAGGTCGTATCCCGCGTGCCGTGGCGTCCATGAACCAGCACGTCCTGACCTCAGAGGACGTGGTGAGCTGCTGTCTGGACCTGGGAGCGCCCAGCATCTCCTTCAGGATCAACGGCCAGCCCGTCCAGGGCATGTTCGAGAACTTCAACACCGACGGCCTCTTCTTCCCCACCGTCAGCTTCTCCGCCGGCGTCAAGTGAGTGCTGTTGTTTTTTTCATTGTTTTATTTTATTGAATACGTTATTAGTCAGAAATGTAAACAGCAAGGGGCACGGTGCCGCAGTCGGTAGCGCTGTCGCCTCACAGCTAGAAGATCCTGGGTTCGATTCCCACCGGGGACGCTGTGGGCGCTGGGGGCGTGTCATCTCCTCCGCGTCATCAGAGCCCATACCCTAGGTGGGGTTGGCGAAAGGGCCTCTCTGTGTGGAGTTTGCATGTTCTCCCCGTGTCTCCTAGGGTAGTTAATACCCTCACAAAAAAAAATTGTAATCCTGGTCGCTATACCGCCTCCCCCATGACAGCCGGGGCGCCTGATGGAGGGGAAGGGAAGTGGTTGGAATAACGTGTTCCTTCCACACGCTACGTGTCAGGTGACAAGAAGGTCAGTTGGCTCTCATGTATTGAAGGAGGCATGAGCTCGGCTCTGGGCTCCCTAGGCTGGCGGGGGGAGTGTAGCGCCCAGGATCACTTAGATAATTGACCACTATGGTATAATATTTGTCTCTGAGATGTAGTGGAGTGGAAGTAAAAGTATTGAAAATCGGAAATACTCCAGTAAAGTAAAAGTACCTCAAAATTTTACTTAGGTACAGTACTTGAGTAAATGCACTTGGGTACTTTACAACTCGGTAGTAGGTAGTGCATGTAATCCAGTGTGTCATCTTGTTGCTCATGCATTACTCTCCTCAAGCCCTTCAGACTGGACGCAGGTACTATAGGTACCAAAAGGGCCCGCTTGCACCTTCGCCGCTGTTACCATGGCGATGGCAGATATACCGGTGATTGACAGTCTACCAAATGGGATTTCAGGCTCCAGCAGGCTCTCCATGATTCTATCATCCAAGCTGTTTTCAGAAAAAAAGAAAAAGAAAATGTGCTCTCCAGACATCTGGCAGCCAGACCGGCCCACTCTCACCTTTAGCGCTGTAAGCCAATGGTCCCTTTGGGGGGGTCAAGGACAGGGTTGCCAGATCATGCTTATTATAATTTCCCCGCAATATTTTATTTGAAAATAGCCGATCTAAAAGCTCACAACGCGTCGCGATGCGACGCGTTGTGAGCTTGTAGATCTGCTATTTTCAAATAGCTGATGTATATGTTAAAGTGCTCATGTGGACCATAGTGGCTTCTTTTGGGCTGGTTCTCCTAGACCTGGTTGCTTGTTTCTCTCACGGAATCTGGCAACACTGGTCAAGGACCCCCAAAATGATATGTTTTTCGTCGCGGACCCCTATCTGAAAACGTTTTAGTGCCAGGGATCCCCAGAAGAGAAGATTTGTGTTAAAAAAAATTACAAAACTATTCAAAACTTTCCAATACTTTTTATGATTTCTAGAAAATGTTCAAAAATAGCAGCCACCTTGAGACCACTGCTGTAAGCTGCTGTAGTGCTCCCCCAGTTTGATATGCATTAGATTAAGCCAACGGACACCCATAACCCTGAGAGTGTACAAAGTACATTCATTTGTACACTGTTACAGACATGTACTATGAGGGTCCATTTGGTTCCTAACTATCAATAGTTTTGCTGGAGGACCCCCTAGAACCCCCCCCCCCCCCCCCAGGACCCCACTTTGAGAACCACCATAGTGGAAGATGCAAAGCTTCAACATCAACAGACAAAACCACTATCACTGTAAAGATACCATAGATAATGTTCATTCTCACATGTCTAAAGCTTAATTTATACTATATGTAGGTGTAATAAAATAATCTAGTTTTTATTTACCAAAGCCTGTCATCATGCAACTTAGTTTTTATTTGCAATTCTTTTCATCATGCAAAATTCACTATACAGTATTTGTGGACTCAAAACATAATTTATACAAATCGCCCGGAGGTGTTGCTTGCCAAAAAGAAACGATTGAAAATCGTTTCTTGACGGCAATCGAGTATAAATTAGATTTGAGTTCAGAAATGCTGTATGGTGAATTTAGCATGATGAAAATAAGTGCGCATAATGAAGTAATTACACCTACAGATAAGAGTGATTACTTACAGTACGCCCAACAGAGTGGATGGATTGCATTCGCCGGCATATGTCTGTGTGTCTGTTTGTTTATTTATTGGTCTCTCACTGTGTGAAAACCTAGTTTTAATCCAATTGGGATCATACTGTACAGTACTTGGCTGATGACTGTACAACTGCAATGTACAGCCCCCCCCCCCCCCCCCCCCCCCCCCCATCTCCACCTTTTTGTATTTTCGACTGCCCTCCAGACATTGAAAAATACCTTTTCTCCATAGCTTTTAGGACCTTAGTTCTGTCTCTATTGGATAAAGATCAAACAAAAAAAACCAAAACAAGGGTGATAATTATTGTCTCCGCCAGGAGACTATGTTTTAGTTCTCGTCCTTCCGCGTGTCCACCAAGCTAACATTGGTCAAGCTTCACGTGACACGTGACAATATGTTGAAAGGGTGTGCATTGATTGGCTAGCGAGACGCATGATGAAATAGAGACCTATAAATAGGTGTGTCACTTCAAAAGACCATTTATGTCTTTTGAAGTGAGGTAAGACAGGATTAATCAGGAACAGTACTGGCGGAGACCTATGCTCCGAGGAGCACATTTTCTAGTTTTTCTTGATTTTGGTTATTTTTTGGGTTCTACTATATCTTTGGCTTTTCTCTGAAAATGTCACTTTCACTGTTGTACTCTACGATTGTGCATATTTAATGCCTTCTTTTAGGCTGAATATTAAAACTCACCTTGAGCCCGTTGGCTCTCCCCATTAGCAAGGTTATCTTCCCCAGAAGTAGAGTAGGAACCACAGTGAGGTCCCCTGTGGTTCTGATATGCTCTGACGTTTCCTAGCAACCGCCTTTAAGCCTGATTTATACCTCGTTACGTGCCGGTGTCACGCACCAAAACAAATCTACAAGCTCACAAGAGCTGCCTGTGAAGTGATGCAATTATGTCGCTGTTGGGTGTCCAAAAGAGTTACTTTTCAGGAAGTGGAATAAAATAACGTGCGTTCCAATGGATCCAATATAGTTATTATTAACTACACTTACCAAAATATTTCAAGAATTCTTGCTACTTCTGTGCAACACTCTTGTATGACGAGGTAGGGAATTAAACTACGAAAAAGTTGAAATAATGGAGATACTGTACATTTTCTGCTGCTTCGACAGCAATGGATTGCTGGCTGAATTAAAGACATTCATAGGTGTATAATTATTTTTTAGTAAAGCTGCATTTACCAGTTGTGGAGTCCACCTTATAACCAACCACTTAAGCCCTATTTTATGATATTCATATCTTTAAAAAAATGTAAGGATTTGGTTAGGAGCTTGTAGATCTGCTATTTTTGGGGCGGTGTAGCCGCCCCCTATAAGTGAGTTTTGGACACCGACCAAAAGATTTGTATACCCCCTAACCCTTCCATTGTTAATGCAAATCGATACTTTTGCAAAGTCAGCCAATCACATTACAGCTAGTGTCATCACCACTAACTGTAATGTGATTGGCTGACTTTGCAAATTCAGAACTGTGATTGGCTAGCGAAACACATGACACATGTGCAGCCCTATGAATAGCAGTATGGACTTTAAAAAAAAGCCATTTATCCTTTTTGTAAGGTGAGTCATGTTGTGATGACCACACACCGCCCACTTCACACTGGGTGTGATTTTTAAAAGGTTTGAACATTTTGTGCAAGTTTTTGAATATATCGTTGCTGTCTGGCAGAAACCAGCTAACTCCATTTTGACGCTTTTGCATTTTCTTTTTCTATAAATCAGTGCTATTGAACACCTTTTACGTCTGTGTGTTGATAACAAAAATATTGAACAAATGAAAAGTATTAAAAAGCGCTTTTGACAAAACCAACCAACTCCATTGGATCCTCAAACTTTCTGCTAAACCAGCTAAATCCACCAAAGGGGGGTGGAGTTAGCTGGTTTTGCTGACTCCAGGCTCCACCCCCTTTTGACCTCCAACCTCATTGTGAGCTTGGAGGTCCATTCAGCTGTTCTTATCAATGGTGAACAAAACCTCCTAAATTCCACTGTTTGTTTTGGTTTGGTCATTTCCTGAAAAATGAACATTTTGGAGTTAGCTGGTTCCTACAGCATATAGATATTTTTAAAGGGACATTTTTATACTCTAAACTTTGCTTCTGGGGGTCCCTGGAACAAAATATTTTACAAATGTTTGCTTAAAAATATATATAGATTCAAAGATTTGCACAAATTCTCACGATTCTTCAAAAAGTAGCAGATCTACAAGCTTATAGCGTGGCACCGAGATCTACAAGCTATGAGTCTAAAATCTAAAAATGAAACGGATGCGTACCCGGGAACTTCTTAATGGGTTAACTGAGCTTGTAAAGCAGCCTGTTTGTTAAGAGAGATCTCTCAGACTTGGCATGCAGGTGCAGGCCGTGGCGGTAGTGAGAGTGATTTGCCTCTCATGCGTGAGAAGATGTGACATTCAGGGGGCAGCTTTGAACTCACAACCTGAGCAGCAGCAGCATCGTCTGCCAAGTGATTGTATATTTCACGCAGAGCACAGAATGCGGCCAGCGTTTTGATCTGCTGCGGGGGGGGGGGGGGGCTGGGTTTGGGTTGGGTTATGTCAGGGTACAAATAGAAGCGTGTACTGTAAATAGAAGTGACCCAGTGGGCAGGAGGAACACTTCCCCCTGCAGATTTTTTTTCAAACAGGCCACGGCACAGATAACACACTACCGCCTCAGTGCTCAATAATTGATGGTGGCTTTGGCTTATTTGCTCAGAATGGCAGAACAGCATTTGCGTCATCACTTACAGTACTACTTCAGCAGCTATTTCAGTCTGGCCCCTCGGGGGTGGGTGGGTGGGGGGGAGGGGGGGGGGGGGGTGTTCTGACGTCAAACAGTGGTCTAGAACAGTTTCAGATCAGTGGTTTTCAGAGCCCCGACGTGTGTCATACGGGGTCAGAGCCAGATGTCGTTGTCCCATCCACTAACCGTCACATTAACAGGTTTTCCAACCATCTCTTTAAATTATTGTCTATAAATGCATAATGTGTATGGTGTCAAATCAAATTAAATGGAATACTTCATCCCCAAAATGATGAATTACTCACGCCGTGAAGTCTCCAATTCATGGAGAATGTGTTTGTTTTTGTTGCATTCCTTCATGGTGAATGACGAATCCAGAATTCCAAAATCCAATTGATGAATTGAGAGAACTCTCACAGTATGGATTATATACTCTGTGGTTTGTGTTGGAGTTTATTGTGTCCTGTGTCCCGTCCTGTGCATAAGTTCTTCCAAAACACTGCATTTCCCCTCAAACTTTACTACTGTATATCAAACAGTTCTGCAGGTGTAAACAGTTTCATGCACGCACGAGGAGCGCACCTGGGCAAGTGTGTGGGGTTCAGCACGAGCTGAGTTCACGCACGCACGCACGCGCACGCACGCACGCGCGCACACACACACACACACACACACACACACACACACACACACACACACACACACACACACACACACACACACACACACACACACACACACACACACACACACACCCTCGCTCACGTTGCGAGGCGCTCAGGCGCTCTCCTTGTTCGTGCTGAAGACTGTTTATCCTGGAAGTGTTTTAAATAGTAAAGTTTGAGAGAAATTGCAGTGTTTTGGAATTCCTGAGGAATCGACTGTCCACTTAAAGGGATAGTTCACCCCAAAAAATTACCTTTTTTTCTATCGATTAGTCACCCCATGGAGACTTGAATTCATGGATATCTTTTGGGTTTTTGTCGCATTCCTAGGCCAATAATTTGATGACCAATGGTTTCCGGTAGGCAGCGGTTCTGGTAGGAGAGACAAAGGAGACTCTTTGTGTCTCTTACCGGAACCACTGCCGGTCATCAAATTACTGGCTTAGGAATGCGACAAAAACTAAAAAATATCCATGAATTCAAGTCTCCATGGGGTGGCTAATTTACAGGAAAAAAAAACATTTTGGAGTGAACTATCCCTTTTAAGAAGAGAAGAGGGGTTTATTTGCCACTCACTCATACAAGTACAAGGAACTAAATGTTGGAACAAAAACTTGGATTATACTCTGGGCGTTGTGGAAGCTTTTACATGCATTTTGACATACTCTACCTGTAGTTTTGCCATTGTTGTTTTGCCCTGTTTTCTTAATTTCATCCATATCGTCTTTGTTCTTGCATTGTTCATTTGCCATGAAGAAATGCGACAAAAACAAAACATTCTCCATCAGTTGGAGGCTTCACGGGTGAGTAAATTGATAGTAGGGGGAAAAGAAAAGTCATTTAGGGGCTGAAGCATTCCTTTAACCCATTTCAAGCCCATTTTAGATTTCTTTGGCTATTCAAAAATAGCAGATCTACAAGCTCGTAGCGCGGCACCGAGTGCCGCACTACGAGCTTCTAGATCTGCTATTTTCTTTTTAAATCATGAAAATGTGTGTAAACTTTGAATATATATGTTTTTGAAAGCGAACATTTGTAACTCAAATATTTGCTTTTGGGGTATTCTACAAATGTCTTCTAAATCTTTACAGTTTTTTGAAAAAAGATTATGTTAATGTAATATCAGTGGTTCTCAAACTTGTATGTATTTGGTCTTGGACCCCCATCTCAAAATATTTTTTTCCAGGGACCCCCCCGGAAGTTGTAACATGAGTAAAAAATGTTCGCTTAAAAAAAAAGTACATATTCAAAGATTTTCACGATTTTTCAAAAATAGCAGATCTACAAGCTCATAGCGCTATATCTGCTATTTTTGAATAGCCCAACGAAATCTTAAAATGACACACAGATGCGTTCCCGGTCTTAATGGGTTAATTTTTGGCACTTTTTGTTTGTGCCATTAAATAACCTCACAGTGACAACAAATCTCACTCATAGGGTACGCTTCCTGTTGGGCGGTCGCCACGGCGACTTTAAGTTCCTGCCTCCGGCGAGCTACGCTCCGTGTTACGAGGCCCTGCTGCCCAAGGAGAAGATGAAGGTGGAGCCGGTGAAGGAGTACAAGAGAGACGCGGAGGGGGTCCGAGACCTCCTGGGGACCACCCAGTTCATGTCCCAGGCCTCCTTCATCCCCACACCAGTGGAAACCGGCCAGGTAATTAGAGATGAGATGAGATGGGGGGTGTTAAATCAGCAGTTGTGTAAAGTAACTAAGTACATTTACTCAAGTACTGTACTTACAGTAAGTACTTTTTAGGTATTTTTGAGTGGTGCCAACCACTCCTATATCTGACTTTGTCCGTGTGTCCGTGTATGTATGTCCAATAAACAAACATTGATGACAACACGGGTGATGACAATACGGGGCTCATCAAAGGCACCACTATCTTCACACAGGGTGTGATTTTTTACTTTACTGGAGTGTTTCCAGTTTTCAGTACTTTTAGTTCTACTCAGAGGCAAATATTATACTTTTACTCCACTACAATTTTTTTAAAATTTTAGTTATTAGTTACTTTGCAGATATAAATACATTATAAAACATACATTAACCACTTTAGCCCTATTTTATACCTAGGCTATTTGAAAATAGCCGATCTACAAGCTCACAACGTGAGTTTGTAGCTTGTGAGCTTGTAAATCTGCATGTAGAGCTGCAAAGTAACTTTTACTTTTGGTACTTTCAGTGCAGTTAGACGTTTGCCCGGGACCCAAACTAGTGAAAATAGCAGATACCGTATATTAAGCTCACAACGCGTCGACAGAAACTTTATCACTGCGCCACCGGAGCACCCCTCTTGGAGAGTGTTAACAAAAATGGAGGTTCATGCTATCACCCCCAGATCCCCTCTCTGCTGAACAGGTCCCACGACTGACCAGTAGGAGTCGCTATGTGCATCGTCAAGGACACGATCCCTCGAGAACGCTGACAATTGCGCTTGTTAGAGCGCACGCGGAGGCTGGGGGGAATTGAACACGGTGTTACGATGTGTCATAATGCTAACGGGGTAGAAAAAAACACAGCTGAAGGGCCCAAGAGTAGACGAGGCAGAGCAGGCTCAATTATAACGAGTTTATTGAACACAACAAGACAAGAGGGACGAGGCTTACGGCGAAGTGAGGCAGGCAGGGGTCAAACCTGGAGAGAAGCGGTCCAACTCAGGAAAACAAGTACAGAGGACCAGGTAAAAAACACACAGGTCAGGTTCTGGAGGCAGAATTCCACAAACAGCACCGTAGACCAGTGGTGTAAAGTAACTAAGAACATTTACTCAAGTGCTGTACCTATGTACAATTTTGAGGTGTTTTTACTTTACTGGAGTATTTCCAATTTTCAATACTTTATACTTCTACTCCACTACATCTACATCTCAGAGGCAAATATTGTACTTTTACTCCACTACAATTATTTGAAAACTTTAGTTACTAATTACTTTGCAGATGTAATTTATTATATTATGAGACATACATTTACCACTTCAGCCCTATTTTATACATAGGCAATTTGAAAATAGCCGATCTACAAGCTCACAACGTGTCACGATGCGACGCGTTGTGAGCTTGTAGATCTGCTATTTTCAAACATTTTAGTACTTTTACTTTTGGTACTTAAAGTATATTTTGATACCAATACTTTACAAGACTGTGGAATTAGAAATACAGAATTTTGAGAGTGTAGCGAATAGCGACATGCTATATTTTAGGTGGTGTTGACCTTGGGTTGGCAGGCCTTGGAGAGGGCTCTCGCGGGGATGGAGAGATAGTTTTTATGTTCTGTACGTTCGTAGTGAGTCTGCTCTCTCTTAGAATGATCTGTTCTTTACCTCGAGTGATACACTGTGTAGACCCTGTTATAGTCATAATTCCTTGGTTAATAGCCTGTTTGGTTTACTGCATGGATCACTGATGTATCATAAATAAGCACCTCTAAGGTTGGTAACACTGGGCACGCGCGCGCGTGTGTGTGTGTGTGTGTGTGTGTGTGTGTGTGTGTGTGTGTGTGTGTGTGTGTGTGTGTGTGTGTGTGTGTGTGTGTGTGTGTGTGTGTGTGTGTGTGTGTGTGTGTGTGTGTGTGTGTGTGTGTGTGTGTGTGTGTGTGTGCTCTGAGTCCAGTTTTAAAGCAGCAAGCTGGTGAGGGAATGTGGATTGGCTGTATTTCATTATCTTAACCTGCTTATCTCTAATAGACAATTGTTCCATCTCCCTCTCATGGCTTTAATCAGTGTTTAATCTTTCTGGAATCTATAATAATAAATAAGTATTATTATTATCATAATTATTTTAATTCTTCCTTAGATTGTCATGCCATCACACCTGGAGAAGGTGCGGGACAAGTTGGCAGAGAACATTCATGAGTTGTGGGGCATGAACAAGATCGAGCTGGGCTGGTCCTACGGCAAGGTGAGAAACATTACACCAACATAATTATGCAGTTATCACCACCAATATCACACTGGCACCAAATATAAAATGATCAAAAAACAATCCACACATTATCCCATGTCTTTGAGAAAATACACCCCAGTGACACATTTTGGTACGGTTAGAAAACTGAGCAGTTCACAATGCATTAGTGACTAGATGTTTTTTTTTGACCATCAAAAAAAGCCTGTGCATCATCTTGCTTTCTCTTCTATAATTTGCGGTTCAACCCAAAAAGAGGGTAAGTGAAAAAAAAACTAAACAAATCCTCTCATTTTATTCCATCTTCCTCTGCTTTTCATTCTGTTCATTCCAGATGTTCCATCCTACTTAGTCGTATGCCTAATTTAAACTCTGTGGAATGACGGCGTTGCTTGTCGAAAAGAACTGATCTAGCCTGTAGATCAGTTATTTTCGACAAGCCACACTGTCGTGCGATGGAGAACCAATTAAGCTTTAAGGCAGCATACTCATGTGTTTTATTATCAACCATGAAGTAGAACATAGTGTTCCAAACAAGGGCAGAACGAGGAGTTTTGGCAATTCCAGAATGTCACTTTAAATTACAGTAAACTTTCTATAATGAAAGGGAAATTTGAAAGGGGAATTATATATATATTTTCCCCATTTACTAGGAACAGCTTTTTAGTGTCATTTCCCTTCAATTGACTTCCAAATGACCTTCTCGGCTTGCAAGATGTCAGCCCATAATGCCAAAGCGATCCGTTTTGCCCGACTGCCCATAAATGGTGCGGATGATAAATATGTGTAACAATATGCAACGCAGCTCTTATGTCTATAATACAAATCTGAATAAGAACAGACTCCTACTGTCTCACGTTCAGTGGTGGACAAAGTATATTTTCAAGTATGCAAAAGTACGAATGACGAATTACATATCATTATTTTTAATATCAATCCATTGCCGTGTAGAAATTTAGAACATTTACCCCAAAAATTATAATTCTGACATTTTGCGACAAAGTGAGCTAGACTATTTTCACTATATTTGAAATAGGCTGAAATAAGTGTTTAATTATTATTATTATTATTTTTTTTTTGGGTCTCAAGAGTCCCTTCCCAGAAATGTACTGGAGTGAAAAGAACAATATTCTATTTGAAATGTAGTGTAGCGAAGGTCAAAACAATACTCCAAAAATGTACTTATAAAGGGATAGTTCATTCAACAAAAAGAAAATGTGTCACCCCATGGAGACTTGAATTCATGGATATTTTTTTTGTTTTTGTCGCATTCCTAAGTCAATAATTTGACACAAAGGAGACTCTTTGTGTCTCCTACCGGAACCGGTGCCGGTCATCAAATTATTGGCTTAGGAATGCGACAAAAGCCTAAAAATATCCATGAATTCAAGTCTCCATGGGGTGACTAATCGATGGGAAAAAAGGTCATTTTGGGGGTGAACTATCCCTTTAAGTACAGTACTCAAGTAAATGTACCTGTAGCTAGTTATACTGTCCACCACTGTCTCACGTTCTTGGACCCCGTCCCTCTAGACTTTATACAGCACCTGAGTCCTTTCCAGCTCTGTAATGGAGTCATTGATCTGGGGGGTGAGGATGTCTGACTCAGTCGTTCATTAGAACATCATTCCGCTCCCCTTAGCACTCACAGTTTGGCTTTAATATCTGACTTTAATGAGGTCTTGTTAGCTAAGGGGGAGGGAGGGGGGGGCGGGTTCTGGCTGGCTGGCACTGCGCTAACACACCCTGTCCCACAGGGAGCCCAGGTGTGCGTAGCGTCATAGTGGTGGTTGTTGTTACGTACAGTCAGTGGTGGAAAAAGTACTCAAACGTTTTACTTAAGTAAAAGTATCAATACTGCAATTTAGAAGTACAAGTAAACATCCCAAATTCAAAATTTGCTTGAGTAAAAGTACAAAAGTATTGGCATCAAAGTGTACTTAAAGTACCAAAAGTAGAAAGTACTCATTGTGCAGAATGTCCCATTTCACAAGTTTTCAAATATATAAAATGTATAAAAACCTTTTGAAAATAGCAGATCTACATGCTCATAATGCATTGCATCGCGACAAATTGTGGAGTATAAGTATAATATTTCCCTCTGACTTGTCGTGGAGTAGAAGTAAAAGTACTGAAAATTGGAAATACTCCAGTGAAGTAAAAAAAATACCTCAAAATTGTACTTAAGCGCGGCACTTGAGTACATGTACTTAGTTACTTTCCACCACTGCTCACAACGTGTCGTGCTGCGACGTGTTGCGGGCTTGTGGATCTGCCATTTCAGGTGTCCACGTGACATCGGCGCGCAACCAACTATGAATCAAGCCTCAATGTTTACCTGGTTCAGTTACCGTGGCACTTGCAGTAGCGGCAGCATAGAGGAGGGACACGCGGTGCTGAGGGGGAAGATGTTTACGTAGCATTCTAGCTCCCCCCCCCCCCCCCCCTCCCCCCCTTTGCATCGGTCCTATATGAGATGTCGTAAACCCGCTGATGTTGTTATTATAGGTTTTTCAAAGGTAAGCTAGCAAATAGAGAGGGGTTCTTGTACTATTCACAAAAGAGCTGTCTGCTGTTCGCCGGACATGTGAACAGCTGCATTATCTGTACACAGCCCTGCATGTTTTCTTGGAAAGAAAAAAAACACACACACACACACACGCACGCACACACACACACACACACACACACACACACACACACACACACACACACACACACACACACACACACACACACACACACACACACACACACACACACACACACACACACACACACACACCTGCCATCTGCCAACCCTCCCCCGAGGAGCAAGGCCAAAGGGATTATTTGGCGTAACGCTCAGCAGTCGAGAGGGGAATTACACCTCTCACTTGATATTCCAGATGCACAGCCTCTCCGTTTTCCCCCAAGAAAACATGCTCCTTCGTTTTTCTCTCCTCTGCCTCCATGACACATATCCACTAGATTAAGGCTCTTATCACCGCAACCAGTAGCAACCCTTAGTATTTAGACCCACATCCCTGTGCCCTTGTTAGTTCAAAAATAAATAAGATTGACTGTGAACTGTTACCTGTATGTATGTATCAGTGATTCTCAACTCTTTTTTTTTTCAAGGACTGAAAATGCATGCATTTGGCCACGGATCCCCATTTGATACAACTCCGGAGGACCCCGATCGATACACTGTAATATCAGCAGTGTTAATTTAACCCATTGAGACCTGAAGCCGATTCTACATGTCTCCTAAATCTCAACAGTTTTCTGAAAAGCTTATGTTTCTATATCAGTGGTGCTCAATCTTTTTCATGTCAAGGACCCCCAAAATTATATGTATTTGGCCACAGAACCCCATCAAAATATTTTGTTCCAGGGACCCCCCAGAAGCAAAGAATAGAGTTAAAAATGTTTGCTTTAAAAATATATATATTCAAAGATTTGCACACATTTTCACGATTTTTCAAAAATAGCAGATCTACAAGCTCGTAGCGCGGCACTCGGTGCCGCGCTATGAGCTTGTATATCTGCTATTTTTGAATAGCCCAAAGTGTAAAATAATGCTTTTTAGCTCAAATCTAAAAAGGACACAGTTCCAGGTCTTAATGGGTTAAAGGAGAATTCCGTCCGACTTATTTCTTACCTTATATATGATATTATGATATCCTAGGACGAGTGGTAACTCCATCCCGAGTCGACCGCAGCTAAAAACCCGAGCCTATGGGACTTGGGCTAGATCGCGTTTTTTAATACATTTTTTTCTTTTCATGTCGTTTCGTGTCATTTTTTTTAGGTGAGATATAACGTTCTTATGGACAGAAAACACTCCACAGTGTTTATGTTGGATGCGCCTCTTTTTTCGTAAATTAAAACCCCTACTTGATCCCACTACAGCGTCACACAAAAGCACCAAAAGTAGCAGATCTACAAGCTCGTTCGAGCTAGATCTGCTACTTTTGGCGCTTTTGAATTTGAATCCTGAAAAGTAACAGTGTTGTAACAAATGAGGTTTCCACCCCGACATAGACGGTATGCTAACTGTATATCATAACACATTTATTTCATATACAGCACACGTCACGCACCGTATATATGTATTGGTTGAAAATGAACGTTGGAAAGCAGCGAAACGAGCCCTGAAACGTATCCCTTCCTCTCTGACCGTTCCTCTCTCTCGTTCCGCCTATCAGATACGAGACGATAATAAGCGGCAGCATCCCTGCCTGGTGGACTTCTCCAAGCTACCCGAAACGGAGAAGAATTACAACCTGCAGATGTCGACGGAAACGCTGAAGTACGTTTTGGGAGTGTTGTTGTTGAATGAATTGACTGAATCTGTTTGGGCGGGGGAGATGGGGGGGAGGAGGAGGAGGAGGAGGGGGAGGGGAGGTAGAGAGGGTCTTAATATGTCATCACCACGGCCCACCGGTGCCTAGAAGTGGCCTGGAACACACTGTACGCGGTTAATACACTGCCAATGAGGGGTTGGGAAAGCTGTAATAGTCATTAAATGCACGGTTCGTTGACAGGTTGGAGATGGTACGGAAAAGAACTCCAACCACAGGCTACAGAAAAATGGATCTGGAGACAGAAAGTGCATGATTAAATGCATCTATTTTGGGTGAATAGATAGATAGTTACATCGGAGCTAAGAAGAGTTTGGCGGTATAGGAAATATAGAACTTTGGAGGCAGGAAATTATCAGGAAATATATGTCTGACAGACAGGAAATGGAACTCACCAGCTTGCTGTAGGTTTTATTTTTATTTCAAATTTTTCACATGATCGATATTTGTATGAGACTCAGAGAGAGAGAGAGAGAGAGAGAGAGAGCGAGAGAGTTCTCAGACTTAGAAAGACTCTCTCTCTCTCCGTCTGACTTGGAATGGAAGTAAACTCCCAGTGTACCTCGACCAAGGACTGTCGGTGTCATTCTGAGATGCATCTCTCCAGATGGGTGCAGTGGGACGGGCACCCTGGGGCCGCAATGCTCAATCTGCCCCGCCATAACATCTGCTAGGGTTCACATTGTGAACATCCGTCATGGCACACTTCATGGCACACAATGTGTTATGAGCTTGCAGATCTGCTATTTTAGAAAAAACGTGAAGATTTGTACAATTCTACAAATGTCGTCTAAAATGTGTTTTTTTAAAAAATATATATATATATATCAGTGGTTCTCAAATGTTTTCATGTCAAGGACCCCCAAAATGTATATGTATGTGGCCGTGGACCCCCATCTCAAAATATGTTGTTCCACGGACCCCCCAGAAGCAAAGATTTGAGTTACAAATGTTCGCTTCCATTTTTTTTATATATTCAAAGATTTGCACAAATTGTCACGATTTTTCAAAAATAGCAGATCTGCAAGCTCATAGCGCGGCACTCGGTGCCGCGCTATGAGCTTGTATATCTGCTATTTTTTAATTGCCAAAGTATAAAATAATGGTTAAAGGGGTTACACGGATGCGTTCCCAGTCTTAATGGGTTAACGCAGAACTGTGTGTGTGTGTGTGTGTGTGTGTGTGTGTGTGTGCGTGCGCGCCTTGCGTCATGAAGGACAAACGTGACGCTCTCAGAGACTAGCCAATGATCCTGTGTCAGTGCTATAGTCTCTCCTCTCTGTGTCAGTGCTATAGCTCTGTCTGCATGAGTGGCGTGACGTTTCTTTTTTTTCCATTGTCACTTTGTCCTCCCACGAGGTGTGAAGACATCTTGTCAAAAGCACTTTGCACCCCGTGTTGTTCTGCTTCTGGGTGGATTCACGTCCCCTTTGCTTTTTGTCCAACCCGATGATAACCTTTTAGTTTATGGTTCTCTTTTTTATTTCTGGTAACTTGTGTTGATCCCTATGGGGAATTTTGTTCTCTGCGTTTGACCCATTCTATACCGGATTTATACTTGTTTGCGACGCTTCGTCGTGCACAGAAAATAGCCGTTCTACAAGCTCACAACATGCGGTATTGTGACACTGTATGAGCTTGTAGATCAAGCTGAGCTTGTGCTATTTCGGCTATAACATTTGATTCTGTGAAAAAAAAAGATTATTTAATTATATGATATACTATATTTCATAAATACCCTTTGTTTTGCGTTTTTCTGTTCTTTTTTCTTTTTTTTACAGAATCAAACGTTTTATTCTAGGCTCAAAATAATTTATATAAATATTTTTGGAAATCTCTGTGGGAAAAATGAATGGGGTCTGGAACGATGGAACCAGAAAATGGTCGCCACTGCTATGCCCTATAGGGCATAGGTGGTTAATGTATTGCATTTCATTTCACTACTGAACATGCTCATGGACACGTGTTTTGATATTACCCTGCAGGACCCTGCTAGCTTTAGGATGTCATGTAGTCCACGTCAATCCAAATGCTGACGACAACCTCAAAAAGATCAAACTCCCTAAAAAGTAAGTGTGCACTTTACTACAGCGCCTGGCTGCAAACTCACACTGGCTCATGAAGGACACAGTAATAGTCCCTCCGTATTATAGCATGAGGTTTCAAGCAGTGGTGGAAAAAGTACTCAAATGTTTTACTTAAGTAAAAGTATCAATACTGCAATGTAAGTACTCTTTTTCACGTAAAAGTCCGGAATTCTAAATTTACTTGAGTAAAAGTGCAAAGGTATTGGTATCAAAATGTACTTAAAGTACCAAAAGTAAAAGTACTGAAAATAGCAGATCTACAAGCTCACAACACGTAGCGAGCTTGTAGATCGGCTATTTTCAAATAGCCTATGTATACAATAGGGCTACAGTGGTTAATGTGTGTTTTTTAATATAATAATGTATATCTGCAAAGTAACTTGTAACAAAGTTTTCAAATAATTATAGTGGAGTAAAAGTGTATTTGTCTCTGAGATGTAGTGGAGTAGAAGTAAAAGTATTGAAAATTGGAAATACTCCAGTAAAGTAAAAGTACCTCAAAATTGATCTTAAGTACCGCACTTGAGTTACTTTACACCATTGGTTTCAAGGTTCAAATGTTAACATGAATTTTGCGTGAATATGAAGTATAAATCAAAATGCATGACGCATTGACCGAAGAGAATGTGAAAGTTGCATAATTGTTATGTTCTGTTTTATAGCTACATGATGTCCAATGGTTATAAGCCCACCCCTCTGGACCTGTCTGACATCAAACTGACCCCGAGTCAGGAGCTGCTGGTGGACAAGCTTTCAGAGAACGCCCACAACGTGTGGGCCAAGGACCGCATCAAACAGGGCTGGACCTACGGCATACAGCAGGTACATCAACCCATTGAGACCTGAAGCCGGTTCTACAAATGTCTTCTAAATCCCAACAGTTTTCTGAAAAACGTATATTTCTATATCAGTGGTGCTCAAACCTTTTCATGTCAAGGACCCACAAAATTATATGTATTTGGTCGCTGACCACCATCTAAAAATATTTTGTTCCAGGGACCCCCCAGAAGCAAAGATTTGAGGTAAAAAATCAAATCTGTGCTTCTGGGGGTCCCTGGAGCAAAATATTTTGAGATGGGGGTTCGCGTCCAAATGCATATCATTTTGGGGGTCCTTGACATCCTTGACAATCGTTAATATCGTTAAGATGATAATAATTTTTTTTTTTTACTTTCCCAAAATGTTTTGCAGCCAAAATACAAGCTCACAACCTATCGCAATCCTTTCTTTTTTTTTCTTGCAATTTCCTGACAATTTTTGAAAACATAAATCAGGAAAAGACAACGCTTGATATCCAAAATCCCAGACGATATCCAGTCACATATCACAACATCGATATAATGTTGATAAATTGCCAGCTGCAGCAGGTAGACCTTAATACATTAACCTCACCTGCAGCATTCAGTGACAACAGCATGCCATTACTGCTCTGAAAAATAACGTCACACTCCCAAAACACCCGAGGTACTTTCTCACAAAGACAAATTATTAGCAATTAAAGACAATTCCCTCTCCTTGCTTTCTGAAGACAAAGCAGCTGATGTTTTCCTCTGCTATTTTGTTGCCTCCTTTTGCTACCCCCCCCCCCCCCCCCACCTCCAACCTCCCCTCCCCTGTGTGTCAGGATTTTTTGTCTTTCAACTTCCACGATACGTACCGTACCGAACAGAACCTGCCCAGTTTGCATTTGGCTTTACTTTTTTTGTTGTTGACATTTCTACAATTGCTTCAATGCGAAGGATGATTCAATGTGTTCCGTTATTTTAAAGTGACAGCTCCATTATGACAAGCAGTGTTATCATCCCTGGAGCTGCTTGTATGAATCAGACCTGCATCCAGAGAGATGACAGGATAGGTGCTGAGGAATGAGGAGAGAGAGAGAGAGAGAGAGAGAGAGAGACTTTTTAGCTCAAGACCAAAAAGAGAAATTTGACGTCTTCCCGGGACCCAAACTAGTGAAAATAGCCGATCTACAAGCTCACAAGACATCACAATGCGACACGTTGTGAGCTTGTAGCTCTGCTATTTTCACTTCTTTATTTACGATTCACGATTTATTTATTTACAGGACTTCTTTTCTTTTCTTTTTTGGGGGGAAATTCTGTTGAATAAATGTTACAATTTTCTGTTCAATTTCTGAAAACAAAAGACAGAAAGATATTTACTGTGTGATTGTTTGACCCGTACAGGATGTGAAGAGCAAGCGGAACCCTCGCCTCGTTCCCTACGCGCTGCTGGACGAGCGAACCAAGAAGTCAAACAGGGACAGCCTCCGCGAGGCTATCCGCACTCTGATTGGCTACGGATACAACATTGAACCCTCGGACCAGGAAGGCGGTAAGTTCGGCCATCAAATTTACGCGGTTGTGAAGTGAAAAGCAGTGGTGTAAAGTAACTAAGTACATTTACTCAAGTACTGTACTTAAGTCAAATTCTGGGGTGTTTCTTTTACTTTAGTGGAGTATTTCCAATTTTCTGTACTTTTACTTCTACTCCACAACATCTCAGAGTCAAATATTGTACTTTTACTCCACTACAATTATTTGAAAACTTTAGTTACTAGTTACTTTGCAGATATAAATTATTATTTATAAAGCATACATTAACCACTTTAGCCCTATTTCATACCTAGGCTGTTTGAAAATAGCTGATCAACAAGCTGTATATTTTGAAGCCAATACTTTTGTACTTTTACACAAGACCTGAAGCCGAATCTACAAATGTCTTCTAAATCCCCAAAGTATTCTGTTTCTATATCAGTGGTTCTCAGACGTTTTCACGTCAAGGACCCCCAAAATGATATGCATTTGGCCGTGGACCCCCATTTCAAAATATGTTGTTCCAGGGACCCCCAGAAGCAAAGATTTGAGTTACAAATGTTCGCTTTAAAAATATATATATTAAAAGGTTTGCACAAGTTTTCACAACTTTTCAAAAATAGCAGTGCCGCTGAGCTTGTAGATCTGCTATTTTTGAATAGCCCAAAGTGTAAAATAATGCTTTTTTAGCTCAAATCAAAAAATGACACATGATGCGTTCCAGGTCTTAATGGGTTAAGTAAAATAGTTGAGTACTTTTTTCTGCTAAAGCACACGTCTGTAGACAGAGCTGCTGGTTAGATTCTCCTTCTCTGATGTGCTGTGTTTGACTCCTCTCTCTCTCTCTCTCTCTCTGCCCTCCACTAGGTCATGCTGCGGAGCGTCTGAGCATCGATAAGATCCGTTTCTTCCGGGTGGAGAGGACCTACGCGGTGACCACGGGCAAATGGTACTTTGAGTTTGAGTCGGTGACGGGGGGAGACATGAGAGTGGGCTGGGCCCGGCCCGGCTGCAAGCCTGATGTGGAACTGGGCACGGACGAACTGGCGTTTGTCTTTGATGGATACAGGGTAAAAAAAAGTCGCTCACTTTTTTGTCATATCACTTTTTTCATCAGTGGTGGAAAAAGTACTCAAATGTTTTACTTAACACATCGGGTGCCAGCGTTTTTTCATAACAACTTACGTTGGGTGCCAGTATTCTCCCCATTGACTGCGCTTTACTGTTTAAATCTGTAGACTCCGCGACGAGCAAATCCACACGAAAAAAAGCATCGATTCATGTTGTGCCATGAGCCTGGCTACAGCCTGGAACCATAACATTTCCCTCGCGAGTTACAACGGGGGGGGGGGGGGGGGGGTCGCGCATGACCGGTTTTCCCCACAGGAAACAGATGGGAATTTTTTTTTTGTTTCCGGTGAGCGATCTGGCACTTCCTTCGCAGGATTACAATGGGTTCTCCCAGAGCTGCTCTAGCCCCGCCCGCGCGGAGAAAAACGAAAAAAAACAAAAAGACTAAACTCACGGTTCAGACCGTGTTCGGCACCGAACCGCCACTATGTAAACACACGGTTCAGACCGTGTTTGGCACCCGATGTGTTAAGTAAAAGTATCAATACTGCAATGTAGAAGTACTAGTAAATTGTAAATTGTGTGTG
Organism: Gymnoscopelus microlampas; assembly: GCF_963454915.1. NCBI lineage: Eukaryota > Metazoa > Chordata > Actinopteri > Myctophiformes > Myctophidae > Gymnoscopelus > Gymnoscopelus microlampas. The sequence continues at coordinate 33,745,233 of NC_139957.1, forward strand.
TGTGTGTGTGTGTGTGTGTGTGTGTGTGTGTGTGTGTGTGTGTGTGTGTGTGTGTGTGTGTGTGTGTGTGTGTGTGTGTGTGTGTGTGTGTGTGTGTGTGTGTGTGAGTGTGTGTTTGCGTGTGCTGCTAATACAAAATAAAGTTGAGTTCAAGGCATCAAATGTTCAAGTCATCAAAATATTAGAGTCCTCCAACTAGACTTTTTAACTGTGGATTTAAAAAAAACCAATACAATGCGTGCGCGCGTGTGTGTGTGTGTGTGTGTGTGTGTAGGGCCATCGCCTGAACATGGGCAGCCGTTTCTTCGGTCGGTGCTGGCACGCGGGCGACGTGGTGGGCTGTATGATCAACATGGAGGACAAGTCCATGATCTTCACTCTGAACGGAGAGATCCTCATCACCAGCAAGGGCTCTGAACTCTGCTTCGCCGACTTTGAGACCGAGGACGGTGAGAGACACAACGACAAACCCTGAGTGTTCATTTAACCTCGGAGAGGGTGAAACCTTTGTACACCCTCTGGGTTACAAATTAATACAAATTTTGTGTGTGTGTGTGCGTGCACGGACGTGCAGAGGGATTTGGAGAGGCAGGGGCTGGAATTTCAAAAGGGCACCTATTGGATTTTCTTTTACAAACAATTACCATACTTTTAGGCCCGAAAACCCCAAAAATCCAAAAAGGTATCATTGCGTGCTTAATGTCCTCAAAGTCACGCACCCAACAAGTTTTGAATTGAGCAGATTGGACCTTCCGTTCCATAATAAAGAGATAATGGCCAAAACATCTTGAAAACTGCCACTTTTGTCGTTTTTCGATCCCCGATTTTCGATTGGGTTTTGGCCATTGTCGCCCTTTTTTCTTTAATAACACGGGCTAGGAAGGTCGTACCATTAGACCGCTAGGGGCAGTTGACATTATTTTATTTATTTATTATTATTTTTTGTCTGGAGAGGGCACTTATTTACCGACGAGTAAAAGGGCAGGGGCTCAAGCCCCCTTTCATGTCTATGTGTGCACGTGCATGCAGACATGCATGTGTGGGAGAAACGCTGATGACAGTTGTGTCAGCTCAGCTGAAGGTCAGGGTGCAGGTTGACTGACAGCAGCTTTAGAGGGCGAGAGCAGGAGAAAAAAGACGATGGTTTCAGTTTGTTGTGTGTGTGCTGCTCCACATCATTAAAGCTCCGCCATGTTCCCATCAGACCTTTCTCTCCTGAGCAGGGTGACGGTCATCATGTTGAGGCATTAGTGGAGAATGCCGGGGGCCGGGTCATAGAAGCCAAGAAATAAGCGTCCCTAGTTACAGAATCACCATTATTTAACTTGACACTCGTAAATTGGCGTTTAGTAAAGGCTGGATTGTTCGTACTGTACTGAGGTAGAGTGTTCATGCGGTGATGTCTTTCCCTGTGTGTGTGTGTGTGTGTGTGTGTGTGTGTGTGTGTGTGTGTGTGTGTGTGTGTGTGTGTGTGTGTGTGTGTGTGTGTGTGTGTGTGTGTGTGTGTGTGTGTGTGTGTGTGTGTGTGTGTGTGTTGGTTCCTGCAGGGTTCATTCCGGTGTGCAGTCTGGGTCTGTCCCAGGTGGGTCGTATGAACCTGGGGAAAGACGCCAGCACGTTCAAGTACTACACCATGTGCGGCCTCCAGGAGGGCTTCGAGCCGTTCGCCGTCAACATGAACAGAGAGGTGACCATGTGGTTCAGCAAGCGCCTCCCCACGTTCGTCAACGTGCCGAAAGACCACGGCCACATAGCGGTAAGCACACTGAAGAACACTTAACCACTTAGCCCAGTGGTCCGGGGACCACCAGTGGTCCTTGGGGGGGGCAGAGGTGGATGAATTCATTAATTAATACCTGCCGATTAATATGTTTAGACCTGAGGCCCGATTCTACAAAATACCTTCTAAATCAGTAGTTCTCACACTTTCAAGATTATTTTTTATTACAAAATAGCAGATGTACTGTACAAGCTCACAGCACGTCACACAGGGCTCCCTCCGTTTTTTCCTCTATCTACACCAAACCTCTTCGCCGAAAATATCAGATCTATGAGCTCAATACGCATCACAGATCTTGTAGACCTGCTATTTTTGGCGACGGTGAATGTCTCCTATCTTGACATGCGTTGTGGCCGCTAAGCCTAGCGGTTAAGACACATACCACATATAGGCTCTAATGCAGCCTGACGGCGAGTCGCAGGCTCGATTCCCGAGCCCGGCGACCTTTGCTGTGTGTCACTCCCCGTTTCTCTCTCCCTGTTTCCTGTCTCCCGTAACGGAGTATTTCTACATTGCAGTATTGATACTTTTTACTTAAGTAAAAAAATTTGAGTACTTTTTCCATCACTGATGACAACATGACAATGACAACCAAAATATTGTCGCTCACCTTTTCCCAGGTGACCAGGATTGACGGCACCGTGGACAGTCCTCCGTGTCTTAAAGTCAGCCACAAGACGTTTGGCACCCAGAACAGCAACGCTGACATGGTGTTCTGTCGACTCAGCATGCCCGTGGAGTTCCACTCTGTCTACAAGACCTGTCCCGTCATCGACATGAACGGAGTCCACGACGACGAGTCTCTCAAAGTCAAACACAGGTTGTTGTTGTTTACTATTTTTACTATATTTACTACTACTTGAGTAAATACTACTATATTTACTCAAGTACTGCACTTTTTTCTTTTACTTTACAATACTTTTACTACTACTACTCCTACTACTACTATCTCAGAGGCAAATATTGTACTTTTTACTCCACTACAATTATTTGAATACGTACTAGTTACTTTGTAGATTTTTATTATTTTTACAAAACATACATTAACCACTTTAGCCCTATGGACATTTCGACCATTTGAAAATAGTCGATCTACAAGATCTGCTATTTTCGAAAGAAAGTTTTGATACTTTTACTTAAGTAAAAAATGTGAGTACTTCTTCCATCACTGGACTTACAATATTGTAAGTCCACTTATAAGAAACGTCTTATCTCCATATTTCAGCTTTATGTGTTTAAAAATAAATAAATGAATGCCCTACTTCATCATACATGAAAATAGCAGATCTTAAAATGTTTTTGATATGATAATTCAAAATGAATGGTTTTGGACATACAAATCGATTAGTATTACTTTAAGTATTACTGACAATATTAGCTATTTAAGCCCTATGTTAATGTTATACTTCATACAACAGTGTCACACACACGAAAATAGCAAAAATAGATACGTTTGATCTGCTTATTTTGCTATATCTTAAAAAAAAAAGACCTGGAACGCATCTGTGTCACTCTAGATTTCTTTGGCTATTAAAAATAGCAGATATACAAGCTCATAGCGCGGCACCGAGTGCCGCACTACGAGCTTGTAGATCTGCTATTTTTGAAAAATCGTTAAAAAAAATGTATATATTTTTTTCAAAAATCTGTTTTTAGAAATGGATTTAGAAAACATTCTAAGAATCGCCTCAGGTCTTAATGGGTTAAAGTGGTGAATTACGTACTACTGTAAGTATCATTTCTTGTTTTTTCATTCACAATGACTTTCTCAACAGATACCCCCTGAGATCAGTGAGATACAGTGATGAAGGCAGACGAGTGGATTACAGCAGCATCACTACGGTAATTAAAACAAGCTGTATGACTTCTGTCATAAATAAACTTCTTTTGTGAGATATAATTCAGTGGTTCTCAAAGTGGGGTCCGGGGGAACCCCTCCCAGGGTCTCCCCAGCTAAGGTAGTTAAAGGACGACTTCACCTATTTTCAACCTATATTCATATAATGAATATAGGTTGATATATATAATTCATTATAATATTGCACCATTTTTGTCTACTTGTTCTGTGTCTAAGAGGAGAGCTGTGGACAGTTCAGAAACCCGCCTACCAGTGACATCATCGATGGGGAATCCAAGCTAATAGAAACTGCAGGCTTTCTATTCCTGGGAAGTTAGGGTGATATAACGGAAGCCATTGTTCTCGCATCAAGATAAAAAAAAACTAACGATGATGTCACTGGTAGGCGGGTTTCTGAAGTGTCCACAGCCCTCCTATGAGACACAGACCCAGTAGAATGTTTTTTTAATCATTTTATCCGGAGCATTAGTGAGGACCTATTATATGAAGATAGGTTGAAAATGGTTGAAGTCGTCCTTTAACACAGCATCACAATCATTTTAACCTCTTTATCCATATGTTGGATATTCAAAAATAGCAGATCTACAAGCTCACAGCGTGTCACTTCGTGCCGCGCTGCAAGCTTGTATATCTGCCATTTTTTGCCTTTTTTTAATCTTGAATGTGTTTGAAACATTTTGAATGATTAACACACATCTTCTCTTCTGGGGGGTCCCTCCCACAAACATTTTCAGATGGGGGGTCCATGGTCGAATACATATCAATTTGTGGGTCCTTGGCAGTAAAAAGTTTGAGAACCACTGATATAATTTACTGCTGTTGTTTGTGTTTTTCTGTATTGGCTAAAATCCAAATGATAGTGGATTTTAGATTTGTGTTTTAGGTTATTATATTTTTAGATAGGCAATTGCATTTTTTAGATTTGACGTTTCATATTGTAATCATCAAAATAATTCAATGTTTTTTAATGGCGCCTGTCTTTTTAAACACCTGTGATCATGCTGAAAGCTAAATAAACATAAACAACTTTTGCAGTACTACCACTCGGTCAGGGTGTTTGCCGGTCAGGACCCTGCCGGTGTGTGGGTGGGCTGGGTTACCCCCGACTACCATTACTATAGCAACAACTTCAACCTCAGCAAGAATCGGACGGTGACGGTAACCCTGGGCGACGAGCGGGGGCGGGTCCATGAGAGGTGAGTATACATCCACAGGCCACTCCCACTCCCACCACCTCCTCCTCAAGTCAAGACCTTTTGATTTGTGTTGCTCATTTAATGCAGGTGCAAACTCATTGCGCTTCACATTAAAATGCATCAATAGTAGTGAAATACACCATAGTGTAGTAGAGTAGAAGTATAGAAAATAGAAAAGCATAGAAAATCGGAAGTACTCCAGTGAAGTAAAAGTACCTGAAACTTGTACTTAACACATGGGGTGCCAGGTTTTTTTAAAGTACACTGAGTGCCAGGATTTTCAACCATTTTTTAGGAGCCGAGATACAGGCTTTTGAAGTCATAAGTTAACCAGGAAGTGGATTGGAGTCAAAATCTTCGGAAAATGATATCTCCTGGTGCTTAGAAGGTAAAAAACAAAAAAAAAATGTTTTTTTTTTTTTTTTTTTTTAATGTTTTTTTTTTTTCAATTTTTTTTTTTTTTTTCAAAAAACGTATATATACGGTTTTGGCACTCCGTGGTTGTATTGCAAAAAACGTGTATATACGGTTTTGGCACCCAATGTGTTAAGTACAGTACTTGAGTAAATGTACTTTTACACCACTGACTGAGCGCCAGATCCACATGAGAGCCACGCCGTTCCCATACGTGGATTCCGAGATCCACACGATTAGATTTTTAGAGTTATTGTCTACACTATCTCCGTCCATTTACTTGAGTGCAAAATTTGAGAACTTTAGTTACTTTGTAGATTTTGATTATTATTACAATACATACAGTAACCACTTCAGCCCTATATACATTTCGGCCATTGGAAAATAGCCGATCTACAAGCTCACAATGTGTCGCAGCGCGACGCATTGTGAGCTTGTAGATCTGCTATTTTCAAAATATTTTTTATATATTTGAAAACTTTTGAAACGGGACATTCTGCATAATGAGTATTTTCTACTTTTGGTACTTTAAGTACATTTTGATACCAATACTTTTGTGCTTTTACGCAATACATTTTGAATTCCGGACTTTTACTTAAGAGTATTTCTACATTGCGGTATTGATACTTTTATTCAAGAAAAAAAAGCTGTGAGTACTTTTTTTCCCCACCCACTGCCTCTCTGTCTGTGTCACAGCGTGAAGAGGAGTAACTGCTACATGGTGTGGGGCGGCGACGTGACCACGGCGGCCCACGCGTCCAGCCGCAGCAACGTGGACCTGGAGGTGGGCTGTGTGATCGATCTGGCCACTGGCCTGGTGGCCTTCACTGTCAACGGGAAGGAGATCTCCACTTCCTACCAGGTACTGCTGCTCCACTATGCATGAACGCACTCCATTACAGGGCCCCATTAACCTCATTAACACATTGACTGCCAGAATTAAAACATCGTTTTTTCATCCCCATGCCAGTGGGGTTTTTTGACCTTATATTGACGATATTTGGAGAGCCGCAGGAGCCGCGATGTGCACGCGGATGTAAACAAAGGGTGTCTTGGGGGGGGTGGGGGAGGGTCTTGTTTATCCACCGGAACACATTTTTTGTAACTGCGATCGGCCATTTTGTTGCTATTGGCCGTTGAATAAGGCTTTTTTTTTCAAAAATTGACCTCCTGGTGGCGCTGTAATAGGGCAATGTTAAAAGGGTGGCATTTGTTCCTAAACATAGTGCGAATGTGCGTGCAATGTTTCACCGCAATCGGATGCTGCCATCTAAAGTTTGTTGCAAACTTTAGATGTCAATCTTAGCCAATCAGGATGGAATATGAAGAATCAAACACATGTGTCTTGATCACACGACTATAGAAATTAGGTGTACCGATTTGTTTAAAATATTGACAAAATCTGAAGGAGTAATATCCAAAAATGTGTTTTACATAAGTCAGCCTCCCGGTGGCGCTATAAAAGATAGGCAGATGTGAAAAATGCAGGGCAAAGGTTTTTCCTTGGCCTTTAGGGGGTGCGCATATAAGGTTTTACACAGATTGGTGCAGTTACAGGTAAAAACTCAAATCGGCCTGTTATAGCACCACCATGAGGCTGATTTGAAAATGTTCAAGTGGCATGTCTTTCTCGGCATAGTGGGAATGTGTATGCAACATTTCATGGAAATCGCACGCTGTGTTCACGATTTGAGGCATTTTGTTCAAAACGGACCAATCCTGCAAACTTTGGAAGTCAATCTTAGCCAATCGGATGGAATATGAAAAATCTGAAAGACAAAATCTATAGGAGTACTGTCAAAAAACGTGTTTAGCAAAAATTGGCCTCCTGGTGGCGCTATAACAGGCCCATGTGAAAGATTTGAGGCAGAGGTTCTGCTCTGGCATCGAGGGAGTGTGCGTGCACAGTTTGGCTGCGGTCCAGCCAACGGTGCCGGAGATTAGCTGTTCTCAGACGGACGGGGCAACCGACACACACGGACGGACGGACGGGCTGGGTGCAAAACATAGTCTCGGCCATGCCTTTTCGGCCTGGTCGGAGACAATAAGTCCCAGATTGTAGTTTCAAGGTTAACGTTATGACCAACAGCCTTTAGATGTTACCCACACTACCTCTTAGAGATAGGCTAGTCCAGGCTTCATTTAATCCTGCTCGTTTGGGTGACTGGGTCTTCCCCTCTATTCCATCCATGTGCCCTGTGCAGACAGCCATCAGTCCACCCATCCACCCGTAGCATTTCCATCTCTCTGCATCTAGCCATCAATGTGTCCCTCCTCCCATCCCTAATATGCTATCATTACCAAGCAAGACGTGGTATCTCTGCCTGTATACCGCGCATCCCTAACGGCACAACGGAACGTCTGCCCTGTCAAACTTGAAAAGTACAAAGCTGTTCAAATGTACGCTCTTACACACCTGGAGAAGCTAATCTCGCGGGAGCTTTTCAACGGAGTATAATCTCCTTATGTTATTTCATGCAGGAAAGTGGTGAGGCTTTGCTGTGCTCTGAGTCATCCTGGCAACCGGCACACTCTGAAACACACAACACACTACACACACACACTGCACACTACACACACACTACACACACAGAACTACAGTGAGTCACGGCACTCCATGACACGTCATACACTCCTGCTAAACTGCTTTCTGCAAGTCACGTTCTCTTGTCACCGCTCAACCCCTTTAATGTTTGCCTCCTGTGCAGGCTCGATATTAACGGCTCCTTTTCTCTCTCTGCCAAGGTGGAACCAAACACCAAGCTGTTTCCTGCGGTGTTTGTGCGACCAACCAGCCCCAACCTCTTCCAGTTTGAGCTGACAAAGATCAAGGTATACAGTCCTCCACTGCATCACTGTCTATGGAGAAACAAAGGACACTGTTATGATGATTTAACAGTCATTCTATTTTTTTTTATGAAGATATATTTTTTTGGCTTTATTGATAGTATACAGTAGACAGACAGGGAATTGAGAGAGAGAGATGGGGAGTGACACGCAGTAAAGGTCGTGGGGATCGGGAGTGGAGTCTCAACAGGCAGAAACCTTTTGTGTTTTTTTGTAAATGAATTCCCTGCTTGATCATACTACAGCGTCATAGAAAAGCGTCAAAAGTAGCAGATCTACAAGCGACACGTTTTGAGCTTGTAGATCTGCTACTTTTGATACTTTTGAGTTTGAATTCTGAAAAGTTTTGGACAGTTTTGGACATATGAGGTTTCCACCCGACAGAGACGATATAGATTAGGCCACAGACCTCATTTGATACTAATATTTTATCTCTGGGACCCTAATCTACACTGTAAAATCAGGGTTTATTTAACGCTGAGATTGTACACGTGGAACCAAATGGACCCTTACAGCTAATTTGGATATATATTCAGTTGACTCACTGAAGTTTATGGTATGCGGTTTCCTTCACATTCCGTTTCTTTCTTTTCAACCAACGCACCCAAATGATCTTTTTAGTAAATGCATCAACCCTCGTTTTAACACGTGCAAGATCATTAGAAATAAACCACAAACTCATCTTTAGATATCCGTATGGCCAAGGTGATGAAATTAATGACTCAATTCATCAACTAATTAAAGTGGCAGTTTAATTGTGCCAGTTCATAACTTTTTTAGGCTGTGCTTAATTGCTAGCGATCCATCAATTCCGGCACCGAACAGTATCTCAGGTTTCTACTTTGTAAAAGGGACATGGCCCGATTTTATTTATGCTCACCCCTGTCTTCAAAACAAAGTCATATACCTATACTAATCAACAATGAGATTGACACGACAAGGTTTGTGTGTGCGTGTGTGTGTGTGGGTGTGCACTTTAACCCATTAAGACCTGAAGCCGATTCTACAAATGTCTTCTAAATCCCAACAGTTTTCTGAAAAACTTATGTTTCTATATCAGTGGTGCTCAAACTTTCTCATGTCAATGACCCCCAAAATGTATGTATTTGGCCGCGGACCCCCATCTCAAAATATTTTGTTCCAGGGACCCCCAGAAGCAAAGATTTGAGTTAAAATGTTTGCTTTAAAAAATATATATATTGAAAGATTTGCACACAAGCCAAAGTGTCAAATTTCATAGGTACAAAAATAGAGAACATAGCCATATATCTGACCGAAAAGGTATAGGCTGAAGCAATATCTTATTTCGACCTACCCTTTTTACGACGTCTTGTTCTTGTGGGTCCTCCAGAACGCCATGCCGCTGTCCTCGGCCGTCTTTAAGAGCGAGCACAAGAACCCGGTGCCACAGTGTCCGCCGCGCCTGGACGTGCAGAGCATCAGCGCCGTGCTGTGGAGCCGCATGCCCAACGTCTTCCTCAAGGTGGAGACGGGCCGGGTCAGCGAGAGGCAGGGCTGGCTGCTCCAGTGTGTGGAGCCTCTGCAGATGCTGGCCGTGCACATACCTGAGGAGAACAGGTATTCTGTTCACTTTATTACACATACCTGAGGAGAACAGGTATTCTGTTCACTTTATTATTACACATACACATATTATTACAAAACATCCATTAACCACTTCAGCCTTATATACATTTCGGCCATTTGAAAATAGACGATCTACAAGCTCACAATGCATCGCATCGCATTGTGAGCTTGTAGATCTTCTATTTTCAAAAGATTTTTTTTACATTTTATACATTTGAAAACTTGTGAACTGGGACTCCATAATGAGTACTTTCTCCTTTGTACTTTAAGTACATTTTGACACAATACTTTTGTACTTTTACGCAAGTACATTTTTTATTCCTGGCTTTTACTTGTAGCAGAGTATTTCTACATTGCAGTATTGATACTTTTACTTAAGTAAAACATTTTAGTACTTTTTCCACCACTGCCCAACCGTGACACACACACAAGTTCTCCCCCTCCTTCCCCCTCCTCAAGGTGTGTGGACGTCATGGAGCTGTCCGAGCTGGAGGAGCTGAGGGAGTTCCACTACCACACCCTGAAGCTGTACTGCGCCCTCTGCGCGCTGGGCAACACCCGCGTGGCCCACGCCCTCTGCAGCCACCTGGACCAATCGCAGCTCCTCTACACCATCGACAACCAGTACCTGGCGGGCATGCTGCGCGAGGGCTTCTACAACGCGCTCATCAGCATCCACCTGGAGACGGCCAAGGAGGCGCGGCTCATGATGAACAACGAGTTCATCATCCCCGTCACGGCCGAGACGCGCTCCATCCGCCTCTTCTCCGACGCCTCCAAGAGGCACCTCCCGCCGGGGGTGGGGCTCAGCACGTCGCTCAAGCCCCGCCTCAACTTCGCCCCGCCCTGCTTCATCAGCACCCTCAGGCGGGAGCAGCACCTGTACAGCCCTCAGATCCCGCTGGACGTGCTGAAGGAGAAGGCCATCACCATGCTGACGGAGGCTGTGCAGGTGTGGTGGAAATCTGAATGGGCGCTCAGTCAAATAAGATAGACAAAATAAGGCACAGCCAACAGTTCACAGTTCAGAGGAATGAGTGATAATAGTTTTGGTACCAGAAGGAGTTCGAGACTTACAATTCAGCACAACAGAAAGGAATGGAAACAACCTCGGTCAAACTTAAGTCTCACACTGATTTGTAACAGTTTATACTGTATACACATAATACCAAAGACCTCCCTTCAGCATCAAAAAGCCTTTTGTTTCACATAGTGATGAAACACTTAGTTCTTCCCCCTTCCTGCCATCCTCAGACAGGTTAATTTACTTATCAACCAGCATGATGACAAAATAATGTAAATGCTTAACTCATTGAGTGCCATTAACATGTTTCACCGCTATGGTGCAACGTTCCATTAACGCGTTTCACCGCTATGATGCAACGTTCCATTAACGTGTTTCACCGCTATGGTGCAACGTTCCATTAACGTGTTTCACCGCTATGATGCAACGTTCCATTAACGTGTTTCACCGCTATGGTGCAACGTTCCATTAACGTGTTTCACCGCTATGATGCAACGTTCCATTAACGTGTTTCACCGCTATGGTGCAACGTTCCATTAACGTGTTTCACCGCTATGATGCAACGTTCCATTAACGTGTTTCACCGCTATGGTGCAACGTTCCATTAACGTGTTTCACGTGTTTTTGATATCATTATCGGAAGATTTGCAGCTCCATCCACTCCTTGTTTAACTTATAACTGAAAAAGGCTGTATCTCGCTTCCTAAGCACTTTTTTTTTACTTTGAAAAAAACAAAAAACAAAATCGTACTGGCCAGAAATAGCCAGAAATAATTCGGGCACTCAATGAGTCAAAAGGAAGGCAGGGTGGACTCTCACAACACAAATGAGACCGTGAGAAAAATGAAAAAGCGATTCAATATACATTAGTTAATTCTCAAACGTTTACTTCCAAATGTCTTTGACTCAGGGCGGCGGGCACCACATCCGAGACCCCGTAGGGGGCAGCGTGGAGTACCAGTTCGTGCCCATCCTCCGGCTGATGGGCACGCTGCTCACCATGGGCGTGCTGCGCAGCGAGGACGTGCACAAGATCCTGCTGCTCATCGAGCCCAACGTGTTCGGGGAGACGCGAGAGGACGCCGCCGTCGTCGGCGCCGCCGCCGCCGAGGCCACAGAGAAAGAAGGGCTCACGGGGGCGGAGGAGAAGGCGGTGGAAGCCGGAGAGGAGGAGGCGGCTAAAGACGCTAAGCAGCCAATGAAAGGGCTGCTGGAGAAGAGGCTGCCTGAGCCGGTGAAACGACAGGTAAAGATGCAGAACTATATTGTAACGATCTGTCTATAATTTATGTGTGTCACTCTGGCTGCAAATGGGTCCACCAGAGGGCACAAAAAATGCAAAACACAGTTCGATCCCGGGCTCCCCCAGAGTTAGTGTCGAAGTGTCCTTGAGCAAGGCGCTGAACCCCTAATTGCTCCCGATGAGCAGGTTGGTGCCTTGCAAGGTTTCCTCCGCCATCGGTGTATGAATGTGTGTGTGATTGGGTGAATGTAATGCACAATCTATGTAAAGCGCTTTAGATTAAAGCGCTATATAAATGCACCATTTACCATTTATATACTATTACTACTCTAACACACTATTTAATTTTATTGTAATTGTCAGATATTTAAAGTGGAACTTTGGTGATTTCCTATCGTTCTGTGAAAATCATACATACATCTTCCCAGTTCTTTCTGTGTGGTGAGAGCTTGTTGTCTCTGTGCTGGAAATTGTAGGCACATTACATTTAGTTTGACTCTGTTACACAGATAAATATTGTGAAAGTAGCCGAACTACAAGCTCACAACGCCTCGCACTGCGAGGCGTTGTGAACTTGTAGATCAGCTATTTTCACAAAGGCCAAAGTCATTAAATTGTAACTTTAGAAACGTGCGGATACCCTGTATATACACTTATACTGTATGTTGGTTTGTTTACTGTTGAGTGAGAAAACAGTGTTGCACATTAAGCTAATCACCTGGGGACCCCCCAAAATCATTTGGGGACCTCCCGACCCCCAGTTTGGTTTGGGAACCACTGCTGTGTAAGTAAAAATCTTTAGTTCAAGTTGTATGTCCAATACCCGGTTAGGACCCATCAAACAGTGAAGGCCACCAGGCCAGCGGACAGATCTACCAGACAGCCAGTCTCCAGTCCTATTGGCTCTGCTGTGTCTCAGCTGTCTCAGCTGATTTCCATCACATAGTCTGTAGCAAGCACACAGTTAAAGCTCCATTCAGAAGTCTGTAAGAGCACACAGTTAAAGCTCCATTCAGAAGTCTGTAAGAGCACACAGTTAAATCTCCATTCAGAAGTCACTCAAACATGAAATGGCTCTGCTTCATATTATTGAGCCAATGATCTAGCTGCCTAAAAATTACTATCAATGATTATGCTGCATAGTTACTCGAAAATTCATGTCATTATCTATACCAGTGGTTCTTAAAGTGGGGTCTGGGTCCGTGAGGGGGTACCAGTTGGTCCCCAGGTAAATGATTGATAGTTAGGGTAACAAATGGACCCTTACAGGTCTGTAACTCTGGGAGTGGTCCATTTGGTTCCATGTGTGCACTTTCAGAGTTATGGGTGTCTGTGGCCTAATGCATTGGTTCTCAAAGTGGGGTCCAGGCACCCCCAGGGGTCCTTGGGGGGGTTCCAGGGGGTCCCCAGCAAAATGTGTTAATATAGCATCACAATAATTTGAACCTTTTGTACTTTGGCTATTCAAAAATAGCAGATCTACAAGCTCATAGCTATAAGCTTGTACATCTGCTATATCTGAAAATGTCTATACTATATATATTTTTTTAAACAAACATTTGTAACTCAAATCTTTGCTTCTGAGGGTCCCTGGAACAAAATATTTGAGATGGGGGTCCGCGGCTAAATACATATCATTTTGGGGGTCCTTGACATGAAAAGGTTTGAGAACCACTGGCCTAATGCATACAAAACTGTGGGTCCTTGAAATAAATACTTACTAAATAAATAAAAACTCCACTTATCTACTGTATGATGTACTCCCTATTGACGCTAGATGTTTGTATTTGTCTGCGTGTCACTCCTCTCCAACACCCCCAGATGTGTGAGCTGCTCCACTACTTCTGTGACTGTGAGCTGAAGCACCGCATCGAGGCCATCGTGTCCTTCTCCGACAGCTTCGTCTCCAAGCTGCAGTACAACCAGAAGTTCCGCTACAACGAGCTGATGCTGGCCCTCAACATGTCGGCCGCCATCACCGCCAAGAAGACCAAGGAGTTCCGCTCGCCGCCTCAAGAGCAGGTGAGATGTCCGCGTCTTCTACACGTGCGTGCGTGTGTGTGTGTGTGTGTGTGTGTGTGTGTGTGTGTGTGTGTGTGTGTGTGTGTGTGTGTGTGTGTGGAGGTTTGTAGGCGAGCCGTCTTAACTCATTCACTGCCATTCTTTTGCGGAAGCACAGTGAAACCCCTTCTACCAACTACCTTGCCTTTAGCATGGTTCCCAGATTTCTTGGTAGGCTCAGAGATCTCTGATGGTCCCACAAACGGGAGACTTTGTCCTTGCTGACCCGCTGAGACCATCCTTGAGACCTCCTATTGTGTCTCTTAACGTTACAGTTAGGGATGTTCGATATTGACTTTTTTTTTACAGATATACCGATATTGGCCAACTCCTAATTTCCGATACCGATATCAACCGTTACCGATATATGCCTGCTTTTTCACCAAAAGTCAACTAACATCACATATCTAATACAATAAAATTAGCTATAATATCAATCTAATAAATCTAATATAATACAGTGATCCCAGGACTCACTGGTGGTCATTTGAATGAGTCCCACTAATCTTAGATTAGATGTTGGCCTATTTGACAGTGCAGAAACATAATTGCCTTGATGCCTATAACATTAATGAGCGTCAACGAGCGTCAGCTGGACACAGACACACACATCTGCCATACCGATAATATCGGGAGGCCGATAATATCGGACATCCTTAGTTACAGTCTCAATAAAAGTAGTAAACATAATAAAGAAAGTGGCAAAGAACTAACGTTACACCCACTTTCCTTCAAAGAAAGACGAGCAATATCACACCCATATACAAGTGAGTTACCAGCCAGACCATATCATGCTAATACTTAACGTTGGCTATAGAATCTCACACAAGGGACTTCTTCCAGACATCCATCTGACTTAGAAGGTAATAGTCTGGCTTTGACATTGTCCCCACTGTAGAATTACAGCGTGTGACACGGGGTAGCAGTTTTAAGCCATTAGCTGTCGCCCGTCCCATAACTCAGTTTAGGAGTGTTGAACTGCGGCCAGCTCCTCTCCTGCATCACGATGTCTGCGGACATCTGCTGCTCTTAACCTCGTTACGCTGCTATTACTGCAACACAGCATTCTCACATTAACCCATTAAGACCGGGGAGCGCATCTGTGTATTGTTTTTTATTTGAGTTATTTTATGCTTTGGCTGTTTTTTTTTTATCGGGAACTTTATCTTTGAATGCATTTTTTTAAACAACATTTTTAACTCAAATCTTCGCTTTTGGAGATCCCTGGAACAAAATATTTTACAAATGTTCGCTTTAAAAAATATATTTTCAAAGATTTTCCAAATTTGTCAATGTTTACAAAAAAAATGCAGATCTACAAGCTCATCGTGCAGCACCATCTGCTATTTTTGAATAACCAAATAAATCATAAAATGACACAGATGCGTTCCCGGTCTTAATGGGTTAACTCAACATGCACATGAACGTGTTTATGTGTGTGTGTGTGTTCGCGTGTGTGTGTGTGTGTGTGTGTGTGTGTGTGTGTGCGTGTGCGTGCGTGTGCGTGTGCGTGTGGTAGATCATGCTTCAAGGCCATGTGACTCCTTATAGTCTGCTGTGTCATTGCTACAGTGGCAGTACAGCTCCTGGCGCGCGCACACACACACACACACACACACACACACACACACACACACACACACACACACACACACACACACACACACACACACACACACACACACACACACACATACACACACGCACACACTCAGAGCGCCTCGGGGTCGTGACTGGAGACAGAGTTTGACACTTTCACCTGGATATAATGACGTGTCTTAATGATGGTGTGAGCCCAAAGAGACTCTGCCATCTCTGCTCTGAATTCTCTGCAATGATTCAGAGATATTTTCACATCACTGTACGTAAAGAATAGAAGAAATACCAATGGCTCATGTTTAGGTACTTGTGTTATTATGTATGTACAACAAAAGGTTATTGCACTCACCTACTGTGTGTGTGTGTGTGTGTGTGTGTGTGTGTGTGTGTGTGTGTGTGTGTGTGTGTGTGTGTGTGTGTGTGTGTGTGTGTGTGTGTGTGTGTGCGCGTGCGTGCGTGCGTGCGTGCGTGCGTGCGTGCGTGCGTGCGTGCGTGCGTGCGTGCGTGCGTGCGTGACTAGGCCAGTCACAATTATTACATAACCGTCTAAAACAAAAAAAGTTGAAATAGCAGATCTACAAGCTTATGAAGTATAAAAAAATGATACGTCAATATGTCAGTAATTTCTTATTTGTCATATCTGTCCTGTGCAATTTGTTATTACGAAGCCTAAAAGGCCAACATACATGTAGTTTTTCATTCATAATGTTCAATGCCAAAAACACAATTAAATCACAATTGCAGTCATTAGTGTGGCAATTAATTGTCTTCAGTAACTTAAATGTGACCGTACATGTGACCATACATGTGACCGTGCATGTGACCGTGCATGTGTACGTTTCAGATCAACATGCTGCTGAACTTCAGTACGGGTGAGGACTGTCCGTGTCCAGAGGACATCCAGGAGGAACTGTATGACTTCCACAACGAGCTGCGTCTCCACTGTGGTGAGTTTGGACCACATGCTCCTGCTGGTTAGCTCAAAAACTCTCAATCTGCTATTTTTTACACGTTTTGACAATAAAAAAACACTATATTATGGTTCATGCTGTATTTTATAATATAATTCTGCTCGCATTGGTGTGCAAAGTCACTTCAGCAGCCAGTTGCACACTCTGACAGGGGTACTAGTACGTAGTACACAGTAAATTTAACTCTGGGAGTGTACAAATGGAACCAAATGGACCCTTACGGGTCCATTTGGTTCCATTTGTACACTCCCAGAGTTAAATTGATACTGAGGACTTTACTGTGTACAATGACAGCGCCGCAGAGCGGGAAATGGAATATGGAGCGAATTTGTGACAATCCGATTAACGTTACTCAGAGGAAATCTGATGCAGCCTTCTTCAAATGAGACCTGAGAAAGGCGTGCGATATTGGTAATTTCCCCTTTGTTGTGAGCGGCATAATATGATTTGCTCTCTGTCTTCTTGTACGTTTCCCCCCCTATCTGCTCCGTTTCTGGTGTTCCAGCGGCGAGGGGGGAATTATAACCGTCCCTGCTCTGCCTTTTATCTTAGAAACCAGTCTCTCTCCTTCTCTTCAGCCTACTGATCTCTCTCTCTCTCTCTCTCTGTGTTTCTCTCTGCGTCTCCTGGCAGTGGGGAGAGAGAGTTCAGTGTCTCTCCAGATAGCTCTGTACATCTCTATGTTTTTGATAAATAATTGAATTGTCCCCGTCCCCTGGAGAGCTACGGATCTGATGCCCGTCTTTAGTTTAGCTGCAAAGCAGCAGCAGCGCGGATCGACTGCACGATCCACCACAAAGACGGCGATGAAAACAAAACATACACAGGGTATATACTGTATTTATCAGGATTCACATCATACGCGCGACATGGCAAAGCCTGTATGAAGCTATGCTCGTCTGCGTCATAAATACTGTGTGTGTGTCTGACTGTCTCGGGCATAACTCGGGCGCCGTCTGACCGATTGACCTCAAAGCTTGGTGTGTACTGTGTGCCAGCGATGACCTGGGGGTGTGCACTGTGCAGTGCTGAGGGGGAAATTGGTTGGGCCAACAAAGAGATCCAAATATCTGTATCTGTCTGTCCGTGGGTCTGTGGAGGACGTATCGAATCTCTGGGTGTTTCGTGGCTGTAAGCAACCGCGGCTTACCTGGTTGTTAGTTGGTAGTAATGCAACACTAAGGATGCAAGCTGCCGTTAACACTAAAAGAAGTGTGTGTGTGTGTGTGTGTGTGTGTGTGTGTGTGTGTGTGTGTGTGCGTGTGTGCGTGCGTGCGTGCGTGCGTGCGTGCGTGCGTGCGTGCGTGCGTGCGTGCGTGCGTGCGTGCGTGCGTGCGTGCATGTGTCTACATGAAATATTAAAATCAAATTTGCAGAGGGGCCAAATGCCCAAAGGGTGCTTTTTTCTAGTCAATAAAAAAAAGGATATGGAAGGGCCATAGAGAGAGAGAATCAGACATGCGAAAATAATAATCACTGTGTAAGAAAGGTACGGAAACTAAAACTATATATATTAATATTCAAATAAGTAAACAAACAAAAAAACGGTTAATAACATGGCAACACAAATACACTATGTACATAACACGTTTAAGAACATGACTACAAATTAAACCGTGTCCGACCACACTGACCACATGCACGTCTCAGGTCTGAGGCATTGTGCTGTTTTGAAGGACCTTACTCATTCACTGCCAGAATAAACAAATAAATAAATAAAAATGGGAAAACAATGTCATCCTAGTGGTCCAGTGGTCCTTGAGGGAGTACCAGGGGGTCCCCAGCGAAATTAGTTAATAGCGTCACAATCATTTTTAACCACTTAGCTTTGGCTATTCAAAAATAGCAGATATACAAGCTCATAGCGCGGCACTCGGTGCCGCGCTATGAGCTTGTAGATCTGCAATTTTTTTTAAACATTGAAAAAGTGTGCATATCTTTTGAATATTTATATTTTTTTAAAGCAAAAATGTACTGATATATTTGCTTCTGGGGGTCCCTGGCACAAAACATTTTCAGATGGGGGTCCGTGGCCAAATGTATATCAATTTAGGGGTCCTTGGCATGAAAAAGGTTGAAAAACCACTGAGTTAAGCTATGTGGAAAGGTGAGCGCTGTCCCTGGTGCTGAAGCTTAGCTATGCTATATGGGTAGCTGAGTGCCGTCCCTGTCCATGGTGCTGAAGTTTAGTTATGTGGCTGGGTGAGTACTGTCCATGGTGCTGAAGTTTAGTTATGTGGATGGGTGAGTACTGTCCATGGTGCTGAAGTTTAGTTATGTGGATGGGTGAGTACTGTCCATGGTGCTGAAGTTTAGTTATGTGGATGGGTGAGTACTGTCCATGGTGCTGAAGTTTAGTTATGTGGATGGGTGAGTACTGTCCATGGTGCTGAAGTTTAGTTATGTGGATGGGTGAGTACTGTCCATGGTGCTGAAGTTTAGTTATATGGATGGGTGAGTACTGTCCATGGTGCTGAAGTTTAGTTATGTGGATGGGTGAGTACTGTCCATGGTGCTGACTGGGTAGCTGAGTGTTGTCCCTGTCCATGGTGCTGAAGCTTAGTATGGCCTGTTTGGATGGGTGAGTGCTGTCCATGGTGCTGAAGCTTAGTTGTTTTCAAGATTGTCAAGTGGGCCCTGAGCCATTAACTCTTTCATTGCCAGACTTATTTCAGACTGTGTCGTCCCAGTGCCAGGAAAATGGTGCATTTTTCCTCCGTTTGATTTTTAACATTGAAGTGAATGGAGCAGCAATTTTTTGGATAGCGTTATCTCCTAGTTGCTTTGAGATAAACAAAAAAAACAAGACAAAAAAAAAATGTATATAAAAAAAAAATAAAAAAAAGTTTTTTCTAATAATTTCGTCATTTCCGTCATTGGCCATGATAGCCATAGTACCATCGGACGGGAATTCCCGTTTTTGGCAGTCAAAGACTTATAGGATGAGAACCCCTGGTATAAAGCTGACTCTGGTGCTGAAGCTTTAATTATGTTATGTAGAAGTAGGAGTGCTGACTATGAGAGCTCTTTTCTCCATCTTTGGAAGCATAAGAGGAACCTTTTGTAGTTTATAAAAGCCACAGACACACTGATCCACTTTCACTTTGACTTTCAAAATGTTTCTAAAATACCCCAAAAATGTGAGACACATTGTGAGCTTGTAGATCAGATACTTTTGCTACTTCTGCACAACAAAAAATATAAAATTGTTGTATTGTATCTCCATTTACAAATGGAGATACAAAGTTTCTGTCCGGAATATGACTTTCCCTGTGTGTGTGTGTGTGTGTGTGTGTGTGTGTGTGTGTGTGTGTGTGTGTGTGTGTGTGTGTGTGTGTGTGTGTGTGTGTGTGTGTGTGTGTGTGTGTGTGTGTGCGTGCGTGCGTGCGTGCGTGCGTGCGTGCGTGCGTTTGTAGGAAACCCTATGGAGGAAGAGGAAGATGAGCAGGATACGTCTATCAAAGGTCGTCTCCTTGCCCTGGTGTACAAGGTCAAAGGTCAGCCTCACAAGACGGAGGAGGAGCCAACACAAAAGGAACAGACTAAACCATGTAAGGATTCACTGTTACCACTGCATACAGTGATACTAAACAAGAGGTGTTGTTATAATGGTCATCTAAACACTGTTGGTTGTTGCAATGGTCACGCAAACACCGTTCGTTGAACTGCAAGGTGAAGTAAAACATGTTTAGTTTTTTAAATGGTCATGTAGACAATGGTCCATTTCCTACCATCAAACATATTTAGTGTGCATTAGATTCACAACAAACTTCTCTTTGCCATCTCTCTCTGTTTTTCTTTCTCTCTCTCTCTCTGTTTCTCTCGATTGTCTGTTTCTCTGTCTCTCTATGCCTGTCTGTCTGTCTGTCGGTATCTTTCTCTCCCTCTCTCTCTCAGCATAGAGCTGCTGTATAGCAGCACACATTCCTGCCTCTTATTTGACTGGTGATGTCGAACACCAGTCATTTCCACTCCAGTTTCGCTTTCAATTTCATTATGTTAATGTGAAGGAGATGCAGATGAACGGACAAGCTCTGGATTGTCTTCAGTCAGCAGCTCTGACAACGTCAATAACCCCCCCCTCCCTTCAACCGATTCGGAACACACACACACACACACACACACACACACACACACACACACACACACACACACACACACACACACACACACACACACACACACACACACACACACACGCGCTCAAACACGAGTGCATACACATGTGGGTACCAGCACTCACAACACAAGCATCAAATCAGTATGGAGATTGCCAGTTCAGTGTGATTATACAGAGCGACTGCTAGGGCTGGCCGATATGACTTCAAATCAATATCCAGATTATTTCAAACAACCACCATTGTACCAACCAACAAAGTATAATACAGGGTTGAATGTTTAATCAGACTAATCAATTTAGTTGATTGTATTTTAAAAAGACATACGTTGATGTAAAAAAAAAAAAACTGCTTCTCGATTTTTCGATTAACCTACATGGGCAAGATTAAGTCAGTTATTGGTTCTAAATGTCAGTTTTCATACATTTTCAGTTAATTGGCCAGCCCTGGTGTCCTGCAATCCATCTGTTGATGGCTAATTAGACGTGGACTGAACAACAGATAACAGTCAGGCATATCTTTCGCTGTTCTTCTGACCTTGAATATTGCAAGCCCTGCATTAATACATTTTTCAAATTACCCAGCTGGATGATATTAGGATAGGTTCTTTTTTTGAATAATTATTATCTCCATTTATGACAGTGATATATTAGTAAATTATTCTTTAATAAAAAATCCCTTCCTCCATCCCTTAGGCAATATACGTATTATCAATCAAGTATCAATAATGACATCTCTTAATAATGACACCTCTTTTTATTGCTTGAGGAACTAATCATCTTAAATGAATCATATTAATCATGTTTAAAGTTGCCTCCCATGTAACCCTGCAGAAAATGTGGTTCAGCTCTCGTCCAAATGTCCTTGTCTAGTCATCATTAGACTTACGTGATCAGACCCACCGTCTTCCGTATACAATAATCTAGCGATGGAGGTTCTGAATCAAAAGTCGCCAGGCCCAGGTTTTTCCAGAGAAAAAGATCACGTAAGCCTCTGATTGGCTGGGCTGTAACAGAAGTCTGTGGTTGGTCAGTTCATATGTCTGTCATGCAAAAAAAAAAAAAAAAAAAAAAAAAAAAAATAGCCGATCTACAAGCTCAAGCTTGTGAGCTTGTAGATGTGCTATTTTCACAGAATGTTTGCCTATTATTGTCGAATGTTTGCCTGTTACCATGGCCAGAATAGGGACGCTACTGCAGGCTTCATGTGGTTAACAACTTTTCAGTAGCTGTTCCCCAGACATAAGATATTGATCACATGGCTACTGCAAGAATAAGTCATCACTGTTCTTAAAAGTGGTGTCGAGGTGAAGTGTCTGGGAACAAACAAACAAACGGGTGAGCGTGGAATGGAATAAAAATGTGCTGTTGCCTGCAGATGCTGAAAGGCAATCTCTCCCTGGGCTTGTCGCTTGACCCTGTTGCCGAGCATAATAATAAGATCGCTGCATTGATCTCCAGGGAGCCACGGGGTAGATGAAAATAGAGGATTGTTGCGTTTTTCCCCTCTAAAAAGACCGGTTTGGGGGCGTCGGCGGTACCCCTGGGCGGCCGCTGTGTGACGGCTGATTGATTAGCGGCCTGGTTCATTTTGGCATCCAGGAGTTAAGTAACGTCGCATGTACTTCTGTTAAACCGCGCTGGACCATATCGTCTCTGTCGGGTGGAAACCTCACATGTCCAAACTCTACTTGTACTTTTCAGGATTCAAATTCAAAAGCGGCAAAAGTAGCAGATCAACAAGCTCAGAACGCGTCGGTTTTCCGTCATGTTTCAAGCTTGTGGATCTTCTACTTTCGATGCTTTTGTATGATCAAGTAGGGCATTTAATTTACACAAACTAATACAAAAAGTTAGATTATGGAGATAAGAGGTTTCTGCCGGACAGCAATGATATAGAAAAACAGCAGTAGAGATGGCAATGTGGCCGGAGGGGTAGGTGCTGAATATCCTTCCGTGCGTGACACCCAGACCAGCCTGACGCGTGTGTCCTTTGGGTCTGTGTGGCTTTAATGTGTTGCCGTTTTGTGCCACCACTTGAACGGCGGGGAATTGTTTTTTCTGCGTTTCTCTGTTGGAAAGTCTCTTGTCATTGTCAATGACAGCACGTTCACCAGATAGACAAAAGAAATCCTCAATTGGACCTTTTTAGTTTTGTTATTTGTACACTCTCTGAGTTAAATGACCACTCAGGATTTTGTAGTGTTGGCTGATGAGAGCATCCAACCACGTCTCCTTCAAATCCTCAAAAGTGCAGTCACATTTAAGGCAGTGTGTTAGCATTACCCAGGAACACCAGGAACTCCTGCCATCGTCTAATTGGTGCGTTCAGTGTCAGTGCGGGGGCCAAGCATCACAGTGTTATTTACTGCCATTACAGAGGGTTGGGGCTCCGCCAGGAGACAGCCGATAGACCTGGCAGAACAATGCCTGATGAATTCTGCAGCCTGACATGATGTGCACTTTGTTGCACGCTGTTTCGTGCACAGAAAATTGCGATCTACGAGCTGTGAGCTTGTAGATCGGCTATTTTCTGTGCACGAGATCCTTTGTCCTGCTAGGTATAAATACAACTTAACGTTACGCGTGTGTGTGTGTATTTGTGAGAACTGTATGGCATAGGGTTAGATTAGTTTATTTGGTTGCATTTAAGAGCACTGTGGGAGAGTTGTGCAGAGAGAGGGGAGGCGAGCGCGTGTTTACTTGGTGTTAGATCGGTATCCCTGTGCCCGCGTCTGTGTGTCTGTGTCCGTCTGTCTGTATACGTGTGACAGAACAGGATATCATGTTGGAGGGAGAGCTGCTGTTTCCCATTTCAGAGCATGCCCGTCGTTTCGCACCCACAGCACGCACAAATCAGAGGCGAGATTGGTTACCACTGAGTGTGAGATTCTGCTGTCCACCCACCCACTATACCCACCCAACACAAATGCACGCGCGCACACACACACACACACACACACACACACACACACACACACACACACACACGTGTTTGTAATGCTACACTTGTGAGGACATCAACATTTTAGGAAGCCGGTTTTATGATTGATTCATGATTTCTTTGGGGCATTTTTAACCGCAAGTCTAAAGCCGACAAAATAGCAGATCTACAAGCTCACAACGTGTCGCGCTGCGACACGTTGTGAGCTTGTAGATCGGCTATTTTACGGTGTGCGCCATCGCCGCACAACTGAGTATAAACCTAACCTCTAAATGACTAATCCTAACCCCAACCTGAATCTTTTTCTAATTGTAAACATACAGTATCTCTCAAAAATAAATCAACCATAAAACAACAATTTTTCTTGCGTGGACCAGGAAAATGGTCCTCACAACGTCTATTCCTCAAATTCGACTATAATACTTTTGACGTTTGGTCCTCACAAGTATAGTAACACAAATACACGCACACAGACTCACACACACACACACACACACACACACACTCACACACACATGCACGTACACAAACACAACTTGATTGATTGACGTGTGGTGCCAGATGTCCAGTGGAACACACCAACAGATTCGATAAAGCCAAGCGGAGATCAGGCCTTTGAAACACAATCTCTTAATTGCTGTGCTTTTAAGGCAAGAGGGGAAATCAATCGCATGTAAATGACCCCATCCACCACGGCTCTGAATTGTTGATTTGACAGCTTTCTCTCTCGTGTGGCCCGTGACCCCTGCTGTAAACAAAATATACACACACACACATAGGCACGCACACACACACACACACGCGCACACGCACACTGTGGGGCTAATTGATGCCGCTTTAATTAACCCAACCCACGGTCAACCCACATGAGCTGTCTAAACAAATGTGTCAGTTTAGCCTCAGAGACGGAATATTATTATTAAATCATTTAGACCTGAGGCCCATTAAAAAGAATGCCTTCTAAATCCTAACGGTTTTCTGAAAACTTATGTTGCTTGCAGTGTTGATTTTGACAGCATTTTTTTATTTCGTTTTAGTCATAGTCTTTTGAATAAAATTCCATTTAGTTTTAGTCATATTTTAGTCATCTGAAATTTCTTACTATTAGTCTAGTTTTAGTTGACTAAATACCATAAGATTTTAGTCGACTAAATCTACAGTTGATTTAGTCGACTAAAATGTATTTTGGCGGTGTCTTGATGGCGTCTTAAAGGCAGATTTTACACTTGGTTGCGCTCTGAAAATAGCCGATCTACAAGCTCACAGAGCGCAACACCCAAGCGTCTTTTAGTTTTACTGGATCTCTTCTCCACTAGTCCCTCACTAACATTTTAGTCTAGTTTTTATTTGTTGACGGAATTGTCAACATATTCAGTCTTAGTTTTAGTCATCATAGCTTAGTTTTTTTTTTGTTTTTATTAAGTTTTCGTCAGTGAAAAAAGGTAGTCGACGAACATTTTCCTTCATAGTTTTAGTCGACAAAATCAACACTGGTTGCTTGCTATATATATATATATATATAGCTAAAATCTAAAATAACAGATGCTTTCCCGGATTGAATGGGCTAAAATCCCCCTTTTTCTTTTCTTCTCTTTACATAAAAGAGCCTCCTTTCCGCTCCACTGAAAATGTACGAGTGCCATTTCACCAATGATCTCACTGTGTGTTTTTCCTCTCCAAAGAAAAGAGGCGACTGACACCGGCCATTGTTCGCACGCAAATGATCACTTCTCCGTTGGAGAAGTGGCGCGCTGAAGTGGCTGATACACAGAGCGCAGTGCGTCTCTCTAGGCTGACTGACTGATGGCGTCTGGAAGGCTTTGAAAGGCTCTGAGTGTTCAAGGTCTTATTTGACACTGAGCCAGGTTAGACAGACTTTTAACCCATTGAGACCTGAAGCCGATTCTACATGTCTCCTAAATCTCAACAGTATTCTGAAAAACCTATGTTTCTATATCAGTGGTGCTCAATCTTTTTCATGTCAAGGACCCCCAAAATTATATGTATTTGGCCGCGGACCCCCATCAAAATATTTTGTTCCAGGGACCCCGCAGAAGCAAAGATTTGAGTTAAAAATGTTTGCTTAAAAAAAAATATATATATTCAAAGATTTTCACACATTTTCACGCTTTTTCAAAAATAGCAGATCTACAAGCTCGTAGCGCGGCACTCGGTGCCGCGCTATGAGCTTGTATATCTGCTATTTTTGAATAGCCCAAAGTGTAAAATAATGCTTTTTAGCTCAAATCTAAAAATGACACAGTTCCAGGTCTTAATGGGTTAATAAGTGTGCTCTTTTATGCCACTCAAGCATAGTTGTTGCAGGTAAAACATCAAGTAGAGGTGTGTGTGTGTGTGTGTGTGTGTGTGTGTGTGTGTGTGTGTGTGTGTGTGTGTGTGTGTGTGTGTGTGTGTGTGTGTGTGTGTGTGTGTGTGTGTGTGTGTGTGTGTGTGTGTGTGTGTGTGTGTGTGTATGCGTGTGCGTGTGTGCGTGTACAGTAGTTGCAGAGGATTGCTATTTTTGACCTTGGTATAGATGGAGAAAAGCTGGATTCATCTCCTGAACTTCAATGGCCCCCACTAAAGATGGGGAAGATTTCAAAGAGACACTATAGATTATAGGGGGGGGGGGGCATCTAGCAGGGGTGGAAAAAGTACTCTTATTTTTTTTACTTAAGTAAAAGTATCAATAATATAGAAACACTCTGTTACAAGTAAAAGTCCAGTAATCAAAGGGATTTCAGGATTGCTTTGAAAATAGACGATCTACAAGCTTACAACATGTCGCATTGCGACGGTTTGTGAACTTGTATATCGGCTATATTCAAATAGTCAAAGTTTTATTAGGGCTGAAGTGGTTAATATATGTTTTGTAATAATAATCAAAATCCACAAAGTAACTAGTAACTGAAGTGTTCAAAAACTTTTAGTGGCGTAAAAGTACAGTATTTGCCTCTGAGACGTTGTGGAGTAGAAGTAAAAGTATAGAAAAATGGAAATACTCCAGTAAAGTAGAAGTACTTACATTTTTACTTAAGTACAGTACTTGAGTACATGTACTTAGTTACTTTCCACCACTGCCATCTAGTGACTGAAAGTGATTTGGTTTGATCCCTGCCACCGACCAGAGATAGATGGATATATAGACCTTTATTGACTGGCCTACTACTGTACAGCTATGTGGTAGGACTGACCAACGCTGATGTTGGGGTAATGTAAACGGTAGGTAATGCAGCTGTATAATAATGTGGAAGGGGACTGGCTCCTTTCCAAGAGTCATTAGCCTAAAATAAATGACCTTTGGCAGCTGGTAATTACTATTACCACCATGTACAACAGCTTAGCGGTGTGTACACCTTGCATCACAAAGTTCCTCGGTGTTAAAGAGACGTTTTACAGTGGTAGACTGCTGCACTTCGTAGCACATTTCACCTGAGTCGCTGTAGAGAAGGTATAGATATAGAGCCATGATCAGAATCAAGGAGGGTTTGTTTGTCGCTCAACAAGTACATAGAGCCCGCACATCGTCTCTGTCGGGTGGAAACCTCATATGTCCAAAGCTGTTACATTTCAGGATTCAAATTCAAAAGCATCAAAAGTAGCAGATCTACAAGCTCAAAACGCGTCGCTTCGCGCCGCGTTTCGAGCTTGTAGATCTGCTACTTTTGATGTTTTTGTGTGACGCTGTAGTATGATAAAGTAGGGCATTTATTTTTACGGAAAAAAAACACAAAAAGTTACAATATATATATACAGTAGGAGGTTTCTGCCCAATGAAGTCAAAAGGCCAGGTGCTGGGCAGAGACAAACATTAAAAGAAAACATGGTCCGCACACTGGGTCCAGCTCCAAAGGTATTTCTTTATTTAGCTTACCACCAGGGTGATGTTTCAGATCCTGATCTGAGGAGCAGCTACCAGGCTCCAAACGTCACCTTGGTGTGGTAGTAATAAAAGAGGTAGTAATACCTCTTTTATTTGTCACTCTCACACGCAAGATTTTTCTAAATCTTTCATAGCAAATAGCTGAAGTATAAAAATATTGAACGAATATGCGATGCATGGTCTCCACCAGTAGTGGTAATCAAATCTGTGACATTGCAATTATGTGATCCTCCTGCTCCATACTGTACAGGCGTGCCTCCTGGCCCTTCATTCTGCTTCCTTTTTCTTCCAGACATCCTCTCCAGCTCTGTGGCCTCAGGCTGTTTTCTTTTTTTTATTTTTCTCCATATTCTTCTTCAGCAGACATGGTAGCAGACATGGTCGTTCAACATAGTATAAAGTATTGTAGGGGTGCAACAGTTAATCAAACTAATCGATTTCATTGGTGATTAAAAAAAGTCAAGTTGAATAGCTTTTGGGGGAAATAATTTGGGCATAGGCGAATTTCGTGTCACAAATTTGCGACGTGTTGTGTGAACTTGTAGATTGCATGTGTCCGCTATTTTAGTGTAACACAATTGTACGACAAAGTATAAAAATAGGGCTTAAATGGTTAATCAGACTAATCGTTTTGAAAAAGTTCGCGCCAATTCGTTGCCATTAACAAATATATATATATATATATCTACAAGCTCAAAACATGGCATCTTGCGCCGTGTTTCTCTAGCTTGTGGATCTGCTACTTTTGATGCTTTTTGTGTGACGCTGACGCTGTAGTATTTAATTTAAGTAAGGCATTCATTTATGGGGAAAATAATGTGAGAGAAACAAGCAACCAGGTCTAGGAAAACCAGCCCAAAAGAAGCGACTATGAGCAGCATGAGCACTTTAACATATACATCAGCTATTCGAAAATAGCAGATCTACAAGCTCACAACGCGTCGCGATGCGACACGTTGTGAGCTTGTAGATCGGCTATTTTCAAATAAAATCTTGCTGGGAAATTATAATAAGCAGATCTGGCAACCCTGATAGCACCATGGGTTTTTCAGTAAACTGTTAGGATTCAGAAGGCATTTGTAGAATCGGCCTCGGGTCTTAATGGGTTAACTCTCCTCATGTGCCACGTGTTGTGTCCGTATAGCCAACCTGAAGGAGCTGATCTCACAGACCATGGTGAGCTGGGCCCAGGAGTGCCACATCCAGGACCCGGAGCTGGTCCGGAAGATGTTCAGCCTGCTGCGGAGGCAGTACGACAGCATCGGCGAGCTGCTGCGGGCCATGAGGAAGAGCTACACCATCAGCGCCACCTCCGTCCAGGACACCATCCAGCTGCTGGCCTCGCTGGGACAGATCCGCTCGCTGCTGTCCGTACGCATGGGCAAGGAGGAGGAGAAGCTCATGATCGACGGCCTGGGGTAAGGTTGTTGTGGCGGCTTTAATGTTTTGGTGTATGTTGAATGGACCGGCCCAAAGTGACCAAATGAACATGCTAATCGTTGCTGTCAGGCAGAAACCTCTTATCTCCAGAATTTGACTTTTTGTGTTTTTTTCCCCTGTAAATTAACAGAGAATTAAGTATCAAAAGTAGCAGATCTACAAGCTCGAAACGAGTTTTGAGCTTATAGCTACTTTTGCAATTCTTGTTTTATTTTGTGTTGGACTGGCATAGCTTTTCGGTAATGCTAGGTATTTATAATAGCACTGACGAAGGTCCTGGGAGGACTGAAACGTTTGCTTTTTAATCCACTTTTGAGCACCGAGCACAATATGAGCATCATAAAATAAAGACATTTTTTTTTCTTTAAGTCTTGTCTAAGGAGTTTTCCTTAACCTCTATGCAGTGAGCGAGTCTCCTTCTGTCAGTTTACCTTTATGTTTTTGAGACCACCGCACCTGCAGTCAACCTTCACCAAAGGACAAAGAAAGGCGCAACAGTTCCCCTGTTCTTTAGGGTTTTATTATCAAAACCTGCCAAATTAATGAACATGTCAAGTCAAATACATCTTATTCATAAAGGCCATGTCTTCCCTTTTGCATCCTCATCTTGGTGTGGACAGTCTGACCACTGAATGCACTCTAGATCACTTGGTCCTGTACTTTTACTATTGCTTAAGTTGTTTTTAAGTTTATTTTTATATGGACTTTAATGTTGCTGTTGCTATATTTATTTAATCTGTGAAACGTTTTATGCTGCTCTGTTGGCCAGGACTCTCTTGTAAAAGAGGTTCTGAATCTGGTGGGATTATTCCTGAAGGTGAAATTCAAAAGCAAAACAAAACAAAAATAATCGTCTCTGTTGGATGGAAACCTCATACTGTATGTCCAAAATGGTTACTTGTCAGGATTCAAATTCAAAAACAGCACAAATAGCAGATCAAGCTTGTAGATATGCTATTTTTGATGCTGTTGTGTGACGCTGACACGCTGTAGTATGCATTAATTCACGACAAAACACAAAAAGTTAAAATATGGAGACCACAGCAACACAATTGGGACACAAAAAAACCTGCCACAAAAATATGGATGTTGATATGAATGTTCTGATAATTCTCATTGATTGATTGATTGATTGAATACTTTATTAACAGTTTGCAAGAGGTACAGTTGTACAATAACGCTAGAAGGATAACACAATTGTGGTTCTATAGTATTGTATTCATACTCTGATATGTTTGTGTCATGTGTCTTGTGTTCCCGTCCAGGGACATCATGAACAACAAGGTGTTCTACCAACACCCCAACCTGATGAGGGTGCTGGGCATGCACGAGACTGTCATGGAGGTCATGGTCAACGTGCTGGGCGGTGACAAGTCACAGGTATTTACGTTTCCATTTCTTTTTCACTGCTTCTGTTTTGCTGTGATAGAAAAGAGCTTCAAACGGCTGCTGCCAGGCGCCCATGATCAACGATACAGTTAACCCATTCAATCCGGGGAACACATCTTTGTCATTTTTTGATTTCTTTGGCTATTCAAAAATAGCAGATATACAAGCTGGCACCGAGTGCCGCGCTATGAGCTTGTAGATCAGATTTTTTTTTTTTTTAAATCATGATTTTTTTTTTGTGCAAAACTTTGAATATTTATTTTTTTATATAAATAATATACATTTGTAACTCAAATCTTTGCTCCTGGTGATTCTACAAATGTCTCAAAATATGTTGTTCCAGGGACCCCCCAGAAGCAAAGATTTGAGTTAAGGATAATTAAGGATAATTCCTTTTAACAGGTCGTTCATGAAAGTCCTTGCGGTCTTAAGAATGTTCGCTTTAAAAAAATTATATATTCAAAGATTTGCACACATTTTCACGCTAAAAAAGAAATAGCAGATCTACAAGCTCACTCGGTGCCGCGCTATGAGCTTGTAGATCTGCTATTTTTGAATAGCCAAAGAATGACAGACATGCGTTCCCGGATTCAATGGGTTAAGCTCTGCTGCCATGTGCGCTCCCGTGCTCGCTCATCTGTAACGGTCAGTGTTGCCAGATTTTGCGAGAGAGAAATCAGGTCCACGAAAACAAGCCCAAAAGAAGCGACTATCACTTTAACCACGTTAAACCTATATACTTTACTATTTGAAAATAGCTGATCTACAAGCTTGCAACGCGTCACGTTGTGAGCTTGTAGATCTGCTATTTTCAAAACTATCTTGACAGAAATGTAAAAATGGTGGAATGTTTTTGTAACATTTTAACAACACAAATCTTATGTGGGGGTCCCTGTCACAAAATATTTTCAGATGGGTGTCCGCGGCCAAAAACATGTTGAATTGGGGGTTTCCTTGACATGAAAATGTTTGAGAACCACTGGTTTAAACAACACTAGGAAACAAGCCCAAATAAGCAACTACTCTTTAGAAACGAGCCCTACCGATATTTACAAGCAACTTTACAGAAATACAAGCCCAAAGTCGCTTATAATAAGCAGTCATGGCAACGCTGGTAGCGGTGTGCATGCTTGAACTTAAAATTGGCAGTGGTGCAGATCGTTCTGGCGTACTGTAGCAAACTATTACTTATATTATCACTTGAAAGTAGCACATCTGCCGCTCATGAGGAAGAGACCTTGGTGGACCTGACTCTCCTTTTACTATCTCTCTCTCTCTGTTGCAAATTGGCTGGTGCAGATAGTCCTTTCAAGCGCGGAGGAAGAAGATACCGACTGTTTTCCATTGCTAATTCGCTCCTTAGAGTTTTTCTTTTTTCTTATTTGAGACGGCAGTGTGCAGGCTGCAACACTCTTTCAGCAGACCTAATGTTGCCTTATACCTGTCCTGCAGTGGTGGAAAGTAACTAAGTACATTTACTCAAGTACTGTACTTAAAGGGATAGTCCCCCCCCCCCCCCCCCCCCCCCCCAAATAATTCTATCTATTAGTCACCACATGGAGACTTCATTCACAAACAGTATATAAATATATCTAGACTAGACATTATATCACCGTTGGTTATGTGATTTTAGTAGCTTTCCCCCATTGATGTTGGAAAAGCAAGCTGTTTTCTCCTTGGGCTGACAGCGTCATAGGTAGGAGAGGGCAGTGGGTGCAGGTGGAGGCGTGTTGTCTGTGTGGAGCCATCAGGCCTTTTCAGACATTAATTAGGAAAGGCGACTTGATGGGGAATTTATAGCAACACGCCAGGAGAAAGTGAAACAGTCATTAGGCTGAACAGACTGCAGTTAATGTGTATAATGCGCACACTGACGACGGAGGTTGCCATGCAAGGAACCAATCTGCTCATTGGGAGGATTTAGAGGTTCATGGCTTCAATTCAAATCAAATCAAATGTATTTATAAAGCACGTTTAAAAACAACTCGTTGACCAAAGAGCTGTACCGAACACGTTATAATAACCGTAACACTAGGCATACATTTCAGAGACACAAATAAATAATCAATACAAATATTGAAATAAATATAAATAACAGTCTTGGATGTTATGGTTTCAGGGGAGGGGCCAGATCTTATGGGGAGGATAATGCTGTTCCTCATCATCGATGCAGGAGAGGCCCAGCCCGTTTACAGATTTATTCAATGACAGACGAGTCTTGCTCAAGGAAACTTCGACGCAATGCCTGGGGGATGCGGTATCGAACTGGGAACCTTCTGTTTCTGTTGAAAAAAGTGGTTGATTTTGCTATTTTATTAAGAAGAAAACCTGGACTGGATTTGCGGATCCGGATCCGGATCTTCAAATAGTAAAATCAGCAGGAAGTTAATATTTTTATTAAAAAAAAAAACAGTACTGGGTTTGGTGATGTTCTATACTGTCTGAATCAACTTTGTTCGTGTTCGTATACGTGCTTAAAGAGTGACTTTGAGAGCTGTTTTACCGTACAATGTAAGTCAATGAGGAGCAAATTTTGAATTAGCAATTTCTAATCAATGGAGCAATTATTTTTCATTTCTTGTCCACCTTTGGAGTTACATCATGTCAAGGTAAATACACAACCCAAACCTCTACCAAAGTGGTCTTACCCTTTAAGTGGTTAAACCTCACAGTCTTTTTGTTGTGTCTCTGCAGGAAATTGCCTTCCCCAAGATGGTGGCCAGCTGCTGCCGTTTCCTCTGCTACTTCTGCCGCATCAGCAGACAGAACCAGAAGGCCATGTTCGACCACCTCAGCTACCTGCTGGAGAACAGCAGCGTGGGGCTGGGTGGGTATACCGCACGGCCTGCTCACCATGTCCAATGGCTCTGATTACATCTTAGTTTCCTGATACATTTTACCCAATGAACACCAGAAAATTATATCTTCAACTTACAGCTAACCACTTTCAAACCTGTCATGCCTAATTTGGGCATGTCATTATAGGCGGAAATTAGCTGAATAGGCCTATAAAAAACAAATCTTTCCAAAAACTTTCCAAAAAGGTTATTTGATATAATTATATTATATTATAATTTATTTTATACAGGACACTGGACACTGTGTAAAAAAAAATACATACATACATACATACATACATACATACATACATACATACATACATACAGTAAATGTCAACTAATATGTAACATAAAGGTATACTGCAAAGTGTAAAATAGGGCTTCATTAGATACTGTAAAACGGGTTGTTTAATGCAGAAATTATGGTCGTATCCACAGAGACACTCCAGATGTCTACCATAAGCTTCTATGTATGTGGAAGCCAGTAGCAGTGTGATTAACCACACTGCAAAGTAGCAGTGGAAACTTTTCCTTTTCAAATGTTATTGGCCAGCTGTGAAAGGATTACAGGTAGTTGAGACTAGAATCAGTGGTAACACTGCCCCCTGCTGTTCAGCCCATTAAGACCTGAGGCCTAAATCAGTAGTTCTAACACTTTCAAGATTTAAAAGAAAAAAATCTAAAATAGCAGATGTACAAGCTCGCTTAATGAAGCCTGCTTCTACTAGCTATGTTGCGTATACGGGTTAAAATGTAATCCAGTTCTGTGTCACAGTTGGAAGACAGGAACTGGTGCAGAATGTTTTAATGTGTTTTGTATCGCAGCCTCCCCGGCTATGAGGGGCTCCACCCCCCTGGATGTCGCTGCTTCTTCAGTGATGGACAACAATGGTCTGGCACTGGCACTGGAGGAGCCTGATCTAGACAAGGTATAGGACAATACTTTAAAGTCTGTTTCATATTCAAGTGTCAATAGACCATATTCACACAGCGGCCATTTTGGAATTTAACATTGAAAATGCCACCCCGTTGCCGTGGAAAACGGAGTGTCATTTCATTAACTTAATGGCAATATGGTCGCCGTGTGAATATGGTCTATAGTATAGTGTCCAGTGTTACTCATTGTATTTGGAGATCATGTACCAGGATGTAGGACACAGGTGTATGTGATGATGAAGACAATTGTATGTGATTAAATGCACACAGGTGGTGAATGATTATTGAAAGGACAGGAAGTAAAGACAGTAAAAGGCAGTCCTGTCCCCGTGTGTTTGTATGTTAAGATTCTGGATATCAAACACTACAAATAGGTTCCGTATGGAAAGTGTCACAAGACACTGAGGCCTGAAACGAAGTGTTACGTAGACCAACTGGCTAGTTTACATTACAGAAAAGATGGCCACATTCTGTCAAGGCAACAACAGAATGCTTGGTCCAGTCGTCCAATAAAAATGTAGGACACATATTCTTGTTAATTTCACACATTTTTGTTTGGCCTGCCTCGTCGACCGGCACTAGTCTTACGAGTATAAAACAGCCTTTATAAGTCTCAATGTTTTGAATTTCACCAATCACACATTTTCTGGTTAGGTCTAAATCAATTATACCGTATATCATGGGAGATTTTTGGAAGTAGGGCAAATGAAGGCCACGTTAGAAGCATACTAACACTGTGATTTGCACACCTGCAGGTGGTGACCTATTTGGCAGGCTGTGGTCTTCAGAGCTGCCCCATGTTGCTGGCTAAAGGCTACCCAGACATCGGCTGGAATCCCATTGAAGGAGAACGCTACCTCTCATTCCTGCGTTTTGCTGTGTTTGTCAATGGTATTACCATGTTTTTTCCCTCTTTTCTATACACAGAGACAGAGAGAGAGAGAGAGAGAGAGAGAGAGACAGACAGAGACAGAGATGGGGGGTATATAGAGATAGACTATACGTGGAATCTTTCTCTCCTTTCTGTCTTTCTCCTTCCATGGAGTTGCCGGAGGCATAGCCTGCCAGAGCAGAAGAGTTGGCCGTAGGGCAGTAGAGCCCCTTGGGGAAGTCCTGCTCTTCACTTGGATACTGGATATTGGGGGGGGGGGGGGGGGAAACTCCTGTCTGTAACACTTCCAGCAGTCATTATATTGCTTCCCAAACAGTGAGATAACAATGCTATGACGAGCCGCCAATAAGACCTCTCTGTTGCCTTCCATCTCAGTTTCCTTTGGAAGTGGAAGTCAGGAGTTTGTTATATTTAAAAAAAGATAAGATAAGATAATCCTTTATTGATCCCTGTGGGGAATGTCAGGAGTCATAGCAGAAACAGCAGTGAAACACAGGAACTGCTGAGAGTATAGTCAAAACCCAATCCAAAAAAAAAGATGAAATAAAATAGTAAGACTCTGACACTAGACTTATGCAGTGAGTGTGAATGTTACATTCTATCAATAAATATAAACAGTACAGTCAATATATCAACAATGATTATGAGTGGATGTACATTATCAACAGTGACGACTTAATATAGTATACAGTCTATCAACAATGAATATTATGAGTGATTCGAGTGAATATAACTATGTGTGTGTGTGTGTGTGTGTGTGTGTGTGTGTGTGTGTGTGTGTGTGTGTGTGTGTGTGTGTGTGTGTGTTCCAGGTGAGAGCGTGGAGGAGAACTCCAGTGTGGTGGTGAAGTTGCTGATCCGTCGTCCCGAGTGTTTCGGCCCTGCGTTGAGGGGGGAGGGTGGGAACGGCCTACTGGCCGCCATGAAAGAAGCCATCAAGATCTCGGACACCCCCGCTCTGGACCTCCCCAGCTCTGCACAGGGGGTCAGCTTCGAATGGTGAGAAGCTAAACCGAGTCCAACCAAAATTAATCCTGGAACACTTGTTCTCAAACGCTTTTATTTCAATGAAGCTGAAGCCGATTCTACAAATGTCTTCTAATTCCCAACAGTATTCTGCAAAAAACATATGTTTCTATATCAGTGGTGCTCAAACCTTTTCATGTCAAGGACCCCCAAAATTATATGTATTTGGCCGCCGACCCCCATCTAAGATATTTTGTTCCAGGGACCCCCAGAAGCAAAGATTTGAGTTAAAAATGTTGTGCTTGAAAACAATACATATTCAAAGATTTGCACATATTTTCACAATTTTTCAAAAATAGCAGATCTACAAGTTCATAGCGCGGCACTCGGTGCCTCGCTATGAGCTTGTAGATCTGCTATTTTTTAATAGCCAACGTGTAATATAATGCTTTTTTAGCTCAAATCAAAACTTGACACAGATGCTGCGTTCCAGGTCTTAAGACGTAATGGGTCAACATACCCGCTGATACTTAACCATGCTGTTGTGAATGGTTTGTTCTGACAGGTCTGGTGATGCCGATGATGAGGAAGAGGTGGTCCACATGGGCAACGCCATCATGTCCTTCTACTCTGCCCTCATCGACCTGCTGGGGCGCTGCGCACCAGAGATGCATGTACGTTCTGACTATTGTACCATCGTCATTATCATTTCATTTTATTTTGTTTCGCATACGGTAGTGTATTACAGTTCACACATTTCATAACTTCAATAATTCATTAAATCACATACACCCATGAGTGAAAAGGAGCAGGAAGAAGAATAAATTCTTATTGATATCTGCCCCCTATCCAATTTAAAAAATATATATACTTGATGATCGGCGCATACAACCAGTACTTGCTCTAACATGCAAGTTTAAACAAAAGCAAAACCCAGAACAAAAACATGCACAAACGAGCAACAAAACAAGCAACAAATGAACAAACATATATAGTAAACAAAACAACAACAACTAAAAAAAGATAACTCCAAAGTCAAATCCTTTCCTATTCATCTTCTTCATATCGTCTAATATTTTTTTTATACCATTTTTTTACGCTCTGGATCATCATCATCATCATCATCATCATCATCTTCACCACCTGTCCTGTCCTTCCAGCTCTCCTGTCTTACATCTGTTTCCCTCCATCAGCTGATCAACAAAGGCAAAGGAGAAGCCCTGCGTATCCGTGCCATCCTGCGCTCGCTGGTGCCCACGGAAGATCTGGTGGGAATTATCAGCATACCCCTCAGAATGCCAGTCATCAACAAAGGTATTCCCCTTTGGTCTATTTTGACAGTTTTAATGCATGACGGGTACTTTCCCCCGCCAGTCCATCAAGCCATCAAGTGATGAACCGGACTGTATCACACTCAAGGTCAGCGTTCTCTGTCAAAGTACAACAGCTACTAAAACATCTTCAAAGCCAAGCGGAGGAGATTATATTGATTTCGTATCACAGCTCGTACCTTTTTAATCAGCGCAGCCTTTGTACTCTCCCCACAGCTCTGTGTATAAGCCAGATCATTTCTATTGCGGGGTGTTCTGCTCTTATTGATTGATCTTGCATGAGTGCGGCCGCGGCGACACTCGCCTCCTTAACTCGCTGCTGTGAATGCAGCCGCTCTCCTACCTGCCACACAGCGTGCTCTGCCGACCACACCGACATGCAGCAGATGCAGTGAGCCGCGGCAGCGCGGCTCCATCAGAAAGCCACAAAGTACAAAAACAAATCAGTTCAACCCAGCGTTGGATCATTCCATATAGCAAAGAGGCTCCCTATGAAATTCAACATGATCCGCACATGATCTTTGCAGTATTAAACATCTACCAGAACAAGCACGTTACCTACAAGTAGTCTTTATGGGGCGGGATGGGTTATGGGGGGGTTACCGAGGGTGAGTGAGAGCATACAGTAGCATCGAGTGCCGCGCTATGAGCTTGTAGATCTGCTATTTTTGAAAAATCTTGATTTTTTTTTTATGTGTATATACATTTTTAAAGCAAACATTTGTAACTCAAATCTTTGCTTCTGGGGATTCAACAAATGTCTCCTAATCCTAACAGATTTCTGAAACACTTATGTTGCTGCTATAATTCTCAAACTTTTTCATGTCAAGAAGCGCCAAAATTATGTTTTTGGCTGCGGACCCCCATCTCAAAATATTTTGTTACAGGGACCCCCAGCAGCAAAGATTTGAGTTCAAAAATATTAAAAACAACATTAACAACATTAAAAACAAATACATTCAAAGATTTGCAAAAATGTTCAAGCCGCACTATGAGCTTGTATATCTGCTATTTTTGAATAGCCCAAAGATATCTTAAAATGACACACAGATGCGTTCCAGGTCTCAATGGGTTAAAAGAGCATGATGTTCATTTCCGTGTGCAGTCAACTACTGTAGTTGTAGTGTAGTGTAGTAATAGAGTACAGAAGTCCTGACGTCACTCGTTCATCCCCTGGTTCGTAAAGTAATTTCTCTATGGAGAATAACATTGGGTCATCTTACAATCGTCTCATATAAGAATCGTGGTCCAAACATAAACAAACTGTCTCGGCGATATTGTCAGGGAGGTGGTTCTGTATCGTTTATGATAGTCAGTCACTTATATTTGAAACAGTCTGTTTCTGGGGAAAATTTAACTAATTCGTCGGAAGTGACATTAGCGTTTTCTCACCGTCAGTTGCTGCTTCATATCCATAAGAGTAAAACTGCCGGGGTCATTTGTTCATTTTTGGAACACACTTCTTATTTGACGCGATATTAAACACGTCTATGGGAATTCAGAACGGGGGGGGGGGGGGAGGGGGACCGCGACCCAGGTAGGATGTGTAAATTACGTCAGACTTCGGTGCTCTATAGTAGTAGTAGTAGTAATAATTGTAGTAGCGGTTGGGGCATGCAGCCACTATGGAAGGCAGAAGCCAAAACATTTGGCTGCACACCAAATAGACATCATGTTGTTTTAAAAGATGTATAAATAATAAAGGAGAGATGAACATTTTTCCTGAGTGCGGATCATATTCAATTTCATCCCAGCAGAAACAGCCCCCCCATCCCAGAGCTGAATGCCGCTTAATGAATATACATGACTCCCCTGATCCTTGGCATCAAACTGAATTCACTCAGTGGATTCCACGGCCGCAGAATTCTTTGGATTACACCATCCTAAAATGATGGAAGTGGTGAAATCTGGTGGTGAAATAATTGGTTATATAAAATGTTTTTTTTTATTTGTAATTTATTTAAACGGGACGTCCAGTTGAGATCTCTTTTACGAGGGAGACCAGGTCAAGATGGCAGCAATACTAGACATTACAGTACAGTACATCATACATAAACCACACATTAAGAACATACATTAGGCTACATATTGTACCGCACTTGATTAAATAGTAGTACAGTATAACATTCAAAGAGAACCCAGTTAATCAGAAAACAATGACGCTCCATGACACGAACAAAAAGTATATTCTGTATCAGAGATTTAAATTCACCAAGTGAAACCAGGGTATCTAGAGACGGGTAAGGTCTTGTATCTCATTCCATGCCAAAGGTGCAAAATAAGCGGTGTTTCCTAGTTTCCTTTCCAACTAATCTAGATACTTACTTACATATTTATTTACATATTTATTTACACGTCTTCTTGTCTTGTCTTGTCTTGTCTTGTCTTGTCTTGTCTTGTCTTGTCTTGTCTTGTCTTGTCTTGTCTTGTACTTTGTGTCTTTATTCTGTGTCTATCATTGACAGATGGGTCAGTGACAGAGCCAGACATGTCTGCAAGTTTCTGCCCGGACCACAAGGCCCCCATGGTGCTGTTTCTGGACAGGGTGTATGGCATCGAGGACCAGAGCTTTCTCCTACACTTGCTGGAGGTGGGCTTTCTGCCTGACCTCAGGGCCTCCACCTCGCTGGACACGGTAAGGCAGGACCACTCGCTAATATATGCAGTGAGTATATCGTTGCTGTCAGGCAGAAACCTTGTATCTCCATATTTAACCGTTTTATTTTTTATTGCGTCAAATTAAATTGTGCGTGCGTGTGCGTGTGCGTGTGCGTGTGCATGCGCGTGCGTGTGTGTGTGTGCGTGAATGACTGACTGAGATCTAGAAGCTGTACACAGCGCTGTGTTTGTACATAGTGTTGTGTGCAGAAGTGCATTGTCAGGGATCAACCTCTGCCACCGTAGGGCATGGAGGAGAGCTCATGGTAGGGTTTGATATCCCTGGCTGCTATTTCTGTGTGGGGGGATCCTCTATGCCCCCCCCCCCCCCCCCCCCGGCTCTGTCTCTATATGAGACACTGACAGTGTTTTAATATGACAACATCTAAGAATAGCCCCCCCTCGCCACCAGCTGCCTATACACACTGCCGTCAGGCAAAGAAGAACTTTGATCCACGCTGAGAAGCACAGATCATCAGACAGGCACTAATTTGATCCATGCCATTAAGCGAATCAAAGGCCGCCTGATTCACATGCTGTTACGGGGCGTGTCATGGGGAATACTAAACGCGGTATAGCAAAACACAGGGGAAGGACCCCGAGAAGAGCAGACAGACGCCTGGAGGTGGAGCAGGTTCAAGTACGAGGAGTTTTTAGTGAACATGAACAGACAAGGCTGGGAGGACGAGGGTAGTGAAGCCTGCAAGGGTCAAAACCAGAGAATCACTCCAACACAGACAAATGATGCCAAGGGAGCAGGCGAGAATCCAAACGGCAAAGACAGGCAAAAAAGAAAGAAAAAAGGTCAAGCACACTGAAGGCAGGAGGAACTGAATCTGAGACGGGACTCGGAAAAAAGAGTCTAGACAGAAACATGAGGTAACATACTGTAGCTTAGATCCTGGCAGTGGAGGCAGGGAACTGCAGGGTTTATAGTGCTATATTTGCTACTTTGAACTTGGCATCCCTACAGTATTTTGGGCTTGTCAGTATAGGCAGAAATTGTCCAAAACAAAGTTGATCTAAAAGCTCTCGACACATCGGGTTGTGACGCAGTGGAAGGAATGTAGCGGTTGCCTCTCATGTCTGCTGATGCTCGCATACAAAGTTTCATGGTGTTCCCATTCAGAAGTTATACAGTGTGCCTTTTTTTGTGAAAAGCTACAGTTTCACCTCACGACCTCTTTGGCCAGTTGGTGTGAAAAATGAATCAGTTCTTCTGTGCCCCATGGGCCATGACCAACATTTCCATAAAGTGTCATGGTGTTGCATAGTTCAATTGGGAAACTGCCTGCCTTTTGATGAGAAAGCCTCGCCCACCTCCACATTCCCATCAAGTTCAGAGATACCTGTTAAAATACGGAATGGGGAGGAAACGAGCTGGACCAGGGTTAGAATAATATACTACTATTAGGTACAGTAAAATATTAATGTTTTGACATGACAATTAATGGCTTACTGACGGAACATTATCTGCTTTGATGGGTGTTTGTTTCTGTACCATACAAGATCATATATTATGTTATTTACCAAAAAATTATAAAGACCCAATCTGTCATTTTAGAGGAGGTGCGATCTAATATGTCAAAGGTGTAACTTACAACCACGGCACTTCTCTCTTGACAGGAAGGTCTGTGTACAACCGAGACCGCCCTGGCTATGAACCGCTACATCGGCTCGGCCATGCTGCCCCTCCTCACCCGCTGTGCCCCCCACTTCGCTGGCACCGAGCACCACGCCACGCTCATCGACTGCACCCTGCACACCATCTACCGCCTGTCCAAGGGCCGCTCGCTCACCAAGGCCCAAAGGGACGCCATCGAGGAATGTCTGCTAGCTGTCTGCAAGTAAGTTTCAGAGCTCAATTTTTTTTTAGCTCTGTCTGGATCACTTGTGAACTTAGAAAAATCCACTGAGTTCTCACACAAAGTATATCAAGCTTTTTCCCCACACTACGCATATTAGTTTACTTGTAGATCTGCTATTTTTGAAAAATCGTGAAAATGTGTGCACATTTTTTTATATATATTTTTTTAAAGCGAACATTTTTAACTCAAATCTTTGCTTCTGGGACCCCCTGGAACAAAATATTTTGAGATGGGGGTCCGCGGCCAAATACATATCATTTTGGGGGTCCTTGACATGAAAAAGATTGAGCACCACTGATACAGAAACATACGTTTTTTCAGAATACTGTTGGGATTTAGGAGACATGTAGAATCGGCTTCAGGTCTTAATGCGTTAAAAAATATATTAATTTAACAAATGCAATATAATTTTTTAATATTTTAAAACATTCTCCCATGGACCCCGTACCAATGGTTGAGAAACAGTGCTCTGGCAAGAACCGTTGTTCATGCAAACGTTGAATAAAGCTCCTATTTAGTAATTATCCCCCTGAGCTGCGTGTGCACCGTGACGGCGCGCCGACGCCGAACAAGCCTCGAATCTCATCTTTGAAGAAGAACAGAGTGTTCAGCCAAATATTCATTGGAGCTCAGCAGTGCAGCCATAGGGTCTGCTTTCCCTCTGTTGTCTTTGCATCTAATTCCACCGCAAGTCACTAAGTAAGACATTGGTTCTGGGTTCTTAATACTTTAAACGTTGTTCCAGAAAAGATTTTCAAAAATAACAAAAATAGCAGATTTTATACAAAGCCCACGACTTGTCACGATGCCATGCATTATGTGCTTGCAGATCCCCTAATTTCGTTTTGTGTGACACCGCTGTACCAAGGAGTATAAAATAGGGCTGGGATAAAAAAAATGCTATCGAGACCAACGCAGCGCTTCTTATCTGTCTTTCATCATTCTGCAGGTACCTTCGTCCCTCCATGCTGCAGCAGCTCTTGCGTCGCCTGGTCTTCGATGTTCCCCTGCTGAGCGAGTACTGTAAGATGCCTCTCAGGGTTGGTACCACGTCCTTCACTTTACTTTTGCGTCATTTATTTGGTTCCGAATAACATATGTGTGTGTAGAAGAGTGCCGGCTGGATTTACACAGAATTCGCAGTGCCGTTTCATGCACCCTAGAGGATGAACCCTACTGATTTTGGGGGGAACCCCATGGCCTTTCCCCTATTACCACTTTCAGGTCAAAATATCAACTTTCCTGCACCACCCATTGTTCAAAAGGCACTTTGTATCTTCTTATTTATGGTTCAGACTCTGGCACTAATGATATTCTTACATTTTCCTCTTCTGTAAGGATGGCAGTGTCCGTTGGTTCAGCCCACTTTGGTGCAGTTGGTTGCAAATAAGAGGATTGTTATTTCTGTTCTGTCACTCCCCCGTCGTTTTCTCTCCTCCAGCAGCAATGTCCAGCATAGCCAAGCCTGACCTCTCTGTAGCAGTCTATAGTCCCTGCAGGGCCTACTGCATTAGTTTATCATGCCACAGTTTTTATCAGTTGCCACCACCACCCTGATGTTACTCTTGTTCACTGCAACCAACCTGTCTTTCTCTCTTTTTCTGTCTCTCATGATCTCTCTGTCTCTCTCTGTCTGTCTGTCTGTCTGTCTGTCTCTCTCTCTCTCTCTCTCTCTCTCTCTCTCTCTCTCTCTCTCTCTCTCTCTCTCTCTCTCTCTGTCGTCTCTCTCAGTCTCATTCTCTCTCAGTCTCTCTCTCTCTCTACACGCAACGGTTTAGGAGAGTCCAGCTGCAGGTGTCAGCGTTAAATAAACACTGAGGATGTTACAGTGTAGATGTAGAAAATAATGTCATCAAATGGGAGTCCTTGCTGTGGCCTAATGCATATCAAACTGGGGATACTTATTGTAATGCAAAAGGTTGAGAAGTATTGATTCATGCTGGGCACGGGAGAATTCATTCCCCTACATGTCATCATCCACTAAGTATCCTAGTTGATATGCATTGCACACTGGTGTGTGTGTGTGTGTGTGTGTGTGTGTGTGTGTGTGTGTGTGTGTGTGTGTGTGTGTGTGTGTGTGTGCGTGTGCGTGCACATGTGTGCGTGTGTGTGTGCAGAAGACCACGTCAACAAATGCTTTCCTGCACTGTATGTCCCATAGTTGATTTACGTGTCACTAATGCAGTGGTTCCCAAAGTGGGGTCCTGGGGACCTACATGGGTCTTTGAGGGGGTTCCCAGTTAAATGATTGATTGTCAAAAATGGAATGGACAGAATTTGGACATTCTCAGAGTTATGGGGGTCTGTGGCTTAATGCGATGGTTCTCAAAGTGGGGTCTGGGGACCCCCAGGGGTTCTAGGGGGTTCCCAGCTAAATGTGTTAATTTAGCATAAAAATCTGTTAAACCACTTTAAGCGTATTTCATACTTTGGCTATTCAAACATAGGCAGTCTACAAGCTATTTTTTTAAATATTTTGAAAAAATGTGTAGCACAACTGTTCTCTTACGTGGGCCACTGAACCAAAATCCTTTCATATCGGGCTCCACGTCCTAATCCAATTTGGGGGTCCTTGACATGAAAACGCTTGAGAACCGCTGGCCATAATGCATGCTAAACTAAAT
The DNA here is from genome assembly GCF_963454915.1 of Gymnoscopelus microlampas. NCBI lineage: Eukaryota > Metazoa > Chordata > Actinopteri > Myctophiformes > Myctophidae > Gymnoscopelus > Gymnoscopelus microlampas. The sequence continues at coordinate 33,789,701 of NC_139957.1, forward strand.
GTTTAAGGACCACTGCGCTAATGCATTGACCTTTGCCCTCTGTGCGTGTCCCTCTGTGCAGCTGCTGACCAACCACTACGAGCAGAACTGGAAGTACTACTGCCTGCCGTCAGGCTGGGGGAGCTACGGCATGGCCAGCGACGAGGAGCTCCTGCTCACCAAGAAGATCTTCTGGGGCGTGTTTGATTCTCTGTCCCAGAGGGTGAGGGTTCATTCGTCTCTGTCAGATCAACAGGGCTCCGGGGCTAAGCCGCCAAAGTCTCAAAACGAATCGGACCGAATCAAACGTTCACGATCACGACGTGCTGACTGGCTGTCTATGCCATACAGCCGGGCCAGTGGTTGAGCAATTCCGCTGGGATCGTTCTTATCACGGCAGTAGTTTTGTGTTAAAAGTGGTGCTAAGGGATATGTTTTGGTTAAAACAAATGGTATCCTGACCTGAAAATGCATTTTCTATTCACTAAATAGAGAGATGAGGAGAACCTTGTTACTGAACAAACACTCTATAGCAATGATTGCAACTATTTTATTATTATTCTTGATCAAAGACTATGAATATTGCAACGGATGTGTTGTCCTTCGTCTCTGTAAAGGTCTTTTTAGACGCTGTACTCTAAATGTACTGTATGAAAGTGAAAGTCCTATATAGGGATGGGCAGAGAACGTCAATATTTGGACAGCAGTGATTGATCTGAAGCCTCAGGCATTCCCATCCTATTTATCTGCATTAACCACGTCAAGCCCTGTATATAGTGAAAATAGACGATCTATATGGTCGATCTACAAAACTTCTTTTTGAAAATATTTGGAAAAGTTCTGAAAATGTAGAAATGTCTAGACACTTTTTTTAATGTTTGCCTATTATGATATGCAAATAGGTACACCAGGTTGAAAGTGGTTAACATCTCTCTGAACTCTCTCCCCGTCTCTGACAAAAAAAAAACATTTTCATCTTAATAAAAGCCTTTAGCCGCATAGCTTCCCTTTGACAACAAGATGAATTCTGCTTCATGATGAATGACCAAAGAGCAGCACACCCATCACCATGGAATGTCTCCCTCTCTCCTTTCAGAAATATGACCAGGAGCTCTTCAAGATGGCCATGCCCTGCCTCAGCGCCATCGCTGGAGCGCTGCCACCTGACTATGTGGACGCCACCATCAGCACCACGGTGGAGAAGCCCGTTTCCGTAGACGCACAGGGCAACTTTGACCCCAAACCGATTAACACGGCCAAGTAAGGATGTGAAAGATGATGGCCCTGCAATTTAAACACACAGTAACTTCTCCTAAGTGCCGTATAAAATATACACACCATTACCGTGATTAAACACACGCCACTGCGCTATGCTTTACGACCGTGCATTTACATACACTTTATTCATGTATGCAACAACAGGTGTGCTGCTGTACATAGGTACATTCACACCGCAGTGAGTAATTAACATTGTGTCTGTTCACAGCGTCTGTCTTCCAGAGAAGCTGGAGCATTTCGCAAACAAATATTCGGAACATTGTCATGACAAATGGTCGGCAGAGAAGGTAAGCTCAGAGATGTGATAATGTGTGTTAAAAGACTGGGAATAAAGCATTATTTTCTGCTTCCATGTGTTATACAAGAGGTTTGGACTGTGTACTCAGCGCCCCTCACATCTACGCCACACCGCCAATCCGACCAATATGACCGTATATGGGCATATATGGAGGCCGCCTGACCGATCGACTTCAAAGCGTGCATATTGCCGTCGGATCGGCAGTTGTGCAAGAAATATTGATAAATACGCAAATCCCCATAATACAGTATGGAGGACTCTGATGTCATCAGTATGACGTCATAGTACTCACGTCATAGTCCCGCCTGGACTCCATATTTAGACATGGCTTACACGGAACTCCATGTATGGGCATAAAAGGGACACAGTGTGCCTCAACGCAGTGCGCCCCTGCAGGCCCCCGACATTTGCGAATCGGTGTTGTTAGGCAATGGTTTCTGTTGTGTTCAGGCAACTGTGTTCAGACACCTGTAACTTCACAAGGACAGGTGTGTAACCAAATGGACCCTCCTTACAGGTCCATTTGGTTCCATGTGTACACTCTTAAAGAGTTACATTTACACAGATGATTTTGCAGTGTAGATGGGATCCAAGATGTATAAAAGAAATGCATTAATTGGGGGGGGGGGGGTCTGTGGCCTAATACACATCAAACTGGGTGTCCTTGAAATGATAAAGGTTGAGAATCACTGACATAGAAGATACTGTGATGTTAGTGTGAAATGTCACAGCGTGCTACTCCCTCTGGTGGTCTAAATCCACCTTTGTAACATTGAGTCTCCAGTCTCTGCTGTACTGCCAGGCCCGCATCGCTGCATCTTATGCCAGTCGGTTCTCAAACATGTTCATGTTCATGTCAAGGACTCCCATGTTGATGTGTATTTGGCTTCAGACCCGCATCTGAAAAGATTTTTTTGTGCCATACAAGAAGATTTGAGCAGCATTTTCAGACTATTTTTGAAAATAGCTGATCTACAAGCTCTCAATGCGTCGCATCTTGAGCTTGTAGATCGGCCATTTTCGAAAAGCCAAAGCATAAACTAGGGTTGGATAAACGTATTTTTGTGCTATATCGACACATTTAGTTGGGGACCCCATGGGACGCCTGGGGGTCCCCGGGCATCTCAAAGACCTCACTTTGAGAACCACTGTTAGGATAGGGTGTCAGCCCACCACCCAATGTGCTGTTGTGACTCTTTAATACAGGGGTCTTCAACAGGGGGTCCGGGACCCCTAGGGGGTCCTCAGAGTCAGTACAGGGGGGTTACCGTAACCACTTGAACCCTAGCATCCCCTTTTCTGAGGAGAACTTTAGCCAAAAATAGCCGATCTACAAGCTCACAACGCCTCGCGCTGCGAGGCGTTGAGAGCTTGTAGATCGGCTATTTTTTTTTGACAAAGAGGTATAGGTATAGAGGGAAAAAAGGGCAGACTACGTAAAAATGAAAATAATCTGAAACACAAATTTTATACAATATAGAGGGGGTCCCTGCTTTATCTCTCTCTCAGCTAGGGGGTCCTTGGCCTGAAAAGGTTGAAGACCCCTGCTTTAATATATTGTACAGTACTTATCCAGTCTCTGAAATTGTAAATCATGTAGTTGACTGTCTTCCATGGGCAAAGGTCAGACAGAGTAGGACACCTCTGATTGAATTTGCGGACGTGATTCTATTTAACTTATTTCTCATTTATTTGAGGTCACAACTGTGAGATAGGCTCACATCTCGGACATTGTCTAGTGATGCAAAAAAACAAACAGTGTAGCTGCCGTGGGAACTCTGAATGTAATGAGGGCGGATATCAAAAGCAGAGGCACGCAATTTGTATCCTGGTTCTGTGTGTTTATTGTTCAGGTGTTGCTGGGCTGGAAGTATGGGGACTGTGTGGACGAGAAGGCCAAGATTCACCCTCAGCTCAGGACCTACAAAGGCCTGACAGAGAAGGTAAGATACAGCAAGCTCTGTACAAAGGCCTGACAGATAAGCAGTGGTGTAAAGTAACTAAGTACATTTACTCAGGTACTGTACTTAAGTACTACTTTATTGATGTATTTCCAATTGTCTGTGCTACTTCTACTCCACTACATCTCAGAGACAAATATTGTACTTTTACTCCACTACAATTATTTGAAAACTTTAGATACTAGTTACTTTGCAGATATAAATGATTACATTTCAAAACATACATGAACAACTTTAGCCCTATTTTATACCTAGGCTATTTGAAAATAGCCGATCTACAAGCTTGTGAGCTTGTGAGCTTGTAGATCTGCTATTCTCAAACATTTTAGTACTTTTACTTTTGGTACTTAAAGTACATTTGGATACCAATGCTTTTGTACTTTTACTCAAGTACATATTTGATTCTGGACTTTTACTTGTAATAGAGTACTTCTACATTGCAGTATTGGTACTTTTACTTACGTAAAACATTTGCGTACTTTTTCCACCACTGCAGAGAAGTTAAGGTACAGCAGGCTTTGTACAAAGGCAGGCAGCAGGCCCTGGAATATCTTGCCCCTCCAAATTAGAGCTGCCTATTGTTACACGTAAAGATTAAAGAATTTATAGACTTGCTAAGCTATTCCCAGGAACTGATCCAATACGCTCTCGTTGTCATCAGGATGAAGCCACCCTTTATCACATGTTTTGGGCTTGTTCAGCCCCGGCTCTATTCTGGACCACACTAACCTATACCATGTGTGAGAGAGAAATGGAAATAATTGCGGCCCAAACGTTCAGTATGAACACAGCATAACGATGCCATACTTCTCATCGTCTGTTCGCTCTTCGTGTCGCAGGAGAAGGAAATCTACAGGTTTTCAGTGAGAGAGTCACTGAAGACTATGCTGGCTATGAGCTGGAATATTGACCGGACCAAGGATGGGGAGAGCATGTCTCAACAGAGAGAGAGCGAGAAGCTAAGGAAGATCTCACAGTCCTCACAGGTACAGCACATACTGTAGGTCAGATCACTAACTCAGTATCTGACATAATGGTTTATTATAGTGGTCAAAAGGTACATTTAAAGAAGATGAATTGATTAACATAATTATGTCGCACTTAACTTATGAGCTATTAATTGTATTAGAATCAGTTTTATTGTCACATCACACAGGTTTACAGGTGTATAGAAGTGGGTGAAATCCCACCCGTTTCATCACCTAGTAGTTTTTCATGAGAAGGGAGAGCATAGAAGTAGCCTATGAGCAGGAGAGTAAAAAAAAAACGCAGATACAGATAGCATATGTAGTAGCAGGTATTAGCATCATACACAGGAGAGTACATGGATGACACTCGAGGATAACACTGATTGCATTTGAATGCTCGTCTTATAGTAGTTTTACTCCCTACATTAAGTTTCCCCACTGTAGATAGATCATTATAAGATAATGATCTAAACCGATGTGGAAGGTTGTTATTTCGTAGCTGAACTGTGTGCACACCTCTTGGTTGCTCTCGTACGTTACTGACCTCTGTTTTTGATGCCCGGCAGGCAAACGGTTTCAATCCGAGTCCGATAGACACAAGCAATGTGGTCCTGTCCAGAGAACTACAGGTGAGTGAGTGACCCCACGACTGGCTTATTGCGAACGTGGAAGGAGGCGCGCCTCCGCCCAAGTGGAGCTTACTATGAAAGTCTGCTCGGCTTGTGTGTGTGTGTGTCTGTCTGTGTGCAGTGCACTGCCTGGGTGCGGCCGACAGAGTGCGCCAGAGTGCAGCTACAGTCAAAACACAAACACACACACACACACACACACACACACACACACACACACACAAAGTCCGTAAATACACAATATTTTCGAGCTGCGTTCGCTTCCAGCGTTCGCGCGTCTTACTTGTGTTAACCCAGTCAATCTGGGAACGCATCTCTGTCATTTTAGATTTCTTTGGCTATTCAAAAATAGCAGATTTACAAGCTGATAGCGCGGCACTGAGTGCCCCGCTATGCGTTTGTAGATCTGTAGATTGTGCAAATCTTTACAAATGTCTTCTAAATCCTAAAAACCTATGTTTTTGAGTTAACAATGCGGTTTTAAAAAAATATATGTATTCAAAGATTTGCACAAATGTTCAAGATTACAAAAAATAGCAGATCTGCAAGCTCGTAGCTCGGCCCTCTGAACCATGCTATGAGCTTGTAGATCTGCTCTTTTTGAATAGCCAAAGTATAAAATAGTGGTTATAGCTAAAAATCTAAAATGACACATTTGCGTTCCTGGATTTAATGGGTTAAGCTTATTCAATTATCACAAAACTGCGTCGCTTGCCGACAAGAACTTATCGGCAAACTAACAGCGCGTCGCTACTAGCTTGGAGATCCATTATTGTCGGCATGCAACTATAGATTAGGCCTTATCTTATTGATCTCTCCTGAGTAGAGAGTATAGATAGATAGATCCTTTATTGATCCCACGAGGGAAAAAAATGCGGTCATAAAACGGCGGCAGTGGCTCAGGAGGTAGAGTGTGGCCGCTTAGGGAACGGAAGGTTCCCAGCGCGAAACCCGCAGGCTACCCCCAGAGCTTGTGTCGAAGTGTCCTTGAGCAAGACACTGAACCCCTAATTGCTCCCGATGAGCAGGTTGGTGCCTTGCGTGGTTTCTTCCGGGAGAATGTAATGCAAATTGTAAAGAGCCTTGGATAAAGGAGCTATTTAAATGCACCATTTAGATTTACCATTTATAAAACCACAAGCAATAACGGCAATAAAAAAGAAGCGCCAGCCAGCCAGGGAAAAAAAAAAGATACGAAAATAAAACGAAACAGAAATATACAGTAGAAATGCTTCCATGGACCTATAGTTCCCAGATTTTAAAGTGTAGCTTGCACTTTTACCAAAGCCAATGTGCACTTTGTTAAATGGTTGGTTTGATCTGAAACATGTTTGTTTGATCTGAAACATGTTATTTCTATGTGATGAAGTCGCATTAGATTGACAGTTGAATTAAATAAAACAATTCTTAAATTGAGAAGCTGTTCCAACTGGTCTTACTCTTAAAATAAGGAAAAATAATCTTGTGCCTCCGCTGGGATATGATGCAAACCACTGTTGTAGCTTGTTACTGGTTAAGTATTGCTCAAAAATGGATTAAATTCCCTATTAAGAAAATGCAAGTTACATTTCCCTAAAATGAGAAAATAAAATCTTGTTTGAAACATGTTTGACAAGCAAAAATGTTCTTTGACAAGCACATTTTTTCTTTTTGGACAAAATATAAGACTAATATGCTAGGATCGAGGATTTTTTTACTTTCTTAAAATCCAATTTTTGCAGTGCAGGAGGAACGCTTGGTAGTCATGCGACTGTTGGCATCATTGTACAGCTTCTGCACGGAGGACTGACCCACGACTAGTGTACTAGTACAATCATTGTCATGGTGTGGATGGTGAGGTTGTGAGGTTCTTGGAAAGAGAGCGCTCCCCAGTGACACGTGCATTTATTTTGTCTCGGACTCCCAAGGGCATGATGGAGGTGCTGGCGGAAAATTACCACAACATCTGGGCCAAGAAGAAAAGGAATGAGCTTGGAAGCCGAGGTGACTCCATAATGTAGTCTCACACATGTACAGTCACACACACACACACACACACACACACACACACACACACACACACACACACACACACACACACACACACACACACACACACACACACACACACACACACACACGCTACACACAGAACAGAGCAAGAGAATAATAATAGACTGAGAAAGGGAGACAAAGAGAGCATCTGTCAGTGTGTCTGTGTGTATTCGCGTGTGTGTGTGGCCTCAGATGAGGTGTGGAGCCACGCCCATCTAGCCATCTGCTGTTGCACAGGCACAGACAGCAGACAGTCATGGCTCACAGACTATTACTCACCATTTGGACCGCATGTGGTTCTGGTTCTGGTTCTGTGGCCTCCAGGTGGGGGAACACATCCACTGCTGGTTCCCTACGACACGCTGACGGGCAAGGAGAAGTTCCGCGACCGAGAGAAGGCCCAGGACCTGTTCCGCTTCCTGCAAATCAATGGCTACGCCATCACAAGGTCAGCACGCACAGCACACACACACACATTATGTTGATATCATTATGCTTGTGAGGGCATCGAAAGTTTATATTTATAAAATTGGCGCCCCCCCAAAAACTGTTTTGCCATTTCTTAACCCCTACCCTAAGGTGTTGTCCACAGAAAATAGCCGATCTGCAATTGTAAATAGCAGATTTACAAGCTCACACTGCAATACGGTGCACACCACCGTATTGCAACTAATTGTAAATCAGGTATAACTCGAACCCCAACCCCTAAACCTAACCTCGGCTAATCCTAAAACCAATCTAAAACGTTTCCTAATTATTGTACAAGCCTAAATTAAAAAACTAAAACATTTTTAACCATAAAAAACAACCTTTGCTCTTGTGAGGACCAGGAAAATTGTGCCCGCAATGTCTTTTTCTCAAATTCTACTATACTTGGGGGGACATTAAGGTCCAGACAGACAGACAGACAGACAGACAGACAGACAGACAGACAGACAGACAGACAGACAGACAGACAGACAGACAGACAGACAGACAGACAGACAGACATAGACACACACACAGACACTCACACACAGGCTGTCTGTTGTCCCTGGTGGATTATTTCCTCGGTGTCACACTGACGGCTCTCGTGTGTCTTGTTGTTTTGGTGTCATTTGAAGGTGATGGGTGACATTATCATCCACATGCAGAAATTGTTTTCGGGGCTTTTGGCTGCGATCCAAACCAACTGGGAACTGGCATGTCAAAAAGTAAAAAGAAAACGGAAATAGGAAAAGTGTCAAGCTGTTCTCTGCCAGGCTGTCTTAAAGGTAGGGTAAGTGATATTGTTTGGTTAAAACAAAAAGTATTTTGTTAAAAGGTTAAAATACTATATTCTGATAGTAATCATTGCTATAGAGTGTTTTTTCAGTGACAGGAGTCTCCATGTCTCTCCAGCTCTTTAATAAACAGAAAATACATTTTTCGGTAGGTGTCAAAATCTCAGCCAATCAGGAGAAAGTACCCATTTTTAAGCTTAAATTGTATAGTGTTCCAGTTCCAATTTTGTCTGCTCATTTCTTAGTGTCATCACTTCCAATTTCACTTGTTTAATCTATATCCTGATTGAGTTATCTGTCCTGGTTGGATAAAATTGGAAATGAAACTGAAACTAAAACGAAAATGCATTTTCTGTTTAATAAAGAGCTGGAGAGACAAGGAGACTCCTAATACTGAACAAACACTCTATAGCAATGAGTACTATCAGAATATAGAGCTATTTAACACTTATTTTAACCAAAGCAAATCACTTACCCTACCTTTAATTTCTGTAATGCCACCTTGGATGATGCAAGGATTTTGAAGGACACTGTTGAGATTTTAAAGCAGTGATTCCGAACCTGGTGGGCCGGGAGGGTGTTGCGAGCGGGACCCCAAATAATCGGCCAAAACACTAAGATTTGAATGATAATATAACATCAATATTAATTATCGCCTTCTGCGTCTCACGTTTGAAATTGTGTGTGTGTGTGTGTGTGTGTGTGTGTGTGTGTGTGTGTGTGTGTGTGTGTGTGTGTGTGTGTGTGTGTGTGTGTGTGTGTGTGTGTGTGTGTGTGTGTGTGTGTGTGTGTGTGTGTGTGTGTGTGTGTGTGCGTGCGTGCGTGCGTGCGTGCGTGTGTGTGTGTTGCAGAGGTCAGAAGGATATGGAGCAGGACGCCTCGTCCATGGAGAAGAGGTTCGCCTATAAGTTCCTCAAGAAGCTGCTGAAGTATGTGGACTCTGCCCAGGAGTTCATCGCCCACCTGGGTAAGAAGTGAACCATCCACCGCGCATGACTACAGCAGTGGTTCTCTTTTCCATGTCAAGGGCCTCCAAATTGTCTTGTATTTGGCCGTGTGTGTGTGTGTTTTCGGTCATGATATGAGTCCATATTTACGTTGTTTCAGCTAGCTATTTTGTGTTAAGTAATAACACAACGTTCATTCAAACATTGCACGTGTCAATCTGCATGCAATCTCTGATGTTTTGTGTCAAAAACGCTAATAAGCAGCTTAAATTTGGGGAAAGTGAAAAACGGGCTTCCTCGTGCTAATGGTCAATGGCCATATGTGCAAGTTCAGATCAATTGCTCAATCCATTGAGGGAGAAAAATGAGGCCCAGACAGACTGACTGACGGACAGAGGTTTCTTCAATATATAGTAGCATATTTAATAACAATATAATCTTCAGCTCAACATTGTTATTCCAGAGGCCATGGCTGCTAGTGGGAAAACAGACAGGTCACCTCACGAGCGGGAAATCAAATTCTTTGCCAAAGTAAGTACGTCAAGTACTGCATCACATGTATTATGTACATATTATACACAGACGGGTGCTGTCAAATATCATGATCAGCATATATCGTCTCTGTGGGGTGGAAACCTCGTTATGTCCAAAACCGTTACTTTTCAGCATTCAAATAAAAAAATAGCAAAAGTAGCAGATCTACAAGCTCGAAACGCACCTCGCTTCGAGCTTGTGAATCTGCTACTTTTGAGGCTTTTGAGTGACGCTCTAGTAGGATCACGTAGGCCGTTAATTTACCAAACAAAAAAGTCATAATATGGAGATAAGAGGTTTGATGACTGTCCTCCTTTCAGGTCCTCCTCCCCCTCATCGACCAGTACTTCAAGAACCACTCGCTGTACTTCCTCTCGTCTCCAGTGAAGAACCTGAGCAGCAGCGGTTACTCCTCCAACAAAGAGAAGGAGATGGTCACCAGGTATTTATTGTACACATGTTCTGCTCTGTCACATCAGCCTGTACTGAAACGCACTGATTCTCAACCCCCCCCCGCCCCCCCAGTATGCATTAGGCCAGTGGTTCTCAAACTTTCTCGTGCCAATGAACCCATTGAGACCTGAAGCCGATTCTACATGTCTCCTAAATCTCAGCAGTTTTCTGAAAAACGCATGTTTCTATATCAGTGGTGCTCAATCTTTTTCATGTCAAGGACCCCTAAAATGATATGTATTTGGCCGCGGTCCCCCTCAAAATATTTTGTTCCAGGGACCCCCAGAAGCAAAGATTTGAGTTAAAAATGTTCGCTTTAAAAATATATATATTCAAAGATTTGCACACATTTTCACGATTTTTCAAAAATAGCAGATCTACAAGCTCATAGCGCGGCACTCGGTGCCGCGCTATGAGCTTGTATATCTGCTGTTTTTGAATAGCCCAAAGTGTAAAATAATGCTTTATCTAAAAATGACACAGGTCTTAATGGGTTAAGGACCCCCAAATTGTATTTGGTCACGGACCCCCATCTGAAAAGGTTTTGAGCCACAGGGACCGCCCAGAAGAGAAGATGTATGTGTAAAAAAATAAAAATAGCAGATATACAAGCTCACAGTGCGGCACTAAGTGACATGCTGTGAGCTTGTAGATCTGCTAACGTGTAAATGGATAAAGTGGTTAAAACTATTGTGATGCTGTATTAACAAATGAACCCCCCCGCCCCCCAAGGACCCCACTTTGAGAACCACTGAGTTATACAACATCTTGCTATAGCTTTGCTCCATACCTTCTTGTTCTACCTTTCCCCCCTGAATCTATACTCACTGTGATCTCTTCTTCTCTTCTCTCCTTTGCCACCCGTCTCTCTCACAGCCTCTTCTGTAAATTGGCAGCTCTTGTCAGACACAGGATTTCCCTGTTTGGTAAGCTGATTAGAAGCAGCTCTTTTTCCCGGCTTGTGTGTGCTTGTGTGCGTTTGTGTGTGTGTGTGTGCATAATGACTCGGGTGTGTGCCATGGTGTCGGCCAGTGGCGAGTTGTTGGCAGTGGTGTAAAGTATCTTATTACATTTACTCAAGTACTGCACTTAAGTACAATTTTGAGGTACTTTTACTTCAATACCTTTACTTCTACTCCACTTCATCTCAGAGGCAAATATTGTACTTTTACTCCATTACAATTATTTGTAACCTTTAGTTTCTGGTTACTTTGCAGGTATAAATTATTATATTATAAAACATACATTAACCACTTTAGCCCTGTTTTATATATAGGCTGTTTGAAAATAGCAGATGTACAAGCTCACAACGCGTCGCGAGCTTGTAGATCGGCTTGTAGATGAGCTTGTAGATTTTAGTACTTTTACTTTTGGTACTTTAAGTATATTTTGATGCCAATACTTTTACTCAAGTAACATTTTGAACACGGGCCTTTTGATACTTTTACTTAAGTAGAAAATGTGAGTACTTTTTTCCACCACTGTCGGCCAGTGGCGTGTTGTTGGTGCGTCTGGTGGCTGACATCGTCTGGTGGCTGACATTGTGGGGCTTGTGGGTCTTTTTCAGGGAGTGACTCCACCACCATGGTGAGCTGTCTCCATATCCTGGCTCACACCTTGGACACCAGGTGGGAACCACTCTGTCGACAACACACACACAAACACATTCAAATACAAATATAAAGACCATCAAACGAAAGCGATGCTGCCAAAATAAATACAGTAGATTGTGTTCCAGGTGGAATTGATTCAGAGGCCAATTCATATTTTATCCAAAACTCCCTTTTAACGGAAAGAAACCTCAAACAGAACCTGGCCTTGGGTGGGCGGCCATCTGCCTTCACCAGTTGGAGAGAGAGAGAGAGGGGGAGAGAGAGAGACAGACGCACAGCAACTATAATAACAGTCCACAGCCATAATCCATGGAAGCCCTCCATAATCATGAACAATGGAAACAACACAAAAATCTGGGCAGCAAGTCCAGCTAGTAAGGTGCATTGATGGGACATGATGAATGAATGCGTCCAGACGGAGAAGGAGAGCAGGAGTCAGTCACCCAGCAGCCTGAGCCTACAGCAGTACAGCAGTATAACTGAGGGCTTGTCCTATAGGCAAGCCTGCAGTGCCAGCCCTATAAATGCTGTATAACATTGCTGTCGGGCAGAAACCTCCTATCTCCATATTCTAACTTTTTGTGTTTTTTCGTAAATGAACGTCCCTACTTGATCACACAAAAGCATCAAAAGTAGCAGATCCACAAGCTCGAAACGCGGCGCAGCGCGTATTGAGCTTGTAGATCTGCTACTTTTGCAATTGTTTTTATTTGAATCCTGAAAAGTAACAGTTCTTGTAGGTTTCACCCGACAGAGACGATAAGCTTTATCAAAAAGGAAAGGAAAGCCTTTTCTTAAATATAGAAAGGGTGTTAGTCAGCCTCCCTGAACATAACTGGGAGATGTTTCCACTGGATGAGGAGACTGATAGTTGAAGGCTCTGCCTCTCATTCTACTTTTGGAGATCCTATAGGAAACCTCTAGTAGGCCTGTATTCTGTGAGCACTGTGTTCTGGGGTAATAGGGTGCAATGAGCTCTTTAACATACAGATGCCTGACCATTAACACATTCCCTGCCAGAGTTTATTCATAAGGTACTCACCCACTGCCAGCGTTTTTGAGTTTTATAGCCTTTTGAACCGTTCACAAAAAAATTATATCCATTAAAATCCGCGATCGGATGGTGTTTATAAACAGCAACGACGGCCGTACGAGCCCTCATAATGTTTACACTTTTTTTACTTTTTCTTCTTCTGTGGAATCAGCGGCCCAAAGAGGCTGCAAACGTCATATCCGTTTGGCTGTGACGTGGCTGTGACGTTTCCCCACCGGCCATCTTAGATTAGCTTAGCCTCCGATCGGCTATCAGATCGTTTTTAAACACAAAGAGGATAACCGTTCGTCGATCAAAGAAAAGAAAATACAACCGGAGCTTACCATTCGTTTTTTAAACCGTGTGAAAACCATGATCTTTAGCCAAAACCAGGGAAAAACTGTTTTTTCAAGATAAAAAACGAACCGGAAACGGTCATCGGAAATTTTCTCATAGGATGGGTCGGAAGCGTCATGGGAAAAAAAAAAAAATCAAGGATGGTACCAAAAAAATTTGTTTTCGTTATTAAACCACATAAAAAGACGATCCCGAGATATCTCGGGATACGCAGGTAACAGGTGGATTTAATGTCCCGAGATATCTCGGGATTGGCAGTATATGTGTTAAAGGGCTTTGCATGTGAGGAGAGGGATTTTAAATTCCATTCTGTATTCTATTGGGAGCCACAGAGCAGAGAAGCTACAGTATAAAGTAGGGGAAATATGATCTCTTTTCATAGTGTCAGTAAATATGCAGCAGCATTCTGGAGCAGCCGGATGGTCTTTAGTGACGTGTTGGGGCAGCCTGATAATAAGGAATTGCATGAATCCAGCCTGGAGGTAACAAAGAGTTTGAGCTCAGTAAAGCGTCCTCGAGAGGAAGTGCGTTCGTCATGAACATTTTTGCTCCGCTGCCTTCTGGGAAACCTTTGACATTAAACAAGAGAGCAGCTTCTGGCATTCAAATGAGCCCAAAACAAACAGAGTGCACATGCATGCTACAGAGGCTTAACCCATTTAGACCAGGGAAGAATCTTTCCTCATTTTTTGATTTCTTTGGCTATTGAAAAATAGCAGATCTACAAGCTCATAGCACGGCACCGAGTGCCGCGCTACGAGCCTGTAGATCTGCTATTTTTGAAAAATCATGAAAATGTGTGTAAATCTTTGAATATATATACCGTAAATTTCGGACTATAAGCCGAGACTTTTTTCCCATTTTTCGACCCTGTGGCTTATATAACGGTGCGGCTTATCTATGGATTTTTATAGCTAACGGCCACTAGGGGACCTCCTAAATCTAGGGATTTTACACCCGCGGTTTATAGTCCAGTGCGGCTTATATATGTACAAATCATTCAATTTATCTGCTGCGGCTTATATTCAGGTGCGGCTTATAGTGCGAAAATTACGGTATATTTTTTTTTAAAGCATTTTTTTTAACTAAAATCTTAGCTTCTGGGGATTCTACAAAATGTCTTCTAAATCCTAATTCTTTTTTGAAAAAAAGTATGTTACTATAATATAGTGACCCAAACTGATATGTATTTGGCCGCGGACCCCCATCTCAAAATATTTTGTTCCCGGACACTCTCCAGAAGCAAAAATGTGAGTTATAAATACTTATATAAATAATATACAAATATATATATTCAAAGATTTGCGCAAATTTTCACGATTTAAAAAAAAATAGCCCAAAGAAATCTAAAATATGCGTATGCGTTCCCGGATTGAATGGGTTAACAGCGCTCTTCAAAGAAACAATGTTCTGTTTGTTGATCTAGCTCGCACATAATGAGGGTACAACTGCAACGTGGTGGTACAGTGTGTTATATTGACGCACAGGAGCAGCAGATGATGCCTGCAGGCTTTGTTTCTCACCTCTCCTTTCCTACTGGGGTTTCATCAAGACTTCACAATGGGGAAACTCACTAATGAATGTTGAACCCTTCAATGTTCCCCCTATTCTAGGGGGAACATTGGCCAAACATGGCAGATTTACAAGCTCACGACGACGCGTTTTGAGCTTCTGAATCAGCTATTTTTGTTATATATAAGCTATATATAAATACATATAAATATATGATTAAACATATATGATTATACATCCCTTAACCATTCAATGCTTTCTAAACCAACAGTAGTGACCCACAAGAATGAGAAGAAGGCCAAACGGATCTTGTTAATCCCTCATACACTTTAGGAGGTGTCATAATTCTAAAGCTCTGACATCGGAAACCTCGCCTATAGGATCGAAATATCCACCTCATTAAGTGAATAAAGTGGGGGTCGGGTATGTCAATATGGTGGTGCGATCAGTGGCGGAAAGTAACTAATTGGTTAAGTACATTTACCCCCATTTCGTTTATGCTTCTATACATCTACTCCACTATTTTATACCTCCACAATTTTATACTTTGCCTATTTGAAAATAGCCGATCTATAAGCTCACAACGAAATATTTTTGCCAAATTTTGAAACTTGTGAAATGGCACATTCTGCATAATGACTACTTTTACTTTTGCTACATTAAGTAAAAGTAAGAATACAGGACTTTTACTTGTAACAGAGTATTTCTACATTGTGGCAATGCTACAAACTTAGGTAAGAAATCAGAGTTATTAGCTTGTAGATCTCCTACTTTCAAAATATTTTGAATACATTTTAGACATATGTCATATAATAACTTGTGAAACGGGACATTTTTTTGTACTTTTTACTCAGGTAAATTTCGATTACCGGACTTTTTTCACTTGTAACAGTGTTTCCACAGTACATTGCAGTATTGACACTTGCGCTTAAGTACAAAATTTGAGTCCTTTTTTCCCACCCCTCGCCGACAGGACGGTCATGAAGTCGGGCTTGGACTCGGTGAAGGCGGGCCTGAGGACGTTCTTCGAGAACGCGGCGGAGGACCTGGAGAAGACCTTCGAGAACCTCAAGCTGGGGAAGTTCAGCCACTCACGCTCGCAGATGAAAGGCGTGTCTCAGAACATCAACTACACCACCGTGGCCCTGCTCCCCATCCTCACCGCTCTGTTTGAGCACATCACACAGCACCACTTCGGAGTCGACCTGCTCCGTGAGTCACAATTTAGAGGGTTGGGATCTGGAACCGGAACCGGAGGAGGAATCGGAGGAACCGGATCCGACATTGAGGAACCCGGGAACCGGTTCCATCACATTTGGAACCGTTTTATGGAACTGGGTTTTTATCACTCTGACAGGGCTGGCATGTGGACTTCACGTCTGCTATACAATTACAATGCCGGTGGTTTTTAAAGGGATAGTTCAAAAAATAAAAAAATATCAATTAGTCACCCCATGGAGACTTGAATTCATGGATATTTTTTTGTTTTTTTTCCGATGCCCAGTGGACCGGTAGGCAGCAGTTCCGGTGGGAGACACATAGGAGACTCTTTGTGTCTCCTACCGGAAACCGCTGCCGGTCATCAAATTATTGGCTTAGGAATGTGACAAAAACATAAAAAAATATCCATGAATTCAAGTGTCCATGGGGTGACTAATCGATAGGGGAAAAAAAGTAATTTTGGGGGTGAACTATCCCTTTAAAACGTTTACGTTTCAAGGACCACCATAACGTACAAATGGAACCATTTTTTCACTCTCAGAGTTAACAGACCTGTTAGGGTCCATTTGGAACCTCCTATAGGAAACCGTTAAGGAATGGGGCCGTTAGTTTTATTTGTCACATGCATCACAGGGTGCTGTTGTGAGCTTGTAGACCTGCTGCTGCAGTATTTATGAAACATTTTGAAAGTGAAAGTGGTTAAGTCTTGCTGTGTGGGTTTTTGTAAACATTTAACCAATGAAAATTACCGTATTAACAAGAGCTTGTGATGAAATAATACATACAATAGTTCTTTTTTCCATGACATGTTTCCACCTGACGGCGCCGATAAGGTGCTGCTGTTAGAACTAAAAGTGCCTTCCCTGCACGATGTGGTGAATTGCAGTGTAATCGATTGTGTTGCTCTTCCAAATTGTCTTAATTTTTATTGCACATTTATTGACTCCAGTCCAGGGGGAATTCAGTTGTCACAGCAGCACTACCGCAGTACAGATGAGACACATACAGTACACGTGATAATAGAGAGATACGGAAGAAGTAGTAAGGTGACACTAAAAATAAGATACAATTAATAATAAACATGGGTTACCCACTACCCTGGGGACACAGTTTACATCCCTAGGGTACCATTTCTAGTTAGGCTAAATCTCAATATATTAGAATTAAAAGAATGACACAAAGAAAGATGGAGTAAAAAGATTGAAAGTAAAAAAAAGATAATTTAAAGTTGTTTTTTATCTGGTTTATTTTGCAGTCGACGATGTCCAGGTTTCCTGTTATCGAATCCTCACCAGCCTCTATGCACTGGGCACTGGGAAGAACATCTACGTTGAAAGGTACGCTGGATTTAAACACTTAAGCAATCTTACATTGTGCAATGCGATGTGAGCTTGTAGATCTGCTGTTTTTGGGGGGATAATTTTTGGATTAGTATAATTTCTTTGGCCCAAAATAGGGATGCCAGGTTCAGAGAGGTTAAAACGCTGTGTGAAAGTATGGAAGCTTCCTTAACCCCAGCACCCCAATTCAAAGGGGAACTTTTGCCCAAAAAAATGCCTATATCTACAAGCTCACGACGACTTGTTGTGAGCTTCTAGATCGGCCATTTTTGGTGAAGATATTTGTCTATGTCCTCCCAAAAAAAGAGCATACCAAGTACGGTTGCAACTCAAGTAGTATTCGTTGGCTATTCAAAAATAGCAGATGTACTTGAAAGAACTACTGGTTCAGAAGGCATTTGTAGAATCGGCCGCAGGTCCTAACCCATTCAATCTGGGAACACATCTCTGGCATTTTAGATTTCTCTTTCTGTGCAAGCACTCATAGCACGGCACTCTGTGCCGCGCTTGTAGATCTGCTATTTTTGAAAAATCGTAAAAATGTGTGCAAATCTTTTAATATATATATTCGTAAAGCGAACATTTGTAAAATATTTTGTTCCAAGGACCTCCAGAAGCAAAGATTTGAGTTACACAAATGTTCTCTTTAAAGAATATATATTCAAAGATTTGCACAAAATGTTCAAGATCTTTCAAAAATAGCAGATCTACAAGCTCATAGCGCGGCACTCTGTGCCGCGTTATGAGCTTGTATATCTGCTATTTTTTGAATAGCTTAAGTAAAAAATAATGGCTATATAGCTCAAACCTAAAATGATTGAATTGGTTAAATAAGTGGTTTAATGAAATGCAGTGTGTGACCATGCAGCCTTGTCTTGTCCTCTCTCTCTCTCTCTCTGTGACCTCCAGACAGCTGCCAGCCTTAGGGGAGTGTCTGGCCACTCTAGCGGCAGCCATGCCCGTAGCCTTCCTGGAGCCACAGCTCAACCCGTACAACCCCTGCTCCGTCTTCAACACCAAGTCTGGCCGCGAGCGAGCCAGTGAGTCATAAATGTTGTGTTAAAGGGATAGTTCACCCCCTCAAAAATTACTTTTTTTTCCCTCTATTGATTAGTCACCCCATGGAGACTTGAATTCATGTTTTTGTTTTTGTCGCATTCCTCTAAGCCAATAATTTCATGACCGGCAGCGGTTCCGGTAGGAGACATAGAGAGTCTCCTTTGTGTCTCCTACCGGAACCGCTCCCTACCGGCCCGCTGGTCATCGAATTATTGGCTTAGGAATGCGACGAAAACAAAAAAAATATCCTTGAATTCAAGTCTCCATGGGGTGACTAATCGATTGAAAAAAACACAAACATACAAGGTTTGTGTTGTTAAAATGTTTTTTTTTCATGACTTCTTTGAAAATGGCAGATACACAGAGATGCGACCACGTTGTAAGCGTGTTTTTTCAAATAGCCTATGTATTATAGGGTTAAAGTGGTTGAACAGAATGTGATGCTATGTTAACTGATTTAGCTGGAGACCCCCTGACACCACCTCAAGAACCCCTAGCAGTACTACAGTACATTGTAAAATATAGTGTAAATATTCTTTGTTTTGTCCTCATTCACTGTGATCCATCAACCTCACCGAGACCAAATAGCTGTTTTTGGTTAATTATTGGACATTGGTATGTGCATGTCTTTTCATTATTTTCTTATCATGAGAATCATGACTTCTAGGACCTATTTTTTATGATTTTGAAGCCAGTGTTTCCTAAAGTGTCACTAATACTATGGCGGGCACATTGGTGATAGGGTTAGATTACAATCACCTTGAAAACAATGATTTAAAGGGGCAAATTAACCCATTCAATCCGGGAACACGTACATCTCTGTCATTTTACATTTCTTTGGCTATTCAAAAATAGCAGATCTACAAGTTCATAGCACGACACAGAGTGCCGCGCTATGAGCTTGTTTTGAAATATGAGCTTGCTTTGAAAATATATGCAGTATACTCAAAGATTTGCACACAAAAAAATAGCCCAAAGAAAAAAGAAAAAAACACACACAGATGCGTTCCCGGGCTTTAATAGGTTAAATGTAATTAAAAGGATGTGTTATTAATATTCGGGCCACCACCACTATCAGTCCTAGGCCTGCCAGACACGGTCGAGGAGATGTGTCCCGAAATCCCGCGTCTGGGCGGCCTGATCAAGGACATCAACGACATGGCGGAGTCGGGCGCTCGCTACACGGAGATGCCGCACGTCATCGAGGTGGTGCTGCCCATGCTGTGCAACTACCTGTCCTACTGGTGGGAGAGGGGCCCCGAGAACCAGCCGGCCAGTGGGGGCAGCGTCTGCTGCACCACCGTCACCTCGGAGCACCTCAGCGTCATCCTGGGCAACATCCTGAAGATACTGAACAGCAACCTGGGCATCGACGAGGCCTCCTGGATGAAGAGGATCGCAGGTGGGCGTGGCTCACTGTTTGTAGATGAAGCTCAGTGATGGAAAGTGACTAAGTACAGTACTTGAGTAAAAATGTACCATTTTGATGTTTTTTTTTAACTTTAATGGAGTATTTCCAATTTTCAATACTTTTACTTCTACTCCACTACATCTCAGAGGAAAATCTTGTACTTTTACCACACTACAATTATTTGAAAATGTTAATTACTAAGTTACTTTGAAGATTTCGATTATTATTACAAAACATACATTAACCACTTCAGCCTTTGGCAAAGCGACGCGTTGTGAGGCGTTTTACATACAGTAAGTCGGCCTCCTGGTGGCGCTATAAAAGGCAGATGTGAACAAGAAAGGATACAAAATAACCGCTCTGTAAAATATCTTGTGCAAATTAAATTGACAGGCGAACAAAATGCTTTCTTAACAGTGAGTAGCAACTTGTTTTATGTAAACCTGGCAGTGCTTTGCAAGTATCACCAAGTTGTTTTATGTAAACGTGGGCCCATTTCAGTTCTTATTGCTTCGATAAGAATACTATAAAATGTAATTCAATCCTGGGCTACTATCAGTGGTTAGGATGTATGAATACAATAACATTATGAATACTGTACATTTAGGCAACGGTAGCTGCCTAAATTGCAGTCACTTGGTACTTGGACCAAATAGCAGCAATTTTTCCAAATGTTTTTGAAAAATGTATTATCTGACTTCCTCTGCGATTCCTTTTGGCTCGTTCTGTTGGTTTTGTGTGCAGTCTACGTGCAGCCAATCATCAGCAAGGCTCGCGCCGACCTGCTGAGGTCCAAGTTCCTCCCGACGCTGGACAAGCTGAAGAAGAAGACGGTGAAGGTGGTCACGGAGGAGGAGCTCCTGAAGGCCGACTGTAAGGGAGACACCCAGGAGGCCGAGCTGCTGATCCTGGACGAGTTTGCGGTTCTCTGCCGCGACCTGTACGCCTTCTACCCCATGCTCATCCGCTACGTGGACAACAACAGGTGTGTTGTGTCGTCGACAGTGGTGGAAAAAGTATTCACATTGTTAGAAATACTCTCTTACAAGTTAAAGTCTGGAATTCTAAATTTACTTGAGTAAAAGTACACAAGTATTGGTTCAAAATGTAAAGTACAAAAAGTAGAAAGTACTCATTATGCAGTTGAGGTTTTCAAATATTTTGAAAATAGCAGATCTACAAGCTTTCATCGCGACGCATTGTGAGCTTGTTGATCGCCTATTTTCAAATGGCCGAAATGTATATGCTGAAGTGGGTAATTTATGTTTTTTAATAATAATCAAAATCTATAAAGTAACTAAACTAAAGTTTTCAAATAATTGTAGTGGAGTAAAAGTATATGTTATATATGTTTGTTAGGACGAGGAGAGGTAAATTGTCGCTGTCAGGTGGAAAACGCGTATGTCCAAAACCTTTTTCTTTTATTATTAAAAAATAAAAACGTGACAATAGCCAATCTACAGCGTGTCACTATGCGACACGTTGTGATCTTGAAGATCTGCTATTTTCACTACTTTTGGGTGACACTCTGGTATGATGAACTAGGGCATTAATTTACCAAAAATCATAAACATTTCAAACATGGAGATTCAAGGTTTCTGCCTGACAGCAACTAAATGTATTCCACCATTCCATCCATTCCCTTTTTACTGTTACAGGTCAAGATGGCTGAAGGAGCCAGACGCTGACTCCAATGAGCTCTTCAGAATGGTGGGAGAGATCTTCATTCTGTGGTGTAAATCACATGTGAGTCACACATCTTTAAATATCCCAATCTAATCATACAAGTTGAACTAGAACAGTGGTTCTCAAACCTTTTAATTTCAAGGACCCCTATCCCAAGGAACCCTGAGGGTCCCTGGACCCCGCTTTGAGAACCACTGAACTAGGATTAACTGAGGAGCCAGTGGTGTAAAGTAAACTTGAGTAAAAGTAACTAAGTACTTTAGCTACTAGTTACTTTGCAGATATACAATATACATTATTACATTATAAAACATACATTAACCACTTTAGCCCTATTTTATACCTAGGCTATTTGAAAATAGCCGATCTACAAGCTTTTGTACTTTTACTCAAGTACATTTTGAATTCCGGACTTTTACTTATAACGGAGTACTTCTACATTGCAGTATTGATACTTTTACTTCAGTAAAATATTTGAGTACTTTTTCCACCACTGCTGGGAGCCGTCGTGGACTGGACCTGTAACAGAGCTTGTGTTGATTTATCTGGTTTCAGAACTTCAAAAGGGAAGAGCAGAACTTTGTGGTCCAGAATGAGATCAACAACCTGTCATTTTTGACTGGGGACAGCAAAACCAAGATGTCCAAGGTAGGGGACTTTGGCGGCAAAGAAGAGCGCACGTCTGTGTTTGCGGTTTAAGTTCGGCACAGGCTGTCAAAATACCGGATTTATTGGAATGTAATTTTACCACACCATCTACACTACAGACCTTGTGCATACCTAGGGCTATCCCCCTCTAATCGATGAATCAATCAATTAATCGGTTTGGCCTTAGTTGACCAAGACTTTTAGATAATTAGGCTACTTTGTTTTAATGCTTTTGTCTATGCACATCTAGCAACACTAGATATAATCATTTCATGCTGCTAGTCTATAACTTTCAATAGACCATTGTGAAATCAACATTAGCATGTACCTTACCGACCTGAAAATGCTGTTTTTTTCCACGACTGCATGCACACATTTGACGATTAAAACAACAAATAGAAATTCCTATTAGTCATAGTATATCTTTAGTGGAGGACAGCCATGCATACCTTTTACATTTGCGATACAGTGTTGGAGAATAAGTAAAAGAAACTAAATAAATTCCCCTATGCCACCAAGGGATGGTGTAACGTGACAGAATCCTGGAGCTTACATTAAGTGCCAAAGTGGGGTGATGTGTGAGCTTACTGCTGGGACTAGGGAATTTATTCATGCTTCCACCATTCCAGAGTTTATTTCCTAATTCCGCAGCTTTACTCTAAATTTCTCTGGCAGCTCGTTAAAAGCCCTCTATCCACCTGGGACCCCTGTAAACTAAAAGCCTCAGTTATACTTGGTTGCGTGCCGGTGTCGTGCTCAGTAATTAGCAGATCTTCAAGCTCACAACGCGTCACGAACATGACGCGTTGTGAGCTTGTATATCTGCTGTTTACGGCACTCAACACCAACGCGCAACCAAGTATAAATCAGGGCTTCAGTCACCTCTCTCACGCTTACCCACAGTCAGCAAGTCCATCCGTGTGCGTGCATGTATTACAGAAGCCAAACATCACAGCAGAAATAAACTAACATGCATTCCCTGATGAACAATCAACAAATATTCACACGGCAAACATTCTGTGGTGTCATCAATCCCCCTTGCCAGCGCTGGCAGATGCGTCTGTTGATTGTTTGTTAATCTGTTAGTTTTGGTCCTAAAAGCAAACAAACAAAGGGTTCCCATTATTACACTGCATGTGAATGTGGTCTCATTCAGAATGAGACCACAGTCACATACACTGTAATATGAGTCATTCTGTGTTCTGACTAGGGATGGGATGACGATAATCATTATTATCGTTTATTGCGATAAATAACACTCACAGCTGATCGGCTTAAATGCTCCAGTCCCCAGAGCAGAGCAGCCAATAGCTTGGCCCACTCCGTACCAGGGTTCTCAAACTTTTTTCAGAGCGAGGCCCAAAAGAGAAATTTCGACCCAAATGTACAAAAACACTTAAGCCCTAATTCACAAATAGTGAAAATAGTGAAAAAATCTATTTAGAATTTATTTTCAGAAATTTAGCAAAATGTTATTTTTTCCTGATTTTTTTCCCGCAATTCGCAACCCCATAAAAATGGGGCCGCGGCCCAAAATGGGTCGCAACCCTGTGCCTGGGAAACACTGCACTATTACTACATCCATAAGTCACATCACGCTCCATTCATCACCATGTCATGACATCATAAAACTGGAACATGACTCATCTCAGCTAATGAAAGCCAACAGCACAGTGACAAATCATGTGATCATGCAGTATATGTCACTGCTAGTGTGTTAGCAGCTGATGGATGACAGCATACTGCCCTGGCAGCTCCTGCAAGCCATCTCCATGTTTATACTGTACAAGGCAACGTTTGTGTGTGTGTGTGTGTGTGTGTGTGTGTGTGTGTGTGTGTGTGTGTGTGTGTGTGTGTGTGTGTGTGTGTGTGTGTGTGCACACGCACGCACGCACGCTCACACGGGAGTATGTGTACAAAGCAAAGTAGAATTAATTTCCCTTAAGTCGTCTTCTAATTCCTGGGCCAGCTGAACGCTTCAGCGGTGAACATTAAAGTCTGCCACTGTTGACAAATAAAGCTTCAGTTCCCTCTGGCTTTTATTCAGTATGTACGCTCCCACTGTGAAATAAGCTCCTGTAAACCACTCCATCATCCTCAGGTCAAGGTACCTGCACGTTGGCTCATTGTTAATCAGAAACAAATACACTTTTACATTTATTTATTTTTGCTAATACTTAGTTGACCCGGGACGGCTCTGTATTTCTGCTCTAGAGGCACTGTAAAGCTTGTAGAATGTTCCCCCCAGAATAGGGATGCTAGGGTTCATGTGGGCAAGGAGACTCTTTTGATGTCTGTCAAGTGCTACCAAGTGCTATCTAGTGTTAACAAGTCTTAAGGTCCTTACATACCGGCGAATATAGCGAATATACGCAAAATTCGGACTCGTTCCGAATAATTAAAAGACGCTTTTTCGCTTCGCTTTTTCGCTTTTTCGCTCCATGTACGGAGCCATTGACTTTATAAGGTTTAGAAAAAAAACGCATTATTCGCACAAAAAAATCGCCCCGGTGTGTAACAACCTTTAGGAAGAACTTTGGCTCACTGTTATTCACAAATAAACACCCTTCTTTTTCTTTTTTTTACCTTAACTCATTGAGTGCCATTAACGTGTTTCACGAGTTTTTACCGCTATGGCTCAACGTGCCAATGACGTGTTTGACGTGTTTTTGAAAAAATAGTAAAAAAACAAAAACATGTTTTTAAAACATGTTCAGAACCCAAGATATCATCATCTGAAGATGTGCAGCTCCATCCACTCCTTGTTTAACTTAGAAATGAAAAAGGCTGTATCTCGCTTCCTAAGCACTTTTTTTTTACTTTGAAAAAAACTGTGGCACTGGGACAACATCATTCTGAAATAATTCTGGCAATTCTGGCACTCAATGAGTTAAAGGAGTATTTCAACCTAATCTTCATATAATTGGCTCATTAATGCTCATTATAAATATGATACAATTTCTGTCTACTCACTCTGCGCCTCATTGGTTGGCTATGGTCAGTTCAGAAACCAGCAAGTCCCTGTGACATACAGTTCTAGCGTCTTGTCCAGGGGGTGTACTTGTACATCATGTCCAAGGGGTGTACTTGTACATCAAGCTGCCTCTCGCTACAGAAACAGGAGATAGGCTCCTTCTCTATATGGGCCATATGACTCGGGAACGATTGGTTCCCAAGGCTACTTATTTACTTACTTATATATGCGCACAGGTTGAAAATGGGTGAAGTGCTCCTTTAAGAAGACTCCTTTGAAGTCTGCCAAGTGTTTTGTTTTCTTCTTCTTCTTCTTTCTGTTGCATCAAGCGTCAGTTGATGTAAAACACATGTTGTTGTACTTTTCAGTCTGGAGGTCAGGACCAGGAGAGGAAGCACAAGAAGAAGCGTGGGGAGTTCTACTCCATCCAGACGTCCCTCATCGTGGCCGCCCTGAAGAAGATGCTGCCCATCGGTCTGAACATGTGTACCCCGGGGGACCAGGAGCTCATCTCCCTGGCCAAGACTCGCTACCTTCTGGTGAGACTCTTAATCTCCAGTGGTGGGAAAGTACATTTACTCGAGTACTGTAATTAAGTACAATTTTGATATATTTATTACTTTACTGGAGTCCTTGTGTGGCTCTGAATGCCATCAGTGAATTTCAGAGCCACTGATGTAAACGTTTGGGAAGCCCTGAGTTGGTGGGTGATTAATTTGATCCCTCTTACTGTCTAACAGAAAGACACAGATGACGAGGTGAAAGACCACATATGGCAAAATCTGCACCTTCAAGTAAAGGTAAGCTGGCTGAAATTCAAGCTACTGTGTAACTAGCGATAATAATATATGATAATAAGCGAGATAATCAATGGGGAGTGGGTCATTATTGAAAACATTGAAAACGCCTGTTCTCGGTTCTGGTGACTGATATTGTCCTTCTAATGCGTGAGGAGACTGTGTTTTTTCAATTACTTTTTTCATTTATTTGTTTATAATTTTTGGGGGAAATGAAAAAATAAAAGAAATGAAATGAAAAAGTAATTGAAAAAACACGGTCTCCTCACACATTAGAAGGACAATATCAGTCACCAGAAGCAAGGACGGTGTTATCTAACATGGTTAAAATGGGGTTTGAAGTTTGTATACGAAGGGGGCGTCTGATAAAATGAATATCAAATATCTAAATACTGAATTAAGCAACTTAAAACCTGTGTGTGGTGCTCTCAAAAGCCTGATTAGACATTAAAATGACACGAAACATGTTTGAAAGTGTAATATCCCTTTTAAGTACAATTCGAGGTACTTTACCTTCACTTGAGATTTTCTCCACTACTTCTAGTTAAGTAAAATATGTGTGTCCTGCCAGTCAGAGGACCCGGCGGTGAAGTGGCAGCTCAACCTGTACAAGGATGTGGTGGTGAGAATGGACGCGACCCCTGACCCCCAGAGGACGGTGGACCGCATCCAGAGCATCTCTGCTGCCGTCTTCAACCTGGAGCAGGTTAGAGAAGAAAAACCTCCTGCAGTATCTCCATATTTTAACGTTGTACTCGATCATACTACAGCGTCACACAGAAGTATCAAAATGATGATTTGACAAGGGGTGCGACAATTAATCACACTAATCGATTTAATCAATTATGTGTAAAAAAAAAAAGTGATCAATAAAATAATTGATTAATAAACCGATCCTTATTTTGGCCATGTCGTTATTTGCAGAAAGTACAAAAACTAAATGTAAAAAGAGAATTCACAACACATCGTAGGTCGGCTATTATAGTATAAAATAGGGTATAATAAATAACTGATTTTCTTTGGTTAAAGTAAGCTCTATATTCAGATAGATGCGACAGTATAGTATGTTTGTTCAGTAACAGGAGTCTCCCTGTCGCTCGAGCTCTTTATTAAACAGAAAATGCATTTTCAGGTCGGGATACCAATTTTATCCAATCAGGATAGAGAACTCAGTCAGGAGTGTTTACAGTTTAAACAATTGAAATTGGAGGTGATGACACAAAGAAATGAGCAGACAAAACTGGAACTGGAACACTATAAAATGAACCTGATAAATGCTCTTGACTGGCTGACATTATTATCACCTACTTATCAGAATATATTGCTTTAACTTTTTAACAAAAAAACAAGTTTTGTTTTAACCAAAACAATATCACTTACCCTACCTTTAAACCCCATTAAAACCAGGAAAGCGTTGGCTATTAAAAAATAGCAGATCTACAAGCTCGCCACTACTGATTTAGAAAGCATTGCAGAATATGGGCCTCTTCAGGTCTTAATGGGTTAATGTCTGTGGTGTTATAGGTGGAGCAGCCGTTGAGGTCTAAGAAGTGTGTTTGGCAGAAGCTGCTCTCCAAGCAGAGGAAACGAGCGGTGGTGGCATGCTTCCGCATGGCTCCTCTCTACAACCTGCCCAGGTATTATTACTCTACTGTGTAATACTCTTCATACTCTTGTATTTACGCTAGTATTTACTCTAGTAATACTCTATCCTTTTGTCTCCAGTCATGGTACAGTATTACACCAACCTTTTTTTCAGGGTCAGCCCTGGATCAGGGCATCAGTTTCTTGAGAGTGTTCGGGCCGCTGGGCAGCGAGCGTTTTCAGAGCATGTTTATTTTTTTAATGATCAATCAATCGATTGTGTTCCGGCCCCGATCAATGGATCCAACATAGTATACTTTTAAGTTCTTATATATTGTACCACCATGAAAACCACATTTTCAAGGTTTTAAAGAAAACCATGTCATTTTTATATAATATATACACATCTAAAACATCTATCAAAAATGAAATGAAGAAATGTAAAATAAATGTCAAAAATTGTTCAAAGGAAATTCATAAAATCAAAGAAATTGCGTATTTTCTTTTTTTAAGTAATGAAAATAGCAGATCTACAAGCTCACAACGTTGTGAGCTTGTAGATAGGCTGTTTTCACTAGTTTGGGTCCCGAGAAGAAATCTAATTTCTCTTCATGTTTGTCCCGCATGAACACAAAAACGTCCTGCAATTCAACGATCATGGATTAAAGTTCCTTTTTAGCTTACCTTGCTCCTCACTAATCCTCAGTATAATTTCTGTCCACTCACTCTGTGTCTCAGAGGAGGGCTGTGGACAGTTCAGAAACCTGCCTGCCAGTGACATCATCGGTCGGTAGGTTTGGAAATGTCAAACACAAGATTTCAAACTTATTTCTTTTTTGTATTTAATTAATGCAGTAACAATGGTTTCTATTTCATCATGCTAACTTTCCCAGGAAGAGAAAGGCTGTAGTTTCTATAAGCTTGGAATCCCCATCGATTCTGTCATTGGTAGGCAGGTTTCTGAACCGTCCACAGCACACCAATGAGACGCAGGGTGGGTAGGCGGACATTGTGCCATCTCATTATGAGCATTAGTAGGACGATAGGGTTGACATGAAAAGTGCTCCTTGTGTCTCCTTTGTGTTTCTTGGCCAATTACCCGCGCTGTGCGGCCTCCTCTCCGAGCCTCACCAATCTCATTCCTCTTCGCCCACCCTCTTCTGACCCTGCGTTAATGTGCAGCATCCCTCCCCCAATCTGTAGGACAAAATGGCTGCCCTGCGGCCGTTATTAAAGGAATTGAAAAAGAGCACAGTAGCAATTTCATGGCCCACTGCTCTGTAACTCAATCACAGGGAGGCCGGGCAGAGAGAGACAGTAGGGAAGAAAACAATTATGAAGGCAGACCTGGGGGGGTTATTGAACCTGATGTGGCACCTATTCGGGGGGACCATTTGCCAGGAAAAGCCGATATATAAACTCACAACGTGGCACAGTGACGTGCTGTGAGCCTGTAGATCGTCTATTTGTGGCTTGAGTAAACAACTGCAGACCAAGTACCAATAGTAGAAGGTTTTAATGATTAATGTTGTTGCCCACGCTGTGTGACTCATCAGTGACTGTGGTCCTTTTTGCTTCTGCTTGTGACACAGAACTAGTAATTATGAAAAATGATTGATAATTCATGGATTAGCTTACAGTGCACACAATACAGCATCCTTTTAGATTTTAGATGTTGTGTTTGTTTGCAAAAAATGAATCATGTTTTTTAGATTTTAGTTTGTGGGATGGTTGTGGGCTGTTCTCTCATTCTCACACTTTCTATTGTCTCTGTGAGTGGTAGGAATGTATAAAATCTGTCATTTGTCTCTTTTTTTATCTCTATTTAGACTGTTGTTGTTGTTGTTTATCTTTCTCTCTCTGAACGCCACATTATATGTACACATATATTTATATTAGGGATGCAACAGTTTATCGAACTCACTTGATCGATTGAATCGATTATAAAAATGATATACAGTATAACAGCACTTCTCAATTATTCGATTAATCAAAACAGTAATCGATCGAACAATAACTAAGAAAATGATGGATTGTTGTGGCCCTAATATATATATATATATATATATTGTACCTCGTCCCCCTCAGGCACACAACTAATAATTACTTCCTGAAAGCCTACCGACCTATGTGGCTGGAGGCAATGCATGAGAACACAGACTATGACAGTCTGCTCTCCATGCTGACGGTAATGGAACGCTGACCTGTTTGTATGAGCTCCCATACCCCCCCCCCAACCCCCAACCCCCTTCTCCAGCCACAGTCTGTGCTACAACTGTTAACGCTAATTCAATGCTTCCACTGGTAGTTCCGCTGGTCATTGTCCTTGTATGTGAACATAATACTCGATCTGCTAATAAACCAGTGGTTCTCAAAAGTTTTAATTTCAAGGACCCTCGGTTTGGTATGCATTAACCCATTTAGACCTGAGGCCTTCTAAATCAGTTGTTCTCACACTTTCAAGATGTTTAAAAAAAATCTAAATGTACTAGATGTACAAGCTCGGCACGAAGTGCCGCGCTGTGAGCTTGTATGTATATCTTTTTATATGTTATTTTTGAATACCCAACGCAAAAATATAAAATTATTTCCCGGTTTTAATGGGTCTTTAGGCCTCGGTCCCCCATAACTTTGAGAGTGTACAAATGGAACCAAATGGACCCTTAAGGTTCAATTTGCTTCCATTTGTACACTGTCAGAGTTAACAGACCTGTAAGGGTTCTTTTGGTTCCTAGCTAATCAATCATTTAGTTGGAAACCACTGCAAATAAACTGATTCTGATATAAGCTAATTGTATCAGGGTTGTTGCAGTAGTGTAATACATTGATTTGCAATCTTTTTAATGTCCAAAACCCCCAGTTAGATATGCATCAGCGGGCACAAATCTTTTCAGATGGGGGTCCGCGGCCTATACTATAATTTTGAAGGTCCTTGACATGAAAAAGTTTGAGAACCATTGTTCATGGTGACCAGTTGGACATGGCCGGTGCTCTATACTAACCGGGCATTAACTACTTTCCTTGGGCTCCTAACTAACTAACACAGCTTTAATCTCCTCTCGCTCCCTTCCCCAGGCATCGCTCTATTAATCTCTTCCTCCTGGCCTATCAGAGAATATGGATAGAGGCAGAGGAGTACTCTTTTGAAGAGAAGCTAGTGCAGGACCTTGCAGTAAGTACTCGTCTCATCCCACGGTGCCAGGATGTAGATTATCCACTGTAACGTTCCGCAAATCGCCAGGCCTTTTGACCCCTGCCGCTTTTGTGTTGTCGTGGCTGATTGTCATTTTTATCAGATTAACGCATTCAGTCCGGGAACGCATCTCGTGTCATTTTAGATTTCTTTGGCCATTCAAAAATAGCAAAGAAATCTAAAATGACACGAGATGCGTTCCCCGGATTGAATGGATGAAATAGTATTAGAATGGGTCAAACTAGCAACAGAATACATGTTCAGAAGCATCTCCCATGAAGCCCTAATGGTCTTGGATATTTCATAAAAGCAAATGTCAAAGCCTCAATCTGGCAACAACAAGAACATAGGTTTAGAACGATAATATCTAAACATCACAATTCTACATATTGTGAGGAAACAGCGCTGGTGTATACCTTTCACGCTGTCAAAATCACAGATTGGAACTTGACTTGGCCTAACAAAACTCTCCAGTCCATCGTGAGATTTGTCTTTGCTTTAATCCCATGCACATTGCCATTAAAGCGCTTCAATATTACAGTATCCACCGAGAGCCTCCGGGTGGCACTGCACCGCCAGTCATCCCATCGTGTGCACCAACTGTACAGTATGCCCGCCTCGGGCAACGCATGGCATCGCACGGCGCTGATGTCAGTGCTAAGTGTTTGGTGTGGTTCCGTAGCCTTAGCGCTGTGCCCCGTCCGAACGGGGTTAACGGAGCATCCGGCTACGTTTTTTTTTTTAAATCGTTTTTTGAAGACGTTCAATCTTTCTTAACCACATGACCCCTAAAGCCTGGTTTCCACAACGCTCTGCGTGATATCCGTGGAATATACGCATTATTCCCTCTAGCGTTCAGCGCGAGGAAATGCATTCATTTTACGGATGGAACGGAAGCGATCATTTGTAATGAATAGAAAGTGCAACTGAGTACACCCAGAAAAGCAAATCAAATGTGTTTGATGTTATTGTTCACACAGTCAAGGAACTGAATCGAAGGAAATGGCATCTTCTGCTTAATTCCTGGAACACATGCTTACGAGCTTCTTGAAATCTGTTACAAAAAGTTACAAAAGTTACAAAAAGTTTAACATACTCGAGAAAAATGCCGCACAGGAAAAAAAAACCTAACAGAACGAGGACATCGGAGATCATGGAGGTTCCCATAGAATTGAATGGACTAAATGCAATTACGGACATCATGCAAAGCTCAGTGGAAACCAGACATAACGTCGCTATTCTGGGGTGAACATTCGGTGAAAAAATATATGTAATAAGTAGAAGGCCTATTGGGACACTGGTCAACTAAGTATAAAGGGTTTAAGTGGCTAATTCTGACAGTCATGTAATTCTGAGGCATTTGTTGTTGTTGTTGTGAAAGCAGTACTGTAGCAATGCAGTGCCTATAGTGGTGCAGTGTGGAGCTGCTTTCCTCACATTAAACATTAAAATAAATGGTTATTGATCCTTGGGGGGGGGGGATTCAGCAGTAAAAGTGAAACTATTTTAGTAATAGATAAAAGTCAGAGTCAAGGACCAACTCAAGATAGATAAGAACAAAACAGGGTCTAATACCGCTGTGGATCTCGGATGTCATGTGGAACAGCCTATGACGTCAGTACTACTATGACATCGGTACTTTACTATACCACAAGAAATTCGGTCCAGTGGTTTGCCAGACACGCACACGCACACGCACACGCACACGCACACACACACGCACACGCACACACAGAGCATCTTCTAGACCAGGGGTCTTCAACAGGGGGTCCGGGACCCCTAGGGGGTCCTCAGAGCTACTATAGGGGGTCCGCCAAATCTTTGTGAGGATTTTTTTTTTACATTAACCACTTGAACCCTAGAATTCCTTTTCTGAGGGGAACATTAGCCAAAAATAGCAGATCTACAAGCTCTCAACGCCTCACGCTGCGAGGCGTTGAGAGCCTGTAGATCGGCTATTTTTGGCAAATAGGCTATATGTGTAGAGGGAAAAAAAGCAGAATAAGTAAAAAAAAACTTTAATCTGAAACACAATTTTATACAATATAGAGTAGGGGGTCCCTGCTTCATCTCTCTCTCAGCTAGGGGGTCCTTGGCCTGAAAACGTTGAAGACCCCTGTTCTAGACACTAGACAGTTCGCCCTATACTGTCGGAGCCACGGCGTACACATTTTTTAATAAAGATTAAATAAAATAGTTACTTTATGAGACATCTGTACTGGGTCTCTGAGTGAATACTGTACAGCATAGTGTTAACAGGCCTTCAACAGTGACTATCTGGGTAATACACAGTACTGTATGTACAGTACAGTCTATCAACAGTCTGCCAACAATGTATATGAGTGAATACAGGTCTTACAGGTCGCGTGCGGGCGCAACATTTTTCTGGTCTAATTCGGGTCTAACTCGGTCTAATTCGGGTCTAATTTGGGTCTAATTCGGTTCTGTTTGACCAATATAAATCAACATTTTTTCCGGTTTAAATATCAGCACAGGCGATTTTTCTGGTGATTTTTTTTTTCTTCTTCATTTTCCTCTAATCTAGCTATAAAATGTTATAAATCCTTTAAAATGCATCGTGTTTATGAGTGCATGATTTCAAAAGTGGGTTCAGGTTCTATGAAATAAGTATTTATAATTATTTTAACATTAATTTTTAATACTTTTTTTATAACACTTTTCAGTAAATCATTCATACTGTATCTTTCTGTATTTGGATATAATAGATATCGGTCTGATACTGTATAAAAATAAAATCCCTCCCCCCAAAAAAAAAATCAAAAAATATTTTTCAAAAATACTATTGCCGACCCCTGCCCTAGCGTGTTTTTCGTTTTTTTTTGTGTAAATTAACGCCCTATTTGATCATAGTACAGCGTCACACAAAAGCATCAAAAGTAGCAGATCCACAAGCTCAAAATGCGAAGCGATGCGTTTTTAGATCTGCTTTAATTCCTTTGAATATGAATCCTGAAAGTAACAGTTGTGGACATGTGAAGTTTCCACCCGACAGAGACGATTATGGTTTAAGTGATGAAGGATAACATCACAATAATTAGTCTTATATCCCATTCTATATCACATGAGAAAACATGGCACTGTATACAAATCAATAAAAACATGTTACAGCCTTAATGAAATAAAAGTAAATGGGTGGGAAATAGTATGTATTATTCTGGAGTGAAACTAAATTAAAATTCAGGCTGAGTGTCAGGCTAGGTGGGAAATGTACAACCTGAAACAGCAGACTGTCAAACAATAAGTGCCATCATTATTATTGGAGTTGACTTCTTATTAACCACTTTCAACCTGATGTCACTTTTTGGCCATGTCATTATTGGCAACAATTTCCAAACATTTTCACAAGATTTCACGATTTATTTTTAAATGGTCATGATAAGTGACGCATTGTGACCTCATCACAGACGTAGCTGTTTTATTTTTATTTTATTTTTCCCCCTCGCAAATTTGAATAGGGCTTAATTACTGTAAGTAATTAAAACAAGACTATGGCAGAGTATAAACTGGGCTCATGGAGGCTCATGCTTAAAGCCATTGTCCTTCCTTGTGTTGCTGCTGAACACGTGCCCTGACACCCTGTCCTGTCACCTGGCTGGCCTGGCCTGTAGCTGTGGGAAAGTGTGACAGTGTGTGTGAACCAGTGTTAATTTTGACAGCATTTCTTTGGTTTTATTTAGTCATAGTCTTTTGAATAAAATTGTATTTAGTTTATAGTGATATTTTAGTAATCTGAAACGTGTTAGTGTAGTTTTAGTCGACTATACATATCATAAGATTTTAGTCAACTAAATCTACAGTTGATTTGATTGACAATAATGTATTTTGGCGGTGCCTTGATGGTGTCGTAATGGCTGATTTTACACTTGGTTGCATGCTGAAAATAGCCGATGTACAAACTCACAACGTGTTGCAGCACGACACGTTGTGAGCTTGTAGATCGGCTATTTTCAGAGCGCAACACCCGAGCGCAACCAAACATAAAATGACTTGTCTTTTAGTTCTACTGGATCTCTTCTCCATTAGCTCCTTTTTAGTCTAACATTTTAGTCTAGTTTTTATTTGTTGACAAAATTGTCAATTTAGTCTTAGTTTTAGTCATCATAGCTTTGTTTTTACTAGTTTTAGTCGACAAAATTAACACTGGTGTGGACAGTACTGTGTACAGCAGGGGTTCTCAAAATGTTACTTTCAAGTTTGCCCCAGGATTAGGCCACAGACAGACCCCCATAACTCTGGGAGTGTACAAATGGAACCGACTGGACCCATTTGGTTCCATTTGTACACTCTCAGAGTTACCCATTTGGTTCCTATCCGCCCGGGGACCCCCATGGAACCTTCTCAAGGACCCCACCTTGAGAACCACTGGCGTACACACCACTCTGTGTGTGTGTGTGTGTGTGTGTGTGTGTGTGTGTGTGTGTGTGTGTGTGTGTGTGTGTGTGTGTGTGTGTGTGTGTGTGTGTGTGTGTGTGTGTGTGTGTGTGTGTGTGTTCATTCAAGTTTTTCCACCTGTTCTTGTGGTGTATGTATGGAGGGCCCTGTTAAAATATGTTTCAATGTCACTGTGCAATAGTGCATATTGAGATTTGTACAATGTGTATTTTAACAGGGCCCTTACATGTATTTTCTGCACGCTATGTACTTTGTATCCTACTGCTAACCCACTCTATTACAATCCCCTCCCCCAAGGTAAGTGAAGCACAATAAAGTGGCCTTTCAATTAAACACGGATACACTGTCCCCGACAGCGCAGATTCCTTATTTAACTTACTTCTTTGGGGAGGGAGATTTGATTCAGCAGCAGTCTGCTTAACCTGAGGCCGATTCTAAAAAACGCCTTCTAAATCCTGACCTGAATTTTTCTGAAAAAAGTTACAAAGTTACAAAAAATGTATCTTGCTATTTACTGTACATTGCAAAAACTACCCCTAAAGGGGTTCCCAGATTGAAAGGTATAGTTACGTACAGTATAGGGCTTCCCGGTCTAAATGGGTTAAAGGCCCAGAGGTTGGGAATCGCTGCCTTAGTTCTTAATTACTCTTTCGCATTATCGTTGCTGTCTTCCTACTTGAGTCACATCAAAAGTTGCAGATTCGCAAGATCTGCTACTTTTGCTGTTTTTGAATTTGAATCCTGAAAAGTTACAGTTTTGGACATAATGAGACAGAGACGATGTGACATGTCACTGTGACTCTGAAGTGCTCCGCTAGTGTAATAGTTTGCCGTTGAGCATTGCATGGAGCATCCTGGCAGGTGATTGGCTGTGTGATTGCTGTGTGATTGGCTGTGTGATTGCTGTGTGCACGCGTCGCTCACTGGTTTGGTTGTTGCCTAGAAAACGCAGCCCAAGGCCGAGGACGAGGAAGAGGAGGAGGTGGACAAACAGCCGGATCCTCTCCATCAGCTCATTTTACATTTCAGCCACAACGCTCTCACAGAGTGCAGGTAAATGCACGCACGCACGCACACACACACACACACACACACACACACACACACACACACACGCGCACACACACACACACACACACACACACACACACACACACACACACACACACACACACACACACACACACACACACACACACACACACACACACACACACATTTGTATTATTATACTTGTGAGGACTTTTTGGCATAGGATTATTATTTATTTTTTTAATTATAATGTGTCATGCTGTGGCGTGTCGTGAGCTTGTAGCAACAACCATTTATATTTTGTGAACCAGGGAAATTGTCCCCACAATGTATATTTAGAAAATTCTGGCCCTGAAAATTATAGTAATATAACTAAGCACACACACACACACACACACACACACACACACACACACACACACACACACACACACACACACACACACACACTGCTGTGTGCTTGGCACCGATAGCGTCCCATCTGTGCCTGGGTAATTTTTCTGGACATGAACCTTGGCTGATAAACTGTCGCATTAAACTAACATTTCATTGTGCACCAGGAGACTCATGACACACGAGCACTCTGAATTGTTTCCTGATTGCCTGCTGGTATACTACTGTATGTGTATACGGTCCATTACAAATGCCGGAAATGCAATTGCTTCTCCGTTGCTTGCTTAATTCAGTGTTTCCCCAAGACTGGGATGGGACCCGTTTTTGGGTCGTGGACCCATTTTTATGGGTTGTGAGTAAATGTCAACATTTTCCTATATTCTCTTTATTTCAAAACATACAAAAAAAATACCAGAAAAAAACATTATTTCTAAAACATTATAAATGTCTATTTTTGAAATAGGGCTTAAAATTATTAATTCATAATGTACAAGTTTTAGCATTTAGCAGATCTTAATCCAGAGCGATTTACAGCAAACTATAGGTAAACATCAAATGCATAGATTAGAGACGGTGTAGTGCCTCAGTAATCTAGGCTAGGTCAAGTGCTAGTTCTAAGGTGGAGTCTGAAGAGGTGAGTCTTCAGATGTAAATGTATTTCTGCAGTGGTGTAAAGTACATTTACTCAAGTACTGTACTTGAGTACAATTTTGAGGTATTTTTTACTTTACTGGAGTATTTCTAATTTTCTGTACTTTTACTTCTACTCCACTACATTTCAGAGGCAAATATTATACTTTTACTCCACTTCAATTATTTGAAAACTTTAGTTACTAGATACTTTTGATGATTTTTATAAAACATACACCTACTAAGTATTGATACTTTTACGTAAATGTGAGTACTTTTTCCGCCACTGTATTTGGGTCGTGGGGGTTACAATAAAAATAACTTTTGGATCTCAGATGAAAAAGGTTCGGAACCCCTGACTGTTTGCTGAATATTTTGTCTCCTGCCGTACAGGTTTAACAACCAAATAATTTGTCTTTTTTCCTATTTAGTTCCTTAGAGGAAGATCCTTTGTACATTGCCTATGCAGACATGATGGCAAAGGTACTTTATTATAACTTCCCTAATCTGTTGATGTTGGAAAACATATGTACCGTTTCACCACATTTTAAAGGGATAGTTCACACCTATAGATTAGTCACCCCATGGAGACTTGAATTCATGGATATTTTTTTGTTTTTGTCGCATTCCCAAGCCAATAATTTGATGTCCAGCGGACCGGTAGGCAGCGGTTCCTGGAGACTCAAAGGAGACTCTTTGAACCGCTGCCGGTCATCAAATTATTGGCTTAGGAATGCGACAAAAACTAAAAAATATCAATGAATTCAAGTCTCCATGGGGTGACTAATCGATAGGACAAAAAAGGCATTTTGGGGGTGAACTTATCCCTTTAGGATTAATATTTTCTGTTTTTATTTTTTGTCCCAGAGTTGTGTGGACTGGCCCTTAACTCGGGGAGTTATCTGGATTCAGGGGCCCACTTGAAAATCTTTGAGATTTGAGAAAATGTTTACACATTTTCAAGATTTGTCAAAAATAGCAGATCTACAAGCTCATAGCGCGGCACTCGGTGCCGCGCTATGAGCTTGTATGTCTGCTATTTTTGAATAGCCCAAAGAAATCTAAAATGACACAGATGCGTTCCTGGATTGAATGTGTTAACCTGTTATGCAGGCGTGATGACATGGTGACTTAACTTCTCTAATCCTGTTGATGTTGAAAACATGTATTGTTTCACCACGTTTTAAGATGAATATCTTCTGCCTCCCCACCCCCCCCCCCTTTCTTTTCTCCCAGAGTTGTGCGGAAGGCGAGGAAGAGGAAGACGAGGAAGGGAAAGAGAAAACATTTGAGGTGCTAATGCTGCCGCAGCCACACAGACCCCCCAAAATAATCATGTTTGAACTGCGGACCCCCCAAAATAATGTATTCATAATATAAAATCTGCAAAGTACAGTGACTAGTAACTAAAGCTGTCAAATAGTTGTAGTGGAGGAAAAAGTACAATATTTGCCTCTATGTAATGGAAATAGTCAAATAAATTGAAAGTTCCTTAAAATTGTACTTAAAGTGGCACTATGTAACTATTTTTTTCATGAATAAAATTGAATTGTCTCCTATCGGTATGGTAGAGTATGTTAATACATTATGTCTCTCTGCTCGTCTATTGAGACATTTAGATCGTGTCAAATGTCATGTCTCATCTAGACACAGGATCCGACACAATCTTTTTCCTGATGGTCAAGATTCAATTTCTACCCTGAGCAAGCAGGCAGGCTCTATTAGCTCAATGGTAAAAATGTCAGCACTTGTGCAGGAAACCAGGTTCAAAGCACACACACATAAACTCTGTTATCTTTGTTTATGATGCAATATAGGCTATTGGGCAAGTGCAATATTGTACCTAGTGGATGGTTTCCCCATGGTCCCCCCTTATTTTAATAACTTAATATTTCAAGATTCTTGTCTTGTTAAATTAGTTGCACTTTTTCTGTAAATTGTGTTCTTGCTCTGTAAAGCACTTTGAGCTGCATTAATGTCATGAAAGGTGCTGTACAAATAAAGTTTATTATTTATTATTATTATTATATAGGAAAAGGAGATGGAGAAACAGAAGACTCTCTACCAGCAGGCCAGACTTCACGACCGCGGAGCTGCAGAGATGTCGCTGCAGATGATCAGCGCCAGCAAGGGTACGGCGGCTCAATGTCGGCTTTCTCTGCACAGCTCTTAACCATAGACTGTATAAAAGAGATGGACAAAGCCACACCCCTGGTCTCTACAGACTGTAAATTAAACCGTTTTTTCAGCTGTTTGAAATCCGCCATCTTTAATATAAACAAAAAAGCAACCGGCAATAGGACCCGGAAATCAATCCCTAAATGAATACTATTGGTTGGGTAGCTTTTGTCAATCAAGAGTGGGGGCGGGGTATGAATGCTATTGGTTGTGTAGCTTGTCAATCAAATCATCCCGCCCCGCCTAGAGCATAAGCTACTTTATCGTCAATTTTAAAATAAATGGGACCATAATTTACCAAAACGCATATCATGTTGATTGAAAGAAGACTTTAAACTAGCGACTCGAAGCATATAGTATTTATGACAATGTTTATTAAGGTAAGAAAATCAAGTCTAAAGTTCGTCAAAAACCTATCCGCTTGCATTGAAAAGAAAAATCTTTCTGACAGGCCATTCATATGAACTGTCTCTTGAACTCACTTCCTTATTAGACTAAATGCACAACTCTCAAGCTGCACCCTTGCTCTTAACCCATTACAACCAGGGAACGGAACGCATCTGTGTAACCACTTTAACCGTTCTCTTATAGCCTACTTTGGCGATTCAAAAATAGCAGATATTCCTTTTGTTGTGTCTTCTAGGTCGACTTGATCCAATGGTGACCTTCACCCTGAAACTGGGCATCTCCATTCTCAACGGCGGGAACATACTGGTCCAGCAGGTACACACACTGTGTTTGGTGGAACACATTCTACATACTTGATGGTTTGCATTGCATTACTAACACTCTACGTTTGCATTTTGTGCAGAAAATGCTGGATTATCTGAAGGAGAAAAGAGACGTTGGTTTCTTCAAGAGTTTGTCAGGCCTGATGATGTCTTGCAGGTAATGGAGGGGCGCGGCACGCAGCTAATACACCTAATTTACATATATACATGGGCGTAAATTGGGTATGGCAAGGTATGGCAGGTGCCATACCTTGGCAAAAAAAACAAAAAAACAAGCTTGTAGGTTGGCTATTTTCAAATGGCCGAAATGTATATAGGGCTGAAGTGGTTAATGTATGTTTTGTAATCATAAACAAAATCTACAAGGTATCTAGTAACTAAAGTTTTCAAATAAATGTAGTAGAGTAAAAGTACACTATTTGGAAATTGAAAATACTCGAGTAAAGTACAAATACCTCAAAATGTTACTTAAGTAGAGTATTAGGTTACTTTCCACCACTGTACAGTACATAAATACAGATTATAGATTTTTCGGTATTACATGATGATAGGTTCTTGGTTTACCTATGATCCAAGATGACTATTTCTATGCATTTGATGTGGTA
Source organism: Gymnoscopelus microlampas (assembly GCF_963454915.1). NCBI lineage: Eukaryota > Metazoa > Chordata > Actinopteri > Myctophiformes > Myctophidae > Gymnoscopelus > Gymnoscopelus microlampas. Next base: position 33,830,454 of record NC_139957.1, read on the forward strand.
TGTCGTGTTTTCCTTGTTTACTGTAAATCACTCTGGATCAAGAGCTTCTGCTAAATGCCTGAATTCTAAATTGCATACAACATACTATTATACAACACAGCATCCAGGTGACATGACGTCCTGTGTGTCCTCTCTCTCTCTGTCAGTGTCCTGGATCTAAATGCATTTGAAAGGCAGAACAAAGCCGAGGGTCTGGGCATGGTGACAGAAGAAGGCTCAGGTAAGTGACGGGAGGACAAGACCGGGGACATTGTCCGTCCTTGTTTCTGTCCCAGTTGAACACGACAACACACATCAATCGTCCCCATTGTGTCCTCTTGACTCTTTAGATATAAAGAGGAACAGAGTTGTCTTTGTTGCGTGCCGTGATAGATAGTCTGCAATGGTTGAATATAAAACTTTCTAAAGAACGTGAAGTTAATCTATTCAGTTTTTTACATGCCGTATGCTATGCGTTGCTGTGCTAAAAATGGAAATATCGATCGTAAAGCTCTGGCAACTTAACTGCTCTGTTGTGATAGAGTGCACTGTTGTGATCGCTAATGTGAGTGTTTATTGATTACGATTGAAGATCAAATGGAGATGAACACATTCTAATGTCTATTAAGGCCTTTGCCCAAAACCAGTGGTGGAAGAAGTACTCAGATGTTGGACTTAAGTAAAAGTAGCAATACCACAGTGTAAAAAATACTTAAGTAAAAGTGCATTTAAAATCTACAAACGTATTGGCATCAACATATCCTTAAAGTAGCAAGAGCTAATGTACTCATTATGCAGAATGCCCATTTCAGAATGATATCTTATTGGACTATAATTATTGATAACCAATTATGCCCTAGTTTATACTTTGTCTCTTCAAAAATGGCCGATCTACAAGCTCACTTGTTAGCTTGTAAATCTGCTATTTTTGAGAGAAGAAGATTTTTGATCATTAATAATTCATCCTATTAATTACAGTACATTTGTCTCTGAGATGTAGTGCAGTATATATATATATATATTATCAAGATAGGCCTATGGGAAAGCTCTAGTAAAGTAAAAATGACTTTGAAATTGTAGTTAAATACAGTACTTTTTAAGGAGGGAGTCCCCACCCCTCCCCGGTCGGTGTAATTCTAGCTCTGGTATCATCTATGAGTAATGACACCCCAACCCAAATGAGTAAGCCTTGTTGTGACATGTTGTCTCCTCCCACCCGCTAATGATTGGCCCCCATGCCGCTGTTGTTCTTGAACGAGGCCTGTGATTGGCTCAAAGACACACGGTGCAGCATTAACCCCACGACCCATCCGCTCTATAAGTTCTCACAGGGGATTATTCCCACCTCCATGTCACATGTACTGTACTGTATGTCCCCCCATGCGCCACGTCGTCGTGTACCACAGCACTGGTTCTCAACCTCAGGTCACGGGACCACCAGGGGTCCAAATGGACCCTTATAGGGTCTGTAACTCGAGTTGCACTGATATTCTTTTGGTTGAAACGAAAAGATTTTTTGTTAAAAGGTTAAAGCTCTATATTTGGATAGCAATCACTGCTATGGAGTGTTTGTTCAATAACAGCGGTCTCCCCATCTATCCAGTTCTTTAATAAACGGAAAATACATTTTGAGGCGGATTGCCAATTTCAGCCAATCAGAAGAGAGAACCCATTTTATCAGCTTAACTTTTATAGTGTTCTTCTTCAAATTATGTCTGCTCACTTATGTGTGTCATCAATTCCAATTTCACTTGTTTATCCTGGGCGCGTTCGAAAATACAGCACTGAGCGCACTGGCCAATACAAACTAATAGGCGAGTGTGCTCTGGTGCGTAATTTCCGAACGCACCCCTAGTATCATGTATGAGTTCTCTCTCCTGATTAGATTTAATTGGTATCCCAACCTGAACATGCATTTTCTGTTTGATAAAGAGCTGGAGAGACAGGGAGACCCCTGTTACTGAACAAACACTGTAGCAATGATTACTATCAGAATATCATCTACAGTATTTAACAAAAATACTAATCACTTACTTAAAGGGCAAGACCACTTTGGTAGAGGTTTGGGTCGTGTAGTTACCTTGCCATGATGTAACAACAAAGGTGGGCAAGAAATCAAAAATAATTTCTCCATTGACTAGCATTTAATCAACAGGAAGTTGACATTTTTATTAAAAAAACAAACAGTACCGGGTTTTGTGATGTTCTATACTGTCTGAATCAGCTTTGTCCGCGTTCGTTTATGGGCTAAAAGAGCTCTTCCAGTTGCTGTACAATGTAAGTCAATGAGGAGCATACGTTAAATTATCAATTTCTAGTCAATGGAGAAATTGTTTTTTATTTCTTGCCCACGTTTGGAGGAGTTACATCATGGCAAGGTAACTACACAACTCAAACCTCCACCAAAGTGGTCTTGCCCTTTAAATTGGGTGCCCACATAATGCATATCAAACTGGTGGTCCTTGGAATGAAAAAGGTTGAGAATCATGTGCTGCAGTAAGCCAGCGTGTGTGTGTGCGTGTGACGTGTGCATTCTCCATCATGCAGGCCAGCCTGTGTGTGTGCTACTGTATGTGTCAGTCCTGTCCTGTCCTGTCCAGGCCCTGTCTGTCACTGCAAAACCAAACCAAAAAAATGGATTAATTTCAAGGACTCCCCAGTTTGACATGAATTAGGCTACGGATCCCCATTTAATGGCATTTATATCTCTGGGACCCCAATTTATATTGTAAAAGCAATGTTACCCTGCAAGGCCCAGTGTGATCGCACGATCACATGTATGTTTTATAAAGAAATGAGTTTAAATCATTTTTCTTTTCTGTTATTTTTTATTTTTTTCACCTCTAAATCCTCATTGGGTCCTATTGTTTAGTCTTACAATGCCATTGGCCAGGATATTTGCATATAAATACCCCCCACAGAGCCAGGAATCATCACAACTTGAAAAGAATCTGGGCCTTGCAGGGTTAATTTAACTCTGAGAGTGTACAAATGGAACCAAATGGACCCCAACGGGTCCATTTGGTTCCATTTGTACACTCTCTGAGTTACAGACCCATACGGGTCCATTTGGTTCCATTTGTACACTCTCTGAGTTACAGACCCATACGGGTCCATTTGGTTCCATTTGTACACTCTCTGAGTTACAGACCCATACGGGTCCATTTGGTTCCTAACTATCATTTAGCTGGGGACCCCGTGGAACTCCCCCAAGGACCCCTGGGGGTCCCCGGACCCCACTTTGAGAACCAATGGCATACAGTATGATGCGATGGGGTGCACTGCATACATTAGGATCCGATGGATCCTTACATGGATCCATACAGTATGCGGATACGTTTCGGCCCATCGTCACTTTCGGGCTGAAACCTTGTGTCCAAAAGCATTCAGTAAAATGGAAAAACAGAACCTGTGTTCTAATGGTATAGGGCTCATGTCACGATGACAAATTTAAGTTGACGATTAATTGTCTCACTAATAATTGCGATTGACGATTTAAACGTGTGTTTTTGGCATTGAACGTTGGAACATATGAATAAAAAAAATCAGTTTGCCTTTTAGGCTTCGTTATAAAAAGAAATGCACAGGGAAGATATGTCAAATAACTGAAATATACAAAGAAATTACTCACATTTATTAATTGTATACAAAAAAAGGAAAAAAGAGGCCCTGATCTACAAGCTTACAACGTGTCACTTTGTGACGCGTTGTAAAATTTTTCAACATGGAAACGATTATGACTAAGCAATTGCGATTATCTCGAATAATTGCGATTAGACGATTATGTAATAATTGTGACAGGCCTACCAATGGGTCTAATGTAGTTAAGCTCTTGATAATACTTTTCCTAAATATTTATAAAAACTCACAGGCAGACTTAGCCACTTTCAGTCTGGTGTCCCTATATTTTGGGCATGTCATTATAGGTGAACAAGAATCCAACTCTACAAGCATCACAACGCCTTGCATCGCGATACGTTGTGAACTTGATAGGCGATTTTGACTATTGTTGTGCAAAACTGTATTTACCGCCCGGCGCAACATAAAATAGGCTTTTGATTGATGAAAAGACTAAAAACGTGAAGGTTTCTGCCTGACAGTGACGCCATGCATATTCCAACTCATTCTCACCTCATAAACCCAGGCATAAGTGATGGTGACTGTTGGTGCTGTAGCATTCTCTCCTCCAGTCTAAACAGCTGCTTAATTAGCCAGCTGCTTAACGACTACCTGATGTAGTACACCTGTTAAACGCATGTCAGTGTGCCACGGTGATGTTACTGGAACCTAGAATTAATTATATATAGTGATATGTATTTATACACAACTGTAGAGCAACCTGTCTCTCTTGTTCCTATTTCTTCTGATTGAAACTCTATGTCTTCTCCTTTGCTTATGTCTGCTTTTGTTTGTTTGTTTGTTTGTTTGTTTGTTTGTTTGTTTGTTTGTTTTCTTCTGGTCATGTTTTTAACTCATCGGTCGCAGTCAACGTGAGTGAGCGGGGTAAATACATGGTTTAGATTCTATTCATTCTTACGCAATGCCACCATCCTGATTGCAAATTCATCCAGTTCCCTGCTCCCCATCCTAACCCTCACAACCTTTCCTCTCCTCCCTCTCTCCCTTCTCTTTCTCTCCCTCTCTCCCTCTCTGCCTCTCTCCCTCCCCCTTGTCTTGAATGCGATATCACCCTCTTTAGTGCTCTGGACTCAAGAGAACACATGCATGCTCCTCTCACGTCCAGAACGCTTGTTGAATCCATATAGTCCAGCTGCCCCAAAATTAACTGACAACCTCTGTTTCTTTCTTGCTCCAATGCGTTAAGACGTTAATGCTTGTTGTATGCGTGGGATCTTGTCTATGTCTCTTAAATGTCAACGGTACTAACCACTCCAGTAAGTCTCTGGAAGAAAGCTGTGCACTAAGAAATGAAAACCCTCACAAAGCTTTGTTTACTGGACACAGCAAAGCTTTGCCCATGTGAAACCGTTTTTATTCCTCTTTATCAATAATGCCCTGCTGTCATTTTGGACATTGTCACGCCTTGCCAAGCAGTAGCGGTGCACACAGTTTTATGGCACTTATACAAAGCCCAGTTATGAAGAAGTAGCAGTTATGCAGGCCATGGTGCCTGAAGAAGGAGCAGTTAGGGGCCGTCTCCACAGAAAGCGTTTTTTTGTTTGTTTTCTTAGCTGCCAGCGCCTATCTGCCATGCATTTCTATGGTTAAAGACCCTTTATTTCTATAGTTAAAGACCCTTTCTGTCATGCATTTCTATGGTTAAAGACCCTTTATTTCTATAGTTAAAGACCCTTTCTGTCATGCATTTCTATGGTTAAAGACGGGCTGGAGCACTCCCAGGAAAATATTGAACTTTTGGAAGAGTAGAGCCTCTCCTCCATGTCTTTTCCTATGCAGAGGGTTGGAGAGGCACCTCGCTCAGCGTACAATATGTGTAGTGCTCTCTAGACGTGATATCCAAAGCGCTCCGCTCTGTCGCTCAAAGAGAAAGAAAACCACTTCCTGTGAACACTGCTCCTTTATCGTTGTTGTCGGGTAGAACGCCTCTTATCTCCATTTTTGACCTTTTTGTGTTTTTCCTAAATTACTTACTTGATCATACAACAGCGTCACACAAAAGTATCAAAAGTAGCAGATCTGCAAGCTCGAAACGCGGCTTGCCGATCTGCTAATTTTGATATTTTGTCGAATTTGAATCCTGAAAAGTCACAGTTTTGGACATAATGAGGTTTCTAACCCGACAGAGACGTTATGCAAGCTCCTGGTGCCTGATGATGGAATGTTGAGTTTCTGATGTAATTCTGTGGGAAAAACAAACGTCGGGACCAGTGGTCAATCTGGTCTTCCCTTGCCTGCAGGTTCCAAGGTGCTGCAGAATGATGAGTTTACTAGAGATCTCTTTAGGTTTCTGCAGCTGCTGTGTGAAGGACACAACAATGGTAGGTGGATCATTTCCAGTAGTGGGAAAAGTATTCAATTGTGTTTTACTCAAGTAAAAGTATCAATACTGCAATCTAGAAACACTCTGTTACAAGTAAAGGTCCGGGTAATCAAAATGTACCCGAGTAAAAAAACATTGGCATCAAACATTATGCAGAATGTCCCGTTTCACAAGTTATCATTAAGTACATTACTTGAGTACATGTACTTAGTTACTTTCCACTACTGATCACTTCCATGTTTATATTGTAATCAGCAACTTCTGACTACAAGGTTCTCAAACCTTTTCAGCTCAAGACCCGAAAGAGAAATTTGGTGTCTCGTCTCCCGGGAACTTACTTTACATTATGTACCACACTTACACCCTATTCAAAAAAATACCAGATCTACAAGTTCAACATGTTGTGAGCTTGTAAGATCGGCTATACTCACTAGCTATTTCTTGAACGTTTTTATTGTAAATGTTATGGATTTGTTCAATTATTTTATTTATTATTTTGGGGGGAAATTTCTGATTTTTGTTTTTTGTTAAAAAAAAAGTTTAATCTTTTGAAATAATAAAAACAAATTGTAGGAAACTAAAAAACAAATGGGTCCCGACCCATTATTTGGGAAAACACTGTTGTAGGTCCATCAGGCTACTGTAATGCTAAACTGAATGGCTCTAAGCCAGGGGTTCCCAAAATGTGGGTCGGGACTTCCGGGGAGGTCCCCAGATGATTAGCTTAATGTGTAACATTGTTTTCTCACTAAACAGTAAACAAACCAGCATACAGGTATCTTCTTCACATTCATAACAATTTACGGACCTTTTGTAATACCTTCCCCAGTTCAAATATGATTATTTTGGGTGGATTGCTGTCTGAAAAGTTGGGGAACCCTTGCTCTAAGCGACAATAAAGTCTGTACAAAGTTAGAGTGTCTGTCTCCTCTACTGTGGCCAACTCATTGTTTCCCAATTGGTTCCCGTTATCAGACTTCCAGAACTTCCTGAGGACTCAGACAGGGAACACAACGACTGTCAATATTATCATCAGCACTGTGGACTACCTGCTCAGACTCCAGGTGAGGATGTTGGAACACAAAGGTTGTTGGGTGTATATGTTCCAATCATTCTTAACCTTTTTTAATGTCAAGCAGGGCCCCCTAGTTTGATATGTATTTTGGCCCCAGACCCCAATACATTTTGCACAGAGATTAAATTATACTGTTTTATAGACCTACTGTTCTCCCTTATTTAACCATGCCACAGTATTTTAGTCTGTTCCTAAAACAGAGTGTTATTTTAAGTAAGTGTTATTTTAAAACGCAAAAAGTTATTTTTGCGTTTTTAAGTAAGTTTACACATCTTTGCTTTAGCATCCTATATCCTCTATGGTTAAATAACTGCAAAAGAATCCAAGCGGGAAGCACGCACATCTCAACAAAAATTCCACCGGCGCTGAACAAAAATACATACAATGGAGAAGAAGGGAAGTCCGTGCACTGTTCTGTAGCTCCCAGTAGAAAAAGTTTTATTTTAAATAATACTTTTTCTACTGGGAGCTACAGAGCAGTGTTGCGGACTTCCCTTCTTCTCCTAAATCAGGGGTCTTAAATGTTTTCAGGCCAAGGACCCCTTAGCCGAGAGACAGATGAAGCAGGGACCCCCCCACTACAATTTTATAAAATTGTGTTGCAGATAAAAAAAAGGCATATATTTCGTAGACAGTTTCATAGACTTTGACAGCTATCGTTAGTGTCTGTTGGACTCAGACATTTTATTCAGACATTTAACCGACCATCAATACTTAGTCTGCTCTTTTCCTCCCCTCTACATCAAACCTCTTTGCCAAAAATAGCCGATCTACAAGTTCACAACGCCTCGCAGCGCGAGGCGTTGTGAGCTTGTTGATCTGCTATTTGTGGCTAATGTTCCACTCATAATAGGGATGCTAGGGTTCAAGTGGTTAATGTAAAAAAAAACATGATCCTATCACACAAAGATTTGGCGGCCCCTCACGTAGTAACTCTGAGGACCCCCTAGGGGTCCCGGACCCCCTGTTGAAGATCCCTGTCCTAAATAACTGCAAACCCTCCACACACAAAAAAAGGAAATACGTTACCTGTACACACATCCCTCGTTAAGAGCACCTGCAATTTGCAACTGGACCTAGACAAGTCTTCTAGCTCGCCAAAAGATATGACCCCCCCCACTGTTGTTCTGTGAATATACTTAGTATAGTAGTATACTATTGTCTTTATTATGTCTTGATGAATTGAATACTTAGGACCACAATGGAAACAAGCCCTCTGGGATTTTTGTGTTATCCTTTTAGCATTGATAGGCCTAACTGTACCTCTGTACTTTTTGCAAACTGTTAAAGAAGTATTCAGTCAATTAATCAACCCGATAATCAATCGTTCCCCCAGGAATCGATCAGTGATTTCTACTGGTACTACTCTGGTAAGGATGTCATGGATGAAGCGGGACAGAGGAACTTCTCTAAAGCGCTGGCTGTGGCCAAGCAGATCTTCAACTCTCTAACAGAGTATATACAGGTACTGTAGATCTTCAACTCTCTAACAGAGTATATACAGGTCAGGTACTGTACACTGAGGCTCATACAGTAAAGCCTCTAACATAGTATATATACAGGGGTGCACATAACTGGTGCGCAGGTGCGCATGCGCACCCAAAATAAAAAAGGAGCACCACATCAGACGACGCGAGGTGCTTTTGCGTACCAACAGCTGGGACAGGAATTTCCAAGCTTTTATTTTTTAGCAAAACTAAAAAATAAAAGCCTGGAGATCGAGGACGCATGCTGCACGTGATTGTGTGAGTGTCTCGCATCGCCTCGCATTGCCTCGCTGCGTGCACGCAGCCAGCAGCGGCTGTTTAGAGGCACTCGTCACCGATGATGAACGCACCGTGATGGTGCAAAATATGCCGTGAACGTCCCAATCTGGCGGATAAAAGCAGCGCAGCACAGGGCACCAACCTTGGGGGCTTCACCAAACGATGACAACGTTGACAAAACTGTCCGGTGGGCACCGTGCTGACTCCCCCCCCCCCCCCCCCCCCCCCGCCCCGGCTCTTTCGGCCGGGGCGGGCAAAGAGCACATTTGGTATGCTCTTATTTCACTCTACACAAATCGATTCTGCAAAAAATAGCAGATCTACAAGCTCACAACGCATTGCAACGCTTTGGCTATTTTTGGCAAACCAGAATAGGGATGCTGGGAGTTGAAGTGGTTAATAAAAGTGGCATTTTAAGTTTTAAGCATGTTTTGATTATCACGATAATATCGTTAATCACAAATATTTTTGATCTGCTACTCTTGAGGCTTTGGTGTGACGCTGTAGTATGATCAAGTAGGGCGTTAACTTACACACAAAAAACACAAAAGTTAGAATGTGGATTTAAGAGGTTTCTGCCCTGACAGCAACGATTTACAGCTTAAGTGGTTATAGCTACTAGACAATTCTCTGAGCTGTAAACTGTGATTCACTTTGCTGCAATGCTGCCTCAGTGCAACACCATTATAAACATGTCACAGTAAAAGGAAAACACTGACTTTACGGCCCTGAGCTCTGCCCTCGTTCCATCTACTTCAGCGCTTCTCAACCTATTTCTGGATCAGGGCCAGTGGTGGAAAGTAACTAAGTATATTTACAAGTACAATTTTGAGGTATTTGTACTTTTTTCCAATTTCCAATAGTTTTACTTCTACTCCGCTACGTCTCAGATCCAAATATTGTACTTTTACTGCACCACAATTATTTGAAAACTTTGTAGATTTTGATTATTATTATAAAACATACATTAACCACTTCAGCCCTATATACATTTTGGCCATGATGTGTTTCACTGTTGTAGGGTCCATGCATTGTTGGTAACAAGTGTTCTCTCATGATGTGTTTCACTGTTGTAGGGTCCATGCATTGTTGGTAACAAGTCTTCTCTCCTGATGTGTTTCTGTGTTGTAGGGTCCATGCATTGTTGGTAACAAGTGTTCTCTCATGATGTGTTTCTCTGTTGTAGGGTCCATGCATTGGTAACCAGCAGAGTTTGGCTCACAGCCGGCTGTGGGATGCAGTGGTGGGCTTCCTGCATGTGTTTGCAAACATGCAGATGAAGCTGTCTCAGGTAATTAGTAGACACCCTCTGTAAAGCCCTCTTCATTTGGTATTATGACATTAAACTGTGCCTCACATGAACATTCATAACCACTAGAGGTCTCTCTAAGATCAAGGATGAACCAAGGCCAGTTCAATATCATGACCAACACCTCTACTCACCATTCCCTCAACTAGAACAGTGTCTCTCAAGCTTTTTCATGCCAAGGAGGACCCCCCAAATTGATATGTATTTGGCCACAGACCCCCATCTGGAAATTATGTTGTGCCAGGGACCCCATACAAGATGTGTGTTGTTAAAAATGTTTCAAAAATATTCAAACATTTCTAAGAGCTCACAACGCATCGCGATGTTGTGCTTCGGCTTATTGTCAAATAGCTGATGTACAGTATACTGTACTATGTTTAAAGTGGTTAAACAGATAGTTGATGCTATATTAACACATGGCCCCTTGGAACACACCTCCCCAAGGACCCAAACCCTACTTTGAGAACCCCTGAACCAGAAGATGCATGACTTCTCCTATGCTGTGTACATTAACCAATATTGCCTCTATTTCCAATAAGCCTCTGCAGCCTGTCCATCCGCCCTAATGTTATTTCGGTGCCATCTGAAAGGGGCATGGGGGCTGATTGTGGGGCGCTGGAAATGACAGAGAGGACAGGTGGAGGAGGGGGGGTTAGAATGTTTTAGCTTATCAAATCCCACTTTAGATTGATGGCCCGCTGAACGCCCGCATGGAGGAGAGGACTAAATGTGTCAGTGTGTGAGCGAGGCCATCTGCTTTGGGACGGTGAAATAGCATTACGGCCGGTGGTGATGTATGGAGATGACCTACAGGTGTAGGAGATCAGGGCCCCCCCCGCGGGGGGCTCCATGATGGGGCCCCATGCACCACACTCTGAAGTGGCCTTGAAGGTCCCACAAATGATGCCTCTCTCAAGGGTATTAGTCAGCAGTGGTGTAAAGTAACAAAGTACACTTACTCAAGTACTGTCTACTTAAGTACAATTTTGAGGTATTCTTTTTTACTTTACTGGAGTATTTCTAATTTTCAGTACTTCTCATTACTTCTACTCCACTACATTTCAGAGGCAAATATTGTACTTTTACTCCACTACAATTATTTGAACATTTTAGTTCTAGTTACTTTGTAGATTTTGATTATTATTACAAAACATACATGAACCAGTTCAGCCCTATATACATTTCGGCCATTTGAAAATATCAGATCTACAAGCTCACAATGCGTCGCATCGCGACGCATTGTGAGCTTGTAGATCGGCTATTTTCAACAGTTTTTTATACATTTGAAAACTTCAATTCATCTTTATTTATTTCATTATCACATTCATTTACTTTTCTTTTTAACTTTTTACATATTCCATAAATTAAAAGGAGGAGGAACAAGAGATGCCAATACTTTTGTATTTTTACTCAAGTACATTTTGAATTTGAATACTCTTTTTTTTTGCTCAAATTAGATTCTCAGAACCTTATCTGAAACAGAGTCATAAGCGTATGGAAACAACCAGAACCTGAACCCCACCGTTCGCTTAGTTCTTGCAGTGGAAAAGTGCCATAAACATGAGCTTGTGTTTTCCTCTTCTCCTCACAGGACTCCAGTCAGATTGAGTTATTGAAGGAGCTCCTGGACTTGCAGAAGGACATGATAGTCATGATGCTCTCACTTCTGGAAGGTTTGCTTTCTGCTGAGTCACTGTATTACTGTGGATGTGCCTAGCTTCTTTTTTTGTTAATGACCAGCCACACTGCACAGATGTGTTTGCTAGGGGTATCTTACAGTGGTTCTCAAACATTTTCATGTCAGGGACCCCCAAATTGATACATAGTAGTACCCCGCGGACCCCCATTTGAGAAGATAATGACTGAAATGATTTTACAGGGACCGCCATAAGAGAAGAATTGCTCTACGGCGTGGCTGTAGAGCAGTGATTCTCAACCTTTTTAATTTCAAGGACCCCCATTTTGATATGCATTAGGCCACGGACCCCCAATTTGATGCAATTTTTATCTATGGGACCCCAATCTGTACTGTAAAATCATCAGTGTTCATTTAACTTACCCTTATGGGTTCATTTGGGTTCATTTGGTTACATTTTTACACCCTCAGAGTTACAGCTGCGGGTCCATTTGGTTCCTAATCCTAACTATCCATCATTTGGCTGGGGACACCCAGGAACCCCCTCATGGACCCCTGGGGGTCCCCGGGACCCACTTTGAGACCCAGTGGTATATGAGATTAAATCTATTGATTTGCATACACATAATATTTGCCCTCAGCTTCCGTAACCTTGTTCTTCCTGTCTTCGCAGGTAACGTTGTCAACGGCACCATTGGCAAACAGATGGTAGATACCCTGGTGGAGTCCTCCAGCAACGTGGAGATGATCCTCAAGTTCTTCGACATGTTCCTCAAGCTGAAGGACTTGACCACCTCCGATAAGTTCAAGGAGTACGACCCCGACAGCAAGGGGGTCATCTCAAAGAAGGACTTCCAGAAGTCCATGGAGAACCAGAAGCAGTATTCTCAATCCGAGATCGAATTTCTCCTCTCGTGTACCGAGGCCGACGAGAATGACATGTTCAACTACGAGGAGTTTGTGGAGAGATTCCACGAGCCGGCCAAGGACATTGGGTTTAATGTAGCCGTTTTGCTCACAAACCTATCGGAACATATGCCTCATGATAGCCGGCTCTCAACTTTCCTCGACTTGGCCGAAAGCGTCCTGAGCTACTTTGAGCCTTACCTGGGTCGTATTGAGATCATGGGCGGAGCCAAGCGCATCGAACGAGTCTACTTCGAGATCAGCGAGTCGAGTCGCACGCAGTGGGAGAAGCCTCAGGTCAAAGAGTCCAAACGGCAGTTCATCTTCGACGTGGTCAACGAGGGCGGGGAGAGCGAGAAGATGGAGCTCTTCGTCAACTTCTGCGAGGACACCATCTTCGAGATGCAGCTGGCCTCCCTGATCTCAGAGACGGATCCGGTGGAGCGTCTGGAGGAGGACGAGGAGGACGGCCAGAGAGTGGACGAGGAGCAGGAGGAAGAGGAGGAGGAAATAGTGATGCTGGAGGCCTCGTCGGCGTTCACCATCGCCTGCGTCTCCATGAGGAAGAGCCTGGGAGACCTCCGCCAGCAGTTCACCGTCAGGAGCGTGCGGAGACACTACAAGAGGTTCCGGAAGATGAGCGCGAGGGAGATGGTGCGAGGCAGTGTTGATTTCCTCGACTAAAACTATGACGAAAAATGCTCGTCGACTACCTTTTTTCACTGACGAAAACTACATTAAAACATAAGCTATGATGACTAAGACTAAATATATTAAAAATTACAAATAAAACTAGACTAAAATGTTAGTGAGGGACTAGTGGAGAAGAGATCCAGTAGAACTAAGACATTTTATGTTTTGTTGCGCTCGGATGTTGCACTCTGAAAATAGCAGATCTACAAGCTCACAACGCGTCACGCTGCGACGCGCCGCAAGCTTGTAGCTCGGCTATTTTCAGCACGCAACCAAGTGTAAAATCAGGCATTACGACGCCATCAAGGCACCGCCAAAATACATTTTAGTCGACTAAATCAACTGTAGATTTAGTCGACTATAATCTTATGATATTTAGTCGACGAAACTAGACAAAAACTAAAACATTTCAGGTGACTAAAATATGACTAAAACTAAATGGAATCTGATTCAAAAGACTATGACTAAAACTAAATTTGTTTGTCAAAATCAACACAGGTGCGAGGCTTCTTCTCCTTCTTCTGGTTGATCTTCACCGGGCTCTTCCACTCGCTGTACGGCCTGGTGTGGGGCTTCTTCCACATCCTGTGGACCACCATGTTCGGGGGCGGCCTCGTGGAGGGGGCGAAGAACATGAAGGTCACGGACATCCTGGGCAACATGCCGGACCCCACCCAGTTCGGCATCCACGGAGACGCGCTGGAGGCGGAGAGGCTGGAGGTGAGCGAGGCGTCGTCCCTGGCGGAGATGGGCCAGATGGGGGTCCCGGGGGGGGACGCCACGGAGGCCGACCTGATGGCCGAGCTGCTCAACATCCAGCCCAAGCGGGAGGGCAAGCACGGGATGGAGCCGGGTCTGGGGGACGTGGCGGAGGTGGTGGTGGGAGGCCCTCCATCCATAGCCATGGCTGTCAAGCAGAAGAAGGCACAGGTACTGTACTTAAGTCCAATTTTGAGGTATTTTGACTTTACTGGAGTATTTCCAATTTTCAGTACTTTTACTTCTACTCCACTACATCTCAGAGGCAAATATTGTACTTTTACTCCACTACAATTATTTGACAACTTTAGTTACTAGTTACTTTGTAGATTTTGATTATTATTACAAAACATGCATGAACCACTTCAGCCCTATACATTTCGGCCATTTGAAAATAGCCGATCTATAAGCTCACAATGCGTCGCGATGCGACTCATTGTGAGCTTGTAGATCTGACATTCTTAAAATATATTTATACATTTTATACATTTGAGAACTTGTGAAACGGGACTTTCTGCATAATGAGTACGTTCTACTATTGGTACTTTAAGTACATTTTGATGCCAATACTTTTGAATTCCGGAACTTTTACTTGTAACAGAGTAGTTCTAGATTGCAGTATTGATACTTTTACTTAAGTAAAACATTTGAGTACTTTTTCCACCACTGGTCAGTGGTCACACTCAGCCAATGGTCAGCACTGTAGAAAGAGGCGAGTACTTCAACATGTCATTTATTGTTATAAATCATCCCATTAAAACATGAGGCCGAATCAGTAGTTCTCACACTTTCGAGATCGTTCTAAAATGTTCCAAAAATAGCAGATGTACAAGATGGTCTGTGTCGTAGTTACCCTGTGCAGATACCCTGTATACACTTGTACTACAGCTTATGTTGGTTTGTTTACTGTTGAGTGAGAAAACAATGTTGCAAACAGTTTTCTGAAAAACGCATCTTTCTACATCAGTGGTTCTCAAACTTTTTCATGTCAAGGACCCCCAAAATGATATGTATTTGGCCGACCGACCCCCATCTCAAAATATTTTGTTCCAGGGACCCCCAGAAGCAAAGATTTGAGTTAAAATGTTCGCTTTAAAAGAATATAAATATATTAATTTGCACACATTTTCTCGATTTTTCAAAAATAGCAGATCTACAAGCTCGTAGCGCGGCACTCTATCTGCTATTTTTGAATAGCCAAAGTGTAAAATAATGCTTTTTAGCTCAAATGAAAAAAATTACACAGATGCGTTCCAGGTCTTAATCGGTTAAGCTAATCATGTGGGGACCCCCCAAAATAATTTGGGGACCCCCCCTGAGGGCCCCGGCCCCCATTTTGTGAAGCGCTGCCATAGGACATTACCATCGTTCATTATTTATGAATTAATTAATTATGAAAAGTCATCATTGTGCCATTTGTTGTTACCTTTGTGATCAAATTAGATGTTTTATATGTATTTATCTCAAGTGATTACTTGATATTACAGTATTACTTCTGCCTACAGGAAGCTGCAAAGAAGGGAGCCACCAATGGAGACCATAAATCTGAGTCAGAGAAAGCAGAGTAAGTAATCAGTGAGCTGATTGTCGTTGCAAGCATGTCATGTATAACCAATGGTGGAAAGTAACTAAAGTATATTTACTTAAGTACTGTACTTAACTCATAGTCCATATTCACACGGTGGCCATTTTGGAATTTAACAATGCGTTGCTGTGGCAACTGGGGTGGCATTTCATTGACTTTTCATTGGCAATATGGCCGCCGTGTGAATATGGTCTATTGAGTGCCATTGACGTGTTTCACGTGTTTTACCGCTATGGCGCAACGTGCCAATGACGTGTTTTTTTTGGGGGGGGGGAAATGTTCAGAACCCAAGATATCATTATCGGAAGATTTGCAGCTCCATCCACTCCTTGTTTAACTTATAACTGAAAAAGGCTGTATCTCGCTTCCTAAGCACTTTTTTTTTACTTGAAAAAAATTGCACTGGCCAGAAATAGCCAGAAATAATTCTGGCACTCAGTGAGTTAAGTACAATTTTGAGGTATTTTACTTTACTGGAGTATTTCCAATGTTTTATATGTTTACTCCACTACACCTCAGAGTCAAATATTGTACTTTTTACTCCAGCTTGTAGATCGTCTATTTTCAAATATTCTAGGTTTAAAATAGGGCTAAAGTGGTTAATGTATGTTTTATAACGTAATCATTTATATCTGCAAAGTAACTTTGTGACTAAAGTCTTCAAATAATTATAGTGGAGTAAAAGTACAACATTTGCCTCTTGAGATGTAGTGGAGTAGAAGTTAAAAGTATAGAGACAATCGGAAAGACTTGAGTAAATGTACTTAGTTACTTTTACACCACTGTGTTGGTCTCAGTTCAGAGGACGGAGAGAAGAAGGACCAGGATAAGAGCAAAGAGGAGGGAGGGGGGGCTCCCTCCACAGAGCATGCGGTGGAGGAGAAGAAGGCCCCTAAGAAGAGGCCTGGCCTGAAGAAGGAACCGCCAGAGGCCTTCATGGCCAGCTTCTTTGCCGGCCTGGAGATCTACCAGACCAAGATGCTGGTGTGCTGCTGTCGCCTTTTTACACTTTACAACCTCTGGAGATAGAACATACATCTGTGTTGTATATAGACCACTGCTTCTCAACCTGTGGGGTCGGGACACCGAGGGGGGTCCCCACATGATTTTTTCCCAGATTTGTTCCCAGTGACTATTTAAGGACTTCTAATACCTAAAAAAAAGAAAATAAATGAAATGAAAAAATACCAATACTGTATCAAAAGTAATCAACATTGTCATGTAATATAAGAAATAGGCAGAACATTTTGTAAATAGTTGATCTAAGCTCACAGTTTGTAGATTGGCTATTTTCACAATATGTATCTGTGGAACCGAGTCAAACTACATTTAATGTCTCAACTCCTACAATTCCAAGTGCTTGTCAGGGTGGGGGGTCCCCAGTTCAAATATGATTATTTTGGGGGATCCCCAGTTCAAATATGATCATTGTGGGGGGTCCCCAGTTCAAATATGATTATTTCGAGTGGTCCCCAGATGATTATTTTTTGGGGGGGTTGCGGCCTGAAAAGGTTGAGAACCACTGGTTCCAGAAATGATATGACTACAATAGTTGATATAAAAAAGTAAATTATTTCTTTGTGACTAATATGAAGATTATTAATATATGAATAATATGAAAACTACTAATATATTTAAAAAAAAGAAAATGATTATCCTCACAGAACTACCTGGCAAGAAACTTCTACAATCTCCGCTTCCTGGCGTTGTTTGTTGCCTTCGCCATCAACTTCATCCTTCTCTTCTACAAGGTAAAGCTATCATTCTTTGGCTCTAATTTGGTACATCAGAATTCTGCATTTTGCTTAGGATATGTGTCATTTTAAGATTTCTTTGGCTATTCAAAAAATAGCAGATCTACAAGCTCATAGCTATGAGCTTGTAGATCTGCTATTTTTTGAAAAATCGTGGAAGATTTGTGCAAATCTTTGAATATATATATATGTTTTAAACTCCGATTTGTGCTTCTGCATGGGGGTCCGCGGCCAAATACATATCATTCTGGGGGTCCTTGACATGGACAAGTTGGAGCACCAACTGGTGTTGACAGTAGTTCTAAAAGATAGCAGATATACAAGTACATCTGCTATATTAGATTTTTTTTTTTTTATCTTGAAATAGTTTTAACATTTTTGAGATAATCTTCTCTTCTGGGGGTCCCTTGCACAAATCATTTTCAGATGGGAGGAGGGGGTCCGCGGCCAAATGCATATAATTTTGGGGGTCCTTTGGCACGAAAAAGTTTGAGAACCACTAGAACACTTTATATTAGAAGGCATTTTGTGGAATGGGACTCACAGGTCTTATATTAATGGGGTTTTAAATAAGTAATCCATGAGTAACGTCTCTGTCTGGCACACAGGTGACAGGCGACGACGTGGACGAGGAGGACCCTAACCCGTGGACCCCCGGTGGGGGGGTGGTGGGGGAGGGGGAGGAGGAGGAGGCGGCCGTGGAGTACTTCATCCTGCAGGAGAGCACGGGCTACATGGCGCCCACGCTACGCTTCCTCGCCATCCTGCACACCGTCATCTCCTTCCTGTGTGTGGTGGGCTACTACTACCTGAAGGTACGGTGCCACAGTGGTGTGAAGTAACTTAAGTACATTTACTCAAGTACTGTACTTGAAGGGATAGTTCGACAAAAAACAAAAAAATATCCGTGAATTCAAGTCTCCATGGGGTGACTAGTCGATAGAAAAAAAGTCATTTTGGGGTGAACCATCTCTTTAAGTAACATTTTCAGGTAATTTTTGAGTGGTGCCAACCACTCCTACATTTGACTTTGTCCGTCCGTCCGTATGTCCGTCCGTCCGTATGTCCGTCCGTCCGTATGTCCGTCCGTATGTTTGAGCACGGCTGATTGGTCAAGCTTCACGTGACACGTGACAATATGTTGTCACGTGTCACGTGACAACATATTGTTGCTGATTGCAACACAAGGATGCAACCACTTACACTTTCAAAGGCACCACTCTCTTCACACTGGGTGTGATTTTTGAGTGGTGCCGAAGGCAACCACTCCTATACATGACTTTGTCTGTGTGTCCGTATGTATGTATGTATGTATGTATGTATGTATGTCTGTCCACAGACATTGATGACAACATCAATACGGGGGTCAATACGGGGCTCATCAAAGGCACCACTCACTTCACACAGGGTGTGATTTTTTACTTTAGTGGAGTATTTCCAATTTTCTATACTTTTATCTCTACTCCACTACCTTATCTCAGAGGCAAATATTGTACTTTTTACTCCACTACAGTTATTTGAAAACTTTAGTTACTAGTCACTTAGTAGATTTGGATTATTATTACAAAACATACATTCAATCAATCAATCAATCAAAGTTTATTTATATAGCACGTTTCATACATCAAGTGCAGTTCAATGTGCTTCACAACCACTTCAGCTCTGTATGCATTTCGGCCATTTGAAAATAGCAGATCTAATGTGACCTTGTAGATTTTCAAAAGATTTGTATACATTTTCAAAACTTAAAATGGGAGATTCTGCTTAATGAGTACATTTACCTTCTGTACTTTAAGTATATTTTGATGCCAATACTTTTGTACTTTTACTTAAGTAAATTTAGAATTACGGACTTTTACTTGTTATGGAGTATTACTACATTGTGGTATTGATACTTTTACTTAAGATGTAGTTCAAAAAAATGTAGTAGGCTACTTTTTACACCACTGACAGTACCACATGTCACCTGGACGCTCACTTATTATATTGTTGCTGTCGGGTTAGTCTCGCGTAGCCAGACAACTATTCCACAAATCTCCAAATGCTGTATTGAGTCTGGAACTACACCTCCCGAAATCCGACAGAGGCATGTGTTCGTCATTTCCCTTTCACGAAAATATGTTTTAAAATATCATTACATTTTTTTAAAATTTCCATTTCTGCTGAGCAGCAAGCCATATATGCTTAAAGGATTTTGATTCATATTGGGATAACTTTGGCGCGACTGTAAAGACGAAACGGAAGTGGGGAGGAGGCGTCACATCCACTTTAATCGCTTGATCATCAACAGAGCTTCCGTTGCTCCAGCCTGTATGACCGGAAGCATTTTGAACATTGTGGGAGCCAACAGCCTGGCCACGCTTAGCCTCGATCTCCAGGCTTTTATTTTTTATTTTTGCTATTAAAAAAATAAGAGCCTGGACCAGCGAGTCAGTGTTCCGGGCATACAGTAGGAAGTGTTTCATTTCCCCAACCAACCAGAGTGCAGTGGGTGTCGCTCCAAATGTTGTGTTGACGGGGCGGGGGCTGACGGACAGATCGGTGAACCAATGGGATCACACGCATTCTCTCTCCGAAGATGTAGTCTAGGCCACGCTAGACTACTGTCGGCTAGAAACCTGGCATCTCCATATTTCAACTTGTTACGCTTGCACGCGCACACACACACACACACACACACACACACACACACACACACACACACACACACACACACACACACACACACACACACATACACACACACACACACACACACACACACACACATACACACACACATACACACATACACACACATACACAAAGACACTTCTAGAGGTTGTTAAATTGCCACAGTCAGCCGATATCAATCTCTGAGTTCCATGCTCCCAAATATTGTGAGCTGAAAGTGAATATGTGTGCTGTGCCCAAGGTGCCCCTGGTGGTGTTCAAGCGAGAGAAGGAGATCGCCAGGAAGCTGGAGTTCGACGGCCTCTACATCACGGAGCAGCCGTCGGACGATGACATCAAGGGACAGTGGGACAGACTGGTCATCAATACTCCGTGAGTCTGTCTGGAGCCATTAGCTCATTGTTTCTCAAGGGGTCCTTGGGGGGTTCCAGGGGGTCCCCTCTTATACTTTGGCTATTCAAAAATAGCAGATATACAAGCTCATAGCGCCCCCCTAAATTGCCTGAAACGTACTCCTAACAGGTTTTTGGGGGGACGATTTTTTTTTTTGGCCTCCTCACTTAGTGCTTTTTTCGGATTTAACTTTCGTTTCGGTAGTGACAAACTTTCGTTTCGGTAGTGACAAACTTTCGTTTCGGTAGTGACATAATGGTGAAAAAAAATGTACACTACAAAGTACTACCAATCAACTCTAAATTGCCTGAAACGTACTCCTAACAGGTTTTTGGGGGGATGATTTATTTTTTTTGCCTCCTCACTTAGTGCTTTTTTCGGATTTAACTTTCGTTTCGGTAGTGACAAACTTTCGTTTCGGTAGTGACATAATGGTGAAAAAAAAAATGTACACTACAAAGTACTACCAATCAACTCTAAATTGCCTGAAACGTACTCCTAACAGGTTTTTGGGGGGACGATTTTGGCCTCCACACTTCCCTCCACACAATGGTGAAAAAATTAAGAGCTTGATGAATGTTAGGGACCAAAAAATGTTACACTACAAAGTACTACCAATCAACTCTAAATTGCCTGAAACGTACTCCTAACAGGTTTTAGGGGGGACGATTATTTTTTTTGGCCTCCTCACTCAGTGCTTTTTTCGGATGTAACTTTCGCTTCGGTAGTGACAAACTTTCGTTTCGGTAGTGACAAAATGGTGAAAAAAAAAAAAATACACAACAAAGTACTACCAATCAACTCTAAATTGCCTGAAACGTACTCCTAACAGGTTTTTGGGGGGGACGATTATTTTTTTTGGCCTCCTCACTTAGTGCTTTTTTCGGATTTAACTTTCGTTTCGGTAGTGACAAACTTTCGTTTCGGTAGTGACATAATGGTGAAAAAAAAAATTACACTACAAAATACTACCAATCAACTCTAAATTGCCTGAAAAGTACTCCTAACAGATTTTTGCGGGGACGATTTTTTTTTTGGCCTCCTCAGTTAGTGCTTTTTTCGGATTTAACTTTCGTTTCGGTAGTGACAAACTTTCGTTTCGGTAGTGACATAATGGTGAAATGTTTTTTTTACACTACAAAGTACTACCAATCAACTCTAAATTGCCTGAAACGTACTCCTAACAGGTTTTTGGGGGGACAAATTTTTTTTTGGCCTCCTCACTTAGTGCTTTTTTCGGATTTAACTTTCGTTTCGGTAGTGACAAACTGTCGTTTCGGTAGTGACATAATGGTAAAAAAAAAAATTACACTACAAAATACTACCAATCAACTCTAAATTGCCTGGAACGTACTCCTAACAGGTTTTTGGGGGGACGATTTTTTTTTTGGCCTCCTCACTTAGTGCTTTTTTCGGATTGAACTTTCGTTTCGGTAGTGACAAACTTTCGTTTCGGTAGTGACATAATGGTGAAAAAAAAAATTACACTACAAAGTACTACCAATCAACTCTAAATTGCCTGAAACGTACTCCTAAATGTTTTTTGGGGGGACGATTTTTTTTTTGGCCTCCTCAGTTAGTGCTTTTTTCGGATTTAACTTTCGTTTCGGTAGTGACAAACTTTCGTTTCGGTAGTGACATAATGGTGAAAAAAAAAATGTACACAACAAAGTACTACCAATCAACTCTAAATTGCCTGAAACGTACTCCTAACAGGTTTTTGGGGGGACGATTTTTTCTTCGTTTCGGTAGCGTCACTACCCGAAACAGAAAAAAAAATTCACAAAAAAAATCACTACCAATCAGCTTTAAATTGCCTGAAACGTGCTCCTAACAGGTTTTTGGGGGAACATTTTTTTTTTCTGTTTTCATCACTCGCCACTTTTCGTCACTACCGAAACGGAAAAAAAAAATCACAAAAAAATCACTACCAATCAGATTTAAATTGCCTGAAACGTGCTCCTAACAGGTTTTTGGGGGAACATTTTTTTTCTGTTTTCGTCACTCGTCACTTTTCGTCACTACCGAAACGAAAAAAAAAAATCACAAAAAAATCACTACCAATCAGCTTTAAATTGCCTGAAACGTGCTCCTAACAGGTTTTTGGGGGAACATTTTTTTTTCTGTTTTCGTCACTCGTCACTTTTCGTCACTACCGAAACGGAAAAAAAAATTCACAAAAAAATCACTACCAATCAGCTTTAAATTGCCTGAAACGTGCTCCTAACAGGTTTTTGGGGGAACATTTATATTTCTGTTTTCGTCACTCGTCACTTTTCGTCACTACCGAAACGAAAAAAGAAAATCACTACCAATCAGCTTTAAATTGCCTGAAACGTGCTCCTAACAGGTTTTTGGGGGAACATTTTTTTTTCTGTTTTCGTCACTCGTCACTTTTCGTCACTACCGAAACGGGAAAAAGAATTCCCAAAAAAATCACTACCAATCAGCTTTAAATTGCCTGAAACGTGCTCCTAACAGGTTTTTGGGGGAACAATTTTTTTTCTGTTTTCGTCACTCGTCACTTTTCGTCACTACCGAAACGGAAAAAAAAAATCACAAAAAAATCACTACCAATCATCTTTAAATTGCCTGAAACGTGCTCCTAACAGGTTTTTGGGGGAACATTTTTTTTCCTGTTTTCGTCACTCGTCACTTTTCGTCACTACCGAAACGTAAAAAAAAAATCACAAAAAAATCACTACCAATCAGCTTTAAATTGCCTGAAACGTGCTCCTAACAGGTTTTTGGGGGAACAATTTTTTTTCTGTTTTCGTCACTCGTCACTTTTCGTCACTACCGAAACGGGAAAAAAAATAATCACAAAAAAATCACTACCAATCAGCTTTAAATTGCCTGAAACGTGCTCCTAACAGGTTTTTGGGGGAACAATTTTTTTTCTGTTTTCGTCACTCGTCACTTTTCGTCACTACCGAAACGGGAAAAAAAAATCCCCAAAAAATCACTACCAATCAGCTTTAAATTGCCTGAAACGTGCTCCTAACAGGTTTTTGGGGGAACAATTTTTTTTCTGTTTTCGTCACCCGTCACTTTTCGTCACTTTTCGTCACTACCGAAACGGAAAAAAAAAATCTCAAAAAAATCACTACCAATCATCTTTAAATTGCCTGAAACGTGCTCCTAACAGGTTTTTGGGGGAACATTTTTTTTTCTGTTTTCGTCACTCGTCACTCGTCACTTTTCGTCACTACCGAAACGGAAAAAAAAATTCACAAAAAAATCACTACCAATCAGCTTTAAATTGCCTGAAACGTGCTCCTAACAGGTTTTTGGGGGAACAATTTTTTTTCTGTTTTCGTCACTCGTCACTTTTCGTCACTACCGAATCGGAAAAAAAAAATCACAAAAAAATCACTACCAATCAGCTTTAAATTGCCTGAAACGTGCTCCTAACAGGTTTTTGGGGGAACATTTTTTTTTCTGTTTTCGTCACTCGTCACTTTTCGTCACTACCGAAACGGAAAAAAAAAATCACAAAAAAATCACTACCAATCATCTTTAAATTGCCTGAAACGTGCTCCTAACAGGTTTTTGGGGGAACAATTTTTTTTCTGTTTTCGTCACTCGTCACTTTTCGTCACTACCGAAACGAAAAAAAAAAATCACAAATAAATCACTACCAATCAGCTTTAAATTGCCTGAAACGTGCTCCTAACAGGTTTTTGGGGGAACAAATTTGTTTCTGTTTTCGTCACTCGTCACTCGTCACTTTTCGTCACTACCGAAACGGAAAAAAAAAATCACAAATAAATCACTACCAATCAGCTTTAAATTGCCTGAAACGTGCTCCTAACAGGTTTTTGGGGGAACAATCTTTTTTCTGTTTTCGTCACTCGTCACTCGTCACTTTTCGTCACTACCGAAACGGGAAAAAAAATCACAAAAAAAGCACTACCAATCAGCTTTAAATTGCCTGAAACGTGCTCCTAACAGGTTTTTGGGGGAACATTTTTTTTTCTGTTTTCGTCACTCGTCACTTTTCGTCACTACCGAAACGGGAAAAAAAATTCACAAAAAAATCACTACCAATCAGCTTTAAATTGCCTGAAACGTGCTCCTAACAGGTTTTTGGGGGAACAATTTTTTTTCTGTTTTCGTCACTCGTCACTTTTCGTCACTACCGAAACGGAAAAAAAAAATCACAAAAAAATCACTACCAATCATCTTTAAATTGCCTGAAACGTGCTCCTAACAGGTTTTTGGGGGAACATTTTTTTTCCTGTTTTCGTCACTCGTCACTTTTCGTCACTACCGAAACGTAAAAAAAAAATCACAAAAAAATCACTACCAATCAGCTTTAAATTGCCTGAAACGTGCTCCTAACAGGTTTTTGGGGGAACAATTTTTTTTCTGTTTTCGTCACTCGTCACTTTTCGTCACTACCGAAACGGGAAAAAAAATAATCACAAAAAAATCACTACCAATCAGCTTTAAATTGCCTGAAACGTGCTCCTAACAGGTTTTTGGGGGAACAATTTTTTTTCTGTTTTCGTCACTCGTCACTTTTCGTCACTACCGAAACGGGAAAAAAAATTCCCAAAAAAATCACTACTAATCAGCTTTAAATTGCCTGAAACGTGCTCCTAACAGGTTTTTGGGGGAACATTTTTTTTTCTGTTTTCGTCACTCGTCACTCGTCACTTTTCGTCACTACCGAAACGGAAAAAAAAATTCACAAAAAAATCACTACCAATCAGCTTTAAATTGCCTGAAACGTGCTCCTAACAGGTTTTTGGGGGAACAATTTTTTTTCTGTTTTCGTCACTCGTCACTTTTCGTCACTACCGAATCGGAAAAAAAAAATCACAAAAAAATCACTACCAATCAGCTTTAAATTGCCTGAAACGTAATCTGAGTTCCCAGAAGTTTTCGCCGGCTCGGCGAGGAACTTCTGGGCCAGAGCCCTGGGATTTGTGGGCCGGATGTTATTTACGCTCTGAATCTGAGCGGACACGCCTCTTACCGGTCTGAGAGCTGTGCAACTCGTCTAAAAAGTCCGACGAGAGGCAAACAGCAGTACACAACAATGGCGGCCGAAATTTCTCAAGGGGAAATTGCTTCCCGTCGATCCTATTTAGACACCAACACCACTGCATGTGGATCCCGCCCCCTTTTCTTCATTGGCTGTTGATTTGAATCACAACGCAGTGGCCGCGCCCCCGCCGTCCAAACTCCGAGGCAATGCCTCCCAGACTACCTGAAACGTGCTCCTAACAGGTTTTTGGGGGAACATTTTTTTTTCTGTTTTCGTCACTCGTCACTTTTCGTCACTACCGAAACGGAAAAAAAAAATCACAAAAAAATCACTACCAATCATCTTTAAATTGCCTGAAACGTGCTCCTAACAGGTTTTTGGGGGAACAATTTTTTTTCTGTTTTCGTCACTCGTCACTCGCCACTTTTCGTCACTACCGAAACGGAAAAAAACAATCACAAAAAAATCACTACCAATCAGCTTTAAATTGCCTGAAACGTGCTCCTAACAGGTTTTTGGGGGAACATTTTTTTTCTGTTTTCGTCACTCGTCACTTTTCGTCACTACCGAAACGAAAAAAAAAAATCACAAATAAATCACTACCAATCAGCTTTAAATTGCCTGAAACGTGCTCCTAACAGGTTTTTGGGGGAACAAATTTGTTTCTGTTTTCGTCACTCGTCACTTTTCGTCACTACCGAAACGGAAAAAAAAAATCACAAATAAATCACTACCAATCAGCTTTAAATTGCCTGAAACGTGCTCCTAACAGGTTTTTGGGGGAACAATCTTTTTTCTGTTTTCGTCACTCGTCACTCGTCACTTTTCGTCACTACCGAAACGGGAAAAAAAATCACAAAAAAAGCACTACCCATCAGCTTTAAATTGCCTGAAACGTGCTCCTAACAGGTTTTTGGGGGAACAATTTTTTTTCTGTTTTCGTCACTCGTCACTTTTCGTCACTACCGAAACGGGAAAAAAAATTCACAAAAAAATCACTACCAATCAGCTTTAAATTGCCTGAAACGTGCTCCTAACAGGTTTTTGGGGGAACAATTTTTTTTCTGTTTTCGTCACTCGTCACTTTTCGTCACTACCGAAACGGGAAAAAAAATTCCCCAAAAAATCACTACCAATCATCTTTAAATTGCCTGAAACGTGCTCCTAACAGGTTTTTGGGGGAACATTTTTTTTTCTGTTTTCGTCACTCGTCACTTTTCGTCACTACCGAAACGGGAAAAAAAATTCCCCAAAAAATCACTACCAATCATCTTTAAATTGCCTGAAACGTGCTCCTAACAGGTTTTTGGGGGAACAAATTTGTTTCTGTTTTCGTCACTCGTCACTTTTCGTCACTACCGAAACGGAAAAAAAAAATCACAAATAAATCACTACCAATCAGCTTTAAATTGCCTGAAACGTGCTCCTAACAGGTTTTTGGGGGAACAATCTTTTTTCTGTTTTCGTCACTCGTCACTCGTCACTTTTCGTCACTACCGAAACGGGAAAAAAAATCACAAAAAAAGCACTACCAATCAGCTTTAAATTGCCTGAAACGTGCTCCTAACAGGTTTTTGGAGGAACAATTTTTTTTCTGTTTTCGTCACTCGTCACTTTTCGTCACTACCGAAACGGGAAAAAAAATTCACAAAAAAATCACTACCAATCAGCTTTAAATTGCCTGAAACGTGCTCCTAACAGGTTTTTGGGGGAACAATTTTTTTTCTGTTTTCGTCACTCGTCACTTTTCGTCACTACCGAAACGGAAAAAAAAATTCCCCAAAAAATCACTACCAATCATCTTTAAATTGCCTGAAACGTGCTCCTAACAGGTTTTTGGGGGAACATTTTTTTTTCTGTTTTCGTCACTCGTCACTCGTCACTTTTCGTCACTACCGAAACGGAAAAAAAAATTCACAAAAAAATCACTACCAATCAGCTTTAAATTGCCTGAAACGTGCTCCTAACAGGTTTTTGGGGGAACAATTTTTTTTCTGTTTTCGTCACTCGTCACTTTTCGTCACTACCGAAACGAAAAAAACAAATCACAAAAAAATCACTACCAATCAGCTTTAAATTGCCTGAAACGTGCTCCTAACAAGTTTTTGGGGGAAGAATTTTTTTTCTGTTTTCGTCACTCGTCACTTTTCGTCACTACCGAATCGGAAAAAAAAATTCACAAAAAAATCACTACCAATCAGCTTTAAATTGCCTGAAACGTGCTCCTAACAGGTTTTTGGGGGAACAATTTTTTTTCTATTTTCGTCACTCGTCACTTTTCGTCACTACCGAAACGGAAAAAAAAAATCACAAAAAAATCACTACCAATCAGCTTTAAATTGCCTGAAACGTGCTCCTAACAGGTTTTTGGGGGAACAATTTTTTTTCTGTTTTCGTCATTCGTCACTTTTCGTCACTACCGAAACGGGAAAAATAATTCCCAAAAAAATCACTACCAATCATCTTTAAATTGCCTGAAACGTGCTCCTAACAGGTTTTTGGGGGAACATTTTTTTTTCTGTTTTCGTCACTCGTCACTCGTCACTTTTCGTCACTACCGAAACGGAAAAAGAAATTCACAAAAAAATCACTACCAATCAGCTTTAAATTGCCTGAAACGTGCTCCTAACAGGTTTTTGGGGGAACAATTTTTTTTCTGTTTTCGTCACTCGTCACTTTTCGTCACTACCGAAACGGGGAAAAAAAATCCCCAAAAAATCACTACCAATCATCTTTAAATTGCCTGAAACGTGCTCCTAACAGGTTTTTGGGGGAACATTTTTTTTTCTGTTTTCGTCACTCGTCACTTTTCGTCACTACCGAAACGGAAAAAAAAATTCCCCAAAAAATCACTACCAATCATCTTTAAATTGCCTGAAACTTGCTCCTAACAGGTTTTTGGGGGAACATTTTTTTTTCTGTTTTCGTCACTCGTCACTCGTCACTTTTCGTCACTACCGAAACGGAAAAAAAAATTCACAAAAAAATCACTACCAATCAGCTTTAAATTGCCTGAAACGTGCTCCTAACAGGTTTTTGGGGGAACAATTTTTTTTCTGTTTTCGTCACTCGTCACTTTTCGTCACTACCGAAACGGGAAAAATAATTCCCAAAAAAATCACTACCAATCATCTTTAAATTGCCTGAAACGTGCTCCTAACAGGTTTTTGGGGGAACATTTTTTTTTCTGTTTTCGTCACTCGTCACTCGTCACTTTTCGTCACTACCGAAACGGAAAAAGAAATTCACAAAAAAATCACTACCAATCAGCTTTAAATTGCCTGAAACGTGCTCCTAACAGGTTTTTGGGGGAACAATTTTTTTTCTGTTTTCGTCACTCGTCACTTTTCGTCACTACCGAAACGGAAAAAAAAAATCACAAAAAAATCACTACCAATCAGCTTTAAATTGCCTGAAACGTGCTCCTAACAGGTTTTTGGGGGAACAATTTTTTTTCTGTTTTCGTCACTCGTCACTTTTCGTCACTACCGAAACGGGAAAAATAATTCCCAAAAAAATCACTACCAATCATCTTTAAATTGCCTGAAACGTGCTCCTAACAGGTTTTTGGGGGAACATTTTTTTTTCTGTTTTCGTCACTCGTCACTCGTCACTTTTCGTCACTACCGAAACGGAAAAAGAAATTCACAAAAAAATCACTACCAATCAGCTTTAAATTGCCTGAAACGTGCTCCTAACAGGTTTTTGGGGGAACATTTGTTTTTCTGTTTTCGTCACTCGTCACTTTTCGTCACTACCGAAACGGAAAAAAAAATTCACAAAAAAATCACTACCAATCAGCTTTAAATTGCCTGAAACGTGCTCCTAACAGGTTTTTGGGGGAACATTTGTTTTTCTGTTTTCGTCACTCGTCACTTTTCGTCACTACCGAAACGGAAAAAAAAAATCACAAAAAAATCACTACCAATCAGCTTTAAATTGCCTGAAACGTGCTCCTAACAGGTTTTTGGGGGAACAATTTTTTTTCTGTTTTCGTCACTCGTCACTTTTCGTCACTACCGAAACGGAAAAAAAAATTCACAAAAAGATCACTACCAATCAGCTTTAAATTGCCTGAAACGTGCTCCTAACAGATTTTTGGGGGAACATTTTTTTTTCTGTTTTTGTCACTCGTCACTTTTCGTCACTACCGAAACGGAAAAAAAAATCACAAAAAAATCACTACCAATCAGCTTTAAATTGCCTGAAACGTGCTCCTAACAGGTTTTTGGGGGAACCATTTTTTTTCTGTTTTTTGTCACTCGTCACTTTTTGTCACTACCGAAACGGAAAAAGAAATTCACAAAAAAATCACTACCAATCAACTCTAAATTGCCTGAAACGTACTCCTAACAGGTTTTTGGGGGGACGATTTTGGCCTCCACACTTCCCTCCACACAATGGTGAAAAAATAAATTTACTAAGTCCAGAGCTCGATGAATGTTAGGGACCAAAAAATGTACACAACAAAGTACTACCAATCAACTCTAAATTGCCTGAAACATACTCCTAACAGGTTTTTGCGGGGACGATTTTTTTTTTGGCCTCCTCACTTAGTGCTTTTTTTGGATTTAACTTTCGTTTCGGTAGTGACAAACTTTCGTTTCGGTAGTGACATAATGGTGAAAAAAAAAATGTACACAACAAAGTACTACCAATCAACTCTAAATTGCCTGAAACGTACTCCTAACAGGTTTTTGGGGGGACGATTTTGGCCTCCACACTTCCCTCCACACAATGGTGAAAAAATAAATTTACTAAGTCCAGAGCTCGATGAATGTTAGGGACCAAAAAATGTTACACTACAAAGTACTACCAATCAACTCTAAATTGCCTGAAACGTAATTTAATTTAATTTTTTTAAATTAGCAGTTCTACAAGCGCATAGCGCAGCACTGAGTGCCACGCTAATGAGCTTGTATATCTGATATTTTTGAATAGCCAAAGATAATGGTTAAAGTGGTTACACAGATGCCTTCCCGGTCTTAATGGCTTAAAACACCTCTGGAATTTATGTTGCTTCATCTCCTTGTTTGATTGAAAAATGTACCTGTAAATTACTACACCTATGAATACACTTTTAACCTGTAAATGCAATCAGCGGGACACTGCAGGGATTTGAACCCTGTCCTAGTGAACCAGGAGAGCCATACCAGTGTCTTTTACCTCTTGACTCATTTACAGGTTCAAGAAAATCACACATTAACTTTCACACTCATTTATATTTAAACTGAAATGTACTCTTAACAGGTTTTTGGGGGGACGATTATTTTTTTTGGCCTCCTCACTTAGTGCTTTTTTCAGATTTAACTTTCGTTTCGGTAGTGACAAACTTTCGTTTCGGTAGTGACATAATGGTGAAAAAAAAAAGTACACTACAAAGTACTACCAACCAACTCTAAATTGCCTGAAACGTACTCCTAACAGGTTTTTGGGGGGACGATTTTTTTTTTGGCCTCCTCGGTGCTTTTTTCGGATTAAACTTTCGTTTCGGTAGTGACAAACTTTCGTTTCGGTAGTGACACAATGGTGAAAAAATAAATGTACTAAGTCCAGAGCTCGATGAATGTTAGGGACCAAAAAAAGTCACTACAAAGGGTACTACCAATCAACTCTAAATTGCCTGAAACGTACTCCTAACAGGTTTTTGGGGGGACGATTTTGGCCTCCACACTTAGTGATTTTTTCGGATTTAACTTTTGTTTCGGTAGTGACAAACTTTCGTTTCGGTAGTGACACAATGGTGAAAAAATAAATGTACCAAGTCCAGAGCTCGATGATATATATATATATATATATATATATTTTTTTTTTTTTTCCCCCCCATTTTTTTAATATTATATTCAGCCATTTTGATAACAGTTTATCCATCACAAACCCGCAAAAAAAGTACCCAAAACACACAAATGGCTGGGCGCACGTGTGCGCCCACCCACTCCTGCCTAGGCCCGGCCTACGCTAGCGTTCTGGCTACGCCATTAATGTTTGACCTTCTTGACCTCGGCCTCAGACCACCAAATTACACCATAATGTCATAATCCACATACTGTTGGGGGCAGTAGTGGGTAGAGAGACAGACAGGGAAACAGAAGGTTGGCACCTCGGGTCCAGCCTACTGTATGTGTCTACTGTAAGTGTCCCTGAGCAAGGCATTAACAACTTACTGATCCCCGTGAGCTGTATAGTGCTCACTGTTCCTAAGAGTTAGGATGGGTAATGGCAGAGGAACATTTTCATTTATGTGCAAATATACAGTGACAAAAGTTTAATAGCGAGCCTTGAGAGTGACACATACATTATTAATACAGTAGTATTCTGTGACTGTGAGTCAGCTAGTTTCTAAAACAGTGTCCTTTTTTGGAGCCTTACAAAGCCAGCCCTCAAACTTGTGAGATTTTGCCTGGCTTTGTGAAGCTACTGATTTAGATCTCTTACTGAACAATATTATAAAATGATTTTAATTCGTTTTTGTCTTAATTCTTCTTCAACAGTTCCTTCCCCAACAACTACTGGGACAAATTTGTTAAGCGTAAAGTAAGTTGCATATTTATATGATTATTTTTGCCTACAGCTTACTGTTCTGTACAGGGTGAAGCTTTTTCTCTTACTCTGCTAGCTGTACCTGTTTGGCTGCTGTGTGTAGGTGATCAAGAAGTATGGAGACCTGTACGGAGCGGAGAGGATCGCTGAGCTTCTTGGGCTGGATAAGAGCGCCCTGGACTTCAATCCTACCGAGGAGACGGTGACCAAGGACGCTTCACTGGTGTCCTGGTGAGTTGCACTGACTAGAAAATCGTATATATATTTTTTCAATCTTTTGAAATACTAGATTTTTTTTAGGAAATGTAGAAAAAGGATATTAACTCATGACCCAAAAATGATCCAATGTATGGTAACCACTGGGCTAGAATGCTTTCATAAGAGGGTGTCCACAAATCAGTTACAAACAGGGCCTCCCGTAATAGCGCCATGTTGTTTTCCCACAGGTTGAGTTCAGTTGATACAAAGTACCACATCTGGAAAATGGGAGTGGTGTTCACAGACAATGTGAGTGTGTACAACAGTTTCAACTCCTTATAAATGTTACGTTCCATTATCATACTGTCCTCCTCACAAAATAACATCACGGTTCCGGTTAGAAATCTGTGACGTTTTCCCTTTAATGGATAATTTGGTGTTACTTTGGCTTCTGACCACTCGGTACCTTTTTGCTCTTGTTTGTGAACCAGTCTTTTCTGTACCTGGTGTGGTACACCACCATGTCCATCCTGGGCCACTACAACAACTTCTTCTTTGCTGCTCATCTCCTGGACATCGCCATGGGCTTCAAAACCCTGCGCACCATCCTCTCCTCCGTCACGCACAACGGCAAACAGGTGAGAGGCAGGATGGGTGCACTTCCTCC
The DNA here is from genome assembly GCF_963454915.1 of Gymnoscopelus microlampas. Lineage (NCBI taxonomy): Eukaryota > Metazoa > Chordata > Actinopteri > Myctophiformes > Myctophidae > Gymnoscopelus > Gymnoscopelus microlampas. Next base: position 33,863,345 of record NC_139957.1, read on the forward strand.
CACAGCCAGCAGGGGACACCGAAGCGCTATTATCGAGGCCATACACTGTGCATTTTACAGCAGTAGGTTCTAAAACTAATTTCAAGGACCCCCATGTACAGTACAGGGTGAAGCAAATGGATTTGGTTCTATTTGTACTCTCCATTTACCCAATGAAGGAACGCTGACCCTACTTTGAGAACCACTGTTAGAGGCAGTCCTCCTAATAATCCATGCCCATATTGGAGCAAAATGTTGCGCTCCCCCTACTCAGTGGTGGAAGAAGTACTCAGATATTTTACTTTAAGTAAAAGTAGCAACACCACATTATAAAAGTACTCTGTCACAACCAAAAGGCCTGTGCTCAAAATGTTACTTGAGTAGAAGTATACAAATATTGGCATCAAAATATACTCAAAGTACCAAAAGTAAAAGTACTCAAATGTTTGAAAATAGCAGATCTACAAGCTCACAACGACGCGTTGTGAGCTTGTAGATCGGTTATTTTCAGGTATAAAATAGGACTGAAGTGGTTAATGTATGTTTTATAATATAATGATTTATATCTGCAAAGTAACTAGTAACTAAAGTAGTAATGGTAACCAAATAGTCATCAATGTTTAGTGATCCTAAAGTATCCTGTAAGCATGTGTTACGTACAGCTTCACCAACATGCTTAACTTTGTCACATACAGTATTAAAACATGAAATGTTATTTAGTCAACTGCTGCTGCGTGAACAATTTCAAAATGTCTGTTTGGATTTGTGTCACAGAGTCACAGACTTTGCTCTGATTGATTGTAGTGTCTAGGTCTTGTATTTCTATATGTTTGTTCCCCGGTCTAGGTTTTCTTGGTTCTATGTGTTTCTGTCTGCCCCATCTGTACCTCATTTGTAATCACCCCTCATGTGTACATCAGTCTTAGTTCCCCGGTCAGTCCTTTTGTAGAGTCATTGTTTGTGTCACATGCTTTAGTTTGTCTTGAGATGTTCATGTTCAACCGCCTTATCCATATTTTAAACTTGGGCTCTACAAAAATAGCAGATATACAAGCTCATAGCGCGGCACCGAGTGCCGCGCTATGAGCTTGTAGATCTTCTATTTTTTTTAAATCGTGAACATTTGTGCAAATCTTTGAATATATATATTTTTTAAAGAGAACATTTTTAACTCAAATCTTTGCTTCATGGGGGTCCCTGGAACTAAACATTTTTGAGATGGGGGTCCGCGGCCAAATACATATAATTTTGGGGGTCCTTGACATGAAAAAGTTCAAAAATAGCAATCAGCTTGTATATCTGCTATTGTTGAATAGCCAAAGAAATCTAAAAATGACACAGATTATTTCCCGGTCTAAATGGGTTAAAACACCCAATAATGGGTTTTGAACACTTGAGTTATGGTTCTCACCTCACCAGCATGTGACAGATTTGAATAACTTATGATGAGCATTTAGCATAATTTTATTAGCTCTCTACCAACATTGTATGTTCATTAATTGTGTGTGTGTGTGTGTGTGTGTGTGTGTGTGTGTGTGTGTGTGTGTGCGGGGTAACATTAGCTGGTGTTAACAGTGGGCCTGCTGGCGGTGGTGGTCTACCTCTACACCGTGGTGGCTTTCAACTTCTTCAGGAAGTTCTACAACAAGAGCGAGGATGATGATGAGCCAGACATGAAGTGTGACGACATGATGACGGTGAGTACTGTGTGTGACACATGATGTCCATCCTGTACTGGAAGGGTTCCAACATGTTTACAGGCTGTTTACTTTACTGGAGTAGTTCCAGTTTTCTATTCTTTTACTTCTACTCCACTACATCTGAGAGGCAAATATTTTACTTTTACTCCACTACAATTATTTGAAAACTTTAGTTACTTTTTTTAGATTTTGATTATTATTACATCAAAACATACATTATCCACTTCAGCCCTATATACATCATTTGAAAATAGCAGATCTACAAGCTCACAAGGTGTCGCGATGTGACGCCTTGTGAGCTTGTAGATCTGCTATTTTCAAAAGATTTTAATACATTTTATACATTTGAAACCTGTGAAATGGGACATTCTGCGTTTTCATACCAATATTTTTGCACTTTTTCTCAAGTAAATTTTGAATTCCGGACTTTTACTTGTAACAGGGTATTTCTCTATTGCATTATTGATACTATTACTTAAGTAAAAAAAAATAGTACTGTTTCCACCACATGTAAGTGGGTGAGAGAGAGAGCGGGAGGGAGGCAGGAATCTAACCCTCGTCCTGTGTGTCTCCTCTCTCCACAGTGCTACCTGTTCCACATGTACGTGGGTGTGAGAGCGGGCGGCGGCATCGGGGATGAGATCGAGGACCCGGCAGGCGACCCCTACGAGCTCTACCGCATCCTCTTTGACATCACCTTCTTCTTCTTCGTCATCGTCATCCTGCTGGCCATCATCCAGGGTAAAGCTCTGTGTGTGTCTGTGTGTGTGTGTGTGTGTGTGTGTGTGTGTGTGTGTGTGTGTGTGTGTGTGCGTCAGTGGCGTGCACAGACATTTTGAGGGGCAGGTGCTCAAGTAAATGATACTTTTTTTTGTTTACTTGGTCTGCTCTTTTTTCCCTCTACACCTATACCTCTTTGCCAAAAATAGCCGATCTACAAGCCCACAACGCCTCGCAGCGCGAGGAGTTGTGAGCTTGTAGATCTGCTATTTTTGGCTAAAGTTCTCCTCAGAAAAGGGATGCTAGGTTTCGAGTGGTTATGGTAAAAATAAAAATCATATCACATAAAGATTTGGCGGACCCCCTGTAGTAACTCTGAGGACCCCCTAGGGGTCCCGGACCCCCTGTTGAAGACCCCTGCTGTAAACTGAAAAAAAAAAAACTATTTTTTTCTTTTTTTCAAAAGGGCACTTCTGGTCAAGAGGGCAAAGGGCAGGTGCTCTAGCACCACCTAGAGTCTATCTGTGCACGTCCCTGGTGTGCGTGTGCGTGCGTGTGTGGTGGAAAGTAACTAAGTACATTTTCCATTTTTTTTTTACCAATTCCATTTCTGTGTGATCACAGGTTTGATCATCGATGCTTTTGGAGAACTGAGAGACCAACAGGAACAAGTCAAAGAGGACATGGAGGTGAGGACTTTGTATACGTTTAGTTTTTTACCAAGATTTATATAAGACCTGAGGCCAATTCTACAAATGTCTTCTAAATCCTAACAATTTTCTGAAAAACGTATGTTGCCATATCAGTGGTGCTCACACTCTTTCATGTCAAGGACCCCCAAAATGATATGTACTTGGCCGCCGACCCCCCATCTCAAAAAAATGTTTCTATAGGTACTCTAAGAAGCAAAGATTTGAGTTAAAAAATGTTCGCTTTAAAAACATATATACTGTATATATTCAAAGATTTGCACACATTTTTGCAATTTTGAAAGCTCATAGCGCGGCATTAAGTGACGTGCTATGAGCTTGTATATCTGCTATTTTTGAATAGCCAAAGTATAAAATAATGCTTTTTAGCTATAATGTAAAATGACAAGGATGCTATCCCGGTTTTAATGGGTTAAGAATATGGCCAAATATACAATACTTTCTGAGCCACTAAAACGACATGTTGTTTATGTTCATATTTCACTCTAATTTTCTTCAGACTAAATGTTTCATCTGTGGCATCGGCAATGACTACTTTGACACAACGCCTCACGGCTTCGAGACTCACACCTTGCAAGAGCACAACTTGGCGAACTACCTGTGAGTATCTAAGGTTCAAGATTTGTATTGTTCAGTGGTGTAAAGTAACTAAGTACATTTACTCAGGTACTGTACTTAAGTACGATTTTGAGGTACTTTTACTTTACTGGAGTCTTTCCAATTGTCTATACTTTTACTTCTACTCCACTACATCTCAGAGGCAAAAAAAAATTGCAGATCTACAAGCTCACAATGCGTCGCGATGTGACGCGTTGTGAGCTTGTAGATCTACTATTTTCAAACATTTAGAACTTTTACTTTTGGTACTTTAAGTACATTTTGATACCAATACTTTTGTACTTTTACTCAAGTCCATTTTTAATTCCGGACTGTTACTTGTAACAGAGTACTTCTACATTGCAGTATTGATACTTTTACTTAAGTAAAACATTTGATTACTTTTTCCACCACTGGTGGTGACAAAGTCAAATCTAGTATTATTAATGAACTATTGGATGTGTCCAAAGAAATAGGATACAGATTTTTTCAACACTTAAATGTACAGTTTTAGGAAGAAAAAAAGGGAATACAGTATAAGGCCCCATGATCATTATCTAGGAGGAAATAGGCCTGGAAGGGCACTGGAAAAAAATAAAACAAGTTATCCGCCGGAGATCAGACGCCTTTAACAATAGAAGGATAGAACATGCAAAGTGAGCCGACTTTAACTTCAGTCTTCAACACTTTATTGGGTGCCGTCATATCTCTGGTACAAGCACTACCGTAGCATCAATCATTGAGGTGATTTCTTTGCAGCATCTTTATTGCGTTTCCTCCGTAATTTAACCATCTGATTGATGGCTTCAACATTACAACGGTATCGGTGCCAAAGTTACTAATGGCTCCAGTTATCCAGAAAAAAAGGTAGCTTTACAATCTCTCCCTCTTTCTGTCTTGTACAGACTCTCTTTCTACTCCAGCAGGCAATAGAAAGTCTCAGTCCATTTGCTCTGTAATTCAGCTGGCCAGTGAATGGGGGACTGGCCTCATTAGCTCCCCGCATTACTATTTAATGTGATGAGCTTCATTGGAAAATAGGCTCGCAATGGCGTGCTCTCATGCAGTATTCATGGAGATTTGGCATGCTGCGATGCCCCACAGTGATACTGTGGTTGTGTCCTCCTGGTGGTGCTGATAGGTCTGAGAAACAACAGGTTTCATTAATGTCTTAATGAAAAAGTATGGTGTTGCTCTTTTAAAGACCGTGTGTTGGAAACAGGGACTCGCGACCGCACAGAGGGGTTGGGCTTTCTACATTTTAACCAGTGGTGTAAAACGTACTCAATGTATTTACTTCAGTAAAAGTATCAATTCTCTGTTACAAGTAAAAAGTCAGATAATCCAAATCTACGTGAGTACATGTACAAAAGTATTGGTATCAAAACATACTTTAAGTGCAATAAGTAAGTACTCGTTATGCAAAATGTGCAATTTCACAAGTTTTCAAAATGTGTAAAAAAAACGTTTGAAAATACCAGATCTACAAGCTCACATTGTGTCGCATTGTGACACATTGTGAGCTTAGTTTAAATAGGGATGAAGTGGTTAGTGTGTTATGAAATAATAATCAAAACCTACAAAGTAACTAAAGTTTTCAAATAATTGTAGTGGAGTAAAAGTATAATATTTGTCTCTGAGATGTAGTGGAGTAAAAGTATAGAAAATCGTAAATAAAAGTTCCTCAATATTTGTACTTAAGTACAGTACTTGAGTACATGTACTTAGTTACTTTACACCACTGATTTTAACCACTTCTTAAACCCTCTAGTCTAGACCTAGTAAACTGGACATGCGTTGGCTCTGTACTTGGACTTTTTTCCCGTCTACACCAAAAGTATATTAAAATAAATATTTTTGGCTGATGTTCCCCCAGAATATGGATGCTGGGGTTCAAGTGCATCTGTGTACCAAAGGACGACCGTTTTAGTTTTTTTAAATGGTAACATTGTCCATTTTAACCTGATTCCTGACATTCTATTGTGAGACACTTGACACAATACGTTTTGTGTGTCGAGAGCTCGCTCGTTCAGCACTGGAAAATTGCTGCCAGCGCAAAAAAAACCAAACGTAAATCTATGCTAAATCCATCCTCCTCACAGTAGAACGATCAAACAAAGTCAGGGGCACGCTGGAGCACATGGTGTACCACATGAGTAAGGATGTAGACCTTCCCGCAGCTGGCCTGGGTTTGAATCTGACCTGAGGCTCTTTGTCGCATGTCATCCCCCCCCTCTCTCTCTCTCTCGCCTTTCTTGTCTCTCTCCCCACTGTCACTATGCAAAAAATATATCATCAGAAAATGTTAGATGAGGATCTACTGCATTGGTTCTCAAACCTTTGGGCTCGCAACTCCTAAAAGATATTGGCCAAGTCTCACGACTCACAGATCAAGAGCAAACATACACGGCACTGAACGCACATGCATGCACGCACATACCGATCTGCTACAGTACCCTTAACCCATTAAGACCTGAGGCAATTCTTAAAAATGTTTTCTAAAAACAGTTTTTGGAAAAAAGGAAAAAAAAAACAAGATTTTTCAAAAATAGCAGATCTACAAGCTCATAGCGCGGCACTCGGTGCCACGCTATGAGCTTGTATATCTGCTATTTTTGAATAGTCAAAGAAATCTAAAGTGACACGGATGCGTTCCAGGTCTTAATTAATAAAAGCTATTAGTTATGTGTTACGTCTTTTAAGTACATTTTCTTATTCTCTCCGCCAGGAGAGTTTGTTTTCACTTTCTGAAACTGGGACTAACATTGGTCAAGCCTCACGTGACAATACGGTGAAATAGTGTGATCCGATTGGCTAGTGACGTATAGCGGCCTATAAAATACATGTGTCACTTTGAAAGTGTCTGTGCCACTTTCAAAGTGAGGTAAGACAGTTCCAACAATCCTGCATGCAAAGCAGATACTTTAATTAAGCTAAAGCCTCTCTAGATGGGAAGGCCTCGATCCTACAAATGCTTAGTTAACAGCTAAGCGCCCAAGCCAGCGAGCATGATTTCGAGTTGACATGGCTGAGAAATGGACAGATAGGACACTTACACAGACAGGAGGGATAGGACACTTATACAGACAAGACGGATAGGACACTTATACAGACAGGACGGATAGGACACTTATACAGACAGGACGGATCGGACACTTTTTCTAGTTACATTTTCAATTAAATTAAACATGTGGTGTGTTCCCTCTGTCTCATTGGTCAGTCTTTCTCATCATACTGTATGTTCCCTCTGTCTCATTGGTCAGTCTTTCTCATCATACTGTATGTTCCCTCTGTCTCATTGGTCAGTCTTTCTCATCATGCAGTATGTGTCCTCTGTCTCATTGGTCTGTCTTTCTCAACAGGTTTTTCTTGATGTACCTCATCAACAAGGACGAGACGGAGCACACTGGCCAGGTATGTTGATAAACAGCATTCAAACAACCTGTGGGTCACTGAATGCCGTATATGACACTGTGTGTGTGTGTGTGTGTCAGGCACGTGCACAGTGCACACACAGGCATCAAAGGGGGCTAGAGCCCCTTCCCTTTTACCCGTCTGTTAAAAAGTACCCTCTCCGGACCATGCATGCAGCTTTTACTTTGGTAAAAGAAACGCAAATGCGCCCTCTCCATGCCGTACCCGAAGGCAGCATTCAAGAGAATTGTCTTTTTCGAACCCTCCTGCACTTGAATGCAGCATTTTATTTTGAAATGCCTTCTCTGTGTAGAAATCCATGCCGTACGCCGCATCTCAGTAAATTATACTTAAATGAGCGACCGAAAATAGACGATCTACAAGCTGACGTGTCGCAGGCTCGCGACGCGAGCTTGTAGATCGGCTATTTTCTTAGAACTAAATGCATCAAAGCATGCCCTTGAATCGAAAATGTTGCCCCTCTAACATTTTCTTCACGTCCCTGGTCCCTGTAGGAATCCTATGTGTGGAAGATGTACCAGGAACGGATGTGGGACTTCTTCCCAGCTGGGGACTGCTTCCGCAAGCAGTATGAGGATCAGCTCGGATAGAGCGGACACTCCCTTTTATCCACTCTGGAAGGTGGCAGCAGGGATTTGTAGTCCCACCACCATTCAGCTTGCTGGACGACAACACCACACATCCCACAGTGAAAGCCTCCTCTATGCTGTGGAAGGCCCAGGGAACGACAAGACAAGACGAGACAAAACAAAACAACACAACAGAGAGAACCATCTCCCACCTCAGCTCTGGTACAGTGCCAAACTATGACAAAATGACTTCTATCTTGCCCAGGCATTTTGGTTTTCAGTTTTGAGACTTTATCCTCGTTCTTTTTTTTTCTTCTTTTTTTGACAACGTGTTGCCTTTTACTCCACATAACCCTAAACCATTGCACAATTTTTTTGTCTTTTTGAGAAACACTGGGTTGTGTGGGGTTATGGGACAATGTGTGAGTCATATTATGCACAAGAACCTAAACGTCGGTTATTTCAAGAATGTTCAACTCGAGACTTAATGCCAAAAGAACAGTGGAATAGATTTATATAGAGTAATAAAAGATTTTAGGGGGAAATAAAAAATAGAAAAAGATTTTTCATGTTGTGAACTTGCGTATTGAAATGAAGTATTGACACAAAGTGGAGGGAAAAAAAAGGTTTATTATATCAGATAAAAATGCCTAAAATGATTGAAGTGCCTTACAGTACTGTATCTACATTACAACAAAGCTATGCAAAATGTTTGTTTTGGGGTTTTTTCATGGTATGTAAGTACAGAAGCTTTCCTGGAACAGCAACAAGTGGCTGCTCAGATGTGGTTTGTGGCTGATGTTTTTCATTTGAACAGCATTGTTTTATTAATTTATTTATTGCTGACTAAAGCATCCTGAAGCCCGATTCATACATCGGATCAGCCGGGCATCGTGTGCTGAAAATAGCAGACCTAAAAGCTCACACCGCATCGCAGATGCAATGTGTTGTGAGCTTGTAGGTATGCTATACGTTCACCGTCAGATTATAAATTTGGCATAACTGCAAAACGTCATGATACAAACAGCATAAATTACACACTTGTCAAAAGAAAATATCACTCGTCAGAATTCACTGAAACACCTTGAAACAAAAACTGAATTGCTATTGTATGGCCATTTGTATGTAGTAGCTTTGCTGAACTGTGCATTTCTTTTGATGGAAAAATAAACAAATCAATGCAATAAGTTCTCAATGCAAGTTCTTCGCTTTTTGTCTCTGTGTGTGTGGGCCTGACATCACTGTCTTAGGGATGTCAGGGCTGTGACAGGGCCAACCATTGTTCTAAAATGTCACCATTGTGTCACTGCCGAAAAGAAAGTTAGTATGTATCACAATGTAGAGCTTTTGAATAGCCCAAAGTGTAAAATTAAGCTTTTTAGCTCAAATCTAAAAATGACACAGTTCCAAGTCTCAATGGGTTGGTTGACATTTGGAGCTTTGCAGGTTTTTTTTCACTTGGTAAGAGCTCAGTGTACAGAAGTATAGCTATTATAATTAGCTATTATTCCTGCATGGCGGAGCTAGATTCTAGCCTCTTCATCGAGTGCTTCTGCTGTTGCTCGGCCCGATTTGGCTTTTGCCATGTCCGGCGGTTTGTCGTTTGTGTTTAAAGTTGTTCGACACACTTGGTGGGGTCATCGCCATGCTGGCTTGTGGTGGACATTTTTGTTAAAATTCTATCTTTGCCATGGACATAACAATTATTGGAATATTATTACCAGAAAAACACAAACCTTTACAACTCAGAGTGCACAAATGGAACCAAATGTGGTTCCATTTGTGCACTCTCTGAGTTATGGGGTTCCTTGAGTTAGAGAACAACTGTCAGTGGTGGAAAGTAACTAAGTACATTTACTTAAGAGTACAATTTTGATGTATTTGTACTTTACTTGAGTATTTCCAATTTCCAATACTTTTACTTCTACTCCACTACATCTCAGAGGCAAATATTATACTTTTACTCCACTACTTTAGTTACTAGTTACTTTTCAGATATAAATTATATACATTATAAAACATACATTAACCACTTTAGCCTTATTTTAGACAAAGGCTATTTGAAAATAGCCGATCTACAAGCTCACAACGCGTCGCATCGCGACGTGTTGTGAGCTTGTAGATCTGCTATTTTCAAATATTTAGTACTTTTACTTTTGATACTTTAAGTATAGGATGCCAATATTTTTGTACTTTTACTCAAGTACATTTTTAATTGTGGACTTTTACTTGTAACAGAGTATTTTAATATTGCAGTATTGGTACTTTTAGTACTTTTTCCACCACTGACAACTGTACCCCTTATGTGTCTTAGTAAATCAGTGATATACAGTATCTGAGACATGACACATTCAGTAATTGAGTCTTAAGATCAAAATGACGTAAAAAATTAAAAGATTGCCACAGACTCAGACACATTGATGACCCTCAGCCTGTATAGGGCATGGCAGTGGCGGCCATTTTCTGATTCCACTCTAAAATAGTCAATGCATTTTTCCCATTAACATTTCTAAAAATATTTATATCAATTATTTTAAGCCTTTTTTTTGTTGTCATTTCTTAGTTGTCCATCGTCTTGTTTGTTTGTTTTTACCAGAGCCCTCCCGGTTAGCCTTCGGGCTGGGGGCCATGTGTGCCATGTTGTTTTTTTACTCAGCAAGTCATTTGAGATCCCTCTAACCCAGCGAGTGTATAGGTGACCACACAGGACTCCCAGTGCACTAAGCAGAGTGCACTTTGTGTTTACCCTCGTGTGCTCCACGCTGAACGAGCATGAGATGTCTTGACCCGGCGAGAGGTACAGTAAGTAATACAACACATACAGCCCTGTCTACATCCCGTCTGAAGGGGTCTAATTCGGTTCTATTTGACCAAAACTTTGTAGTGGAGTAATTTTTTTTTCACCATTGTGTCACTACCGAAACGAAAGTTAAATTCGAAAAAATCACTAAGTGTGGAGGCCAAAATTGTCCCCCCAAAAACCTGTTAGGAGCACGTTTCAGGCAATTTAAAGCTGATTGGTAGTGACTTTTTTGTGAATTTTTTTTTCCCGTTTCGGTAGTGACGCTACCGAAACGAAAAAAAAATTGTTCCCCCAAGTTAGGAGCACGTTTCAGGCAATTTAAAGCTGATTGGTAGTGACTTTTTTGTGAATTTTTTTTCCGTTTCGGTAGTGACGAAAAGTGACGAGTGACGAAAACAGAAAAAAAATTGTTCCCCCAAAAACCTGTTAGGAGCACGTTTCAGGCAATTTAAAGCTGATTGGTACAGATTTTTTTGTGAATTTTTTTTTCCGTTTCGGTTGTGACGAAAAGCTTCTGTAGTGACGAAAAGTGACGAGTGACGAAAACACTCGTCACTGCAGCCTCCTTGGGTATGATTCTACTGTGGGATGTGTCCATAATTCAATGTCGTACTACATCCCGCATGTGTGCAATTTTGAATGGGTGGTACGCAGTGCAAGATCTTGAATAATTTATGACGAGCACTTCCAAATTCGAATCATTAGAAAAATAATCACTGCATAGAATTAGTCAGAAAGTTGCTTATGACATGGTGGATTTTTTATAGCCTTGGCAGAGACAAAAAGGATAACTCATGTAATCGATGTTTCATGGATGGGATGTCAATGGTATTACAACTTGCTTGCACCTAATGTTGGCCTGATGACAGTATGCACAGAATTATTACATTTACTAGAGTTCTCGATGTTTCATGGATGGGATGTCAATGGTATTACAACTTGCTTGCACCTAATGTTGGCCTGATGACAGTATGCACAGAATTATTACATTTACTAGAGTTCTGTATTTTAACATTTGTATTTTGACTTTCACTCCCCAACATTTCGAAGACTTTTGACACTACGTTTCTAGGAACAATACTACATTATTTAGGCTAAATATAGTAAAAACTGCTGCTGTGAGCTTGTAGATGTGCTATTATTTATTATTTATATTTTATGTATTAGAACTGTGAGCTACTTTCACTTGTTGTTGAGTAATGTTTAACCAGGGGTGTCTATACTTTGACTCAAGTACTGAGTTTGAATATGTTGTAGAGTTGGAATGAAGTTTGTAGCTAAACGTATGAAGGAGTTAGATGTAAAAAAAACTGGCAGAATAAGTAGTGACAATAACATCAGTGTGCTTGTTAAGTATATACTGTTATGTACATATGTGAAATGTGTCCTCTGCACTTTAACAACTAGCAGTCTCAAATCATTCTAAGGCACACACATTGTTGACCTGAAATTGTACCCAGGACCTCTGGTTCACCAGGCAGATCCACTAGCCACGGCACTGTGATTAAAATAATGTTTGAATATGAAAGGAAAGTCAAGCTTTACAAAATACAAGTTGTGTAAAAAAATGAAAAAAGTTTAAATAATTATTATTTGTTTAAGTAAGACTTGAATAAGTTGTGTCTGCGGTTTGTCTCCATACATGTAACCAGACATAAAACTGCTGTCCTGTGCAGTTGGACCATTTCACTCCTAATAATAATACCTAATTGATCCTTTGGGGGAAATTCAGCTTTACACAGTTGATGTCTGCCCTCAGAGGAGCAGTTCGAAATGTCTTGCTCAGGGACATCCTGACTTGATGCCATAGTTGAGCCTTGAACCTGGTACCTTTGGCTCACTAGTCAGTCATTCTATCCATTCACCTACAGTGGTCTCCTTGGAATCTGTGGTTCTAAAACATTTTGTTGTCCAAATTGACCCCAATGTGAAAAAATCTAGTACCAGGGCCCTCCATGAAAGAGATGTACATTTAAAACATAAATGATAACCATAAAAAGAATATATCTATATAGTTATTTAAATTTCACACAATATCAGGATTAAGAATCGAACTCATAACCTTCTGTTTCTCAGTCAGGCTCTTACACCTGTGGGCCACCACTGGATCTGTGGTGGCCCACTGTGGTTTGAAGAGCAAGTAGATAATGACAGAAAAGGCTTGTTGACTATGGTTCACGTCATTTATTTTCTGATATTGCACTAACATGTTTGTGCTGTCTTTTTCAGGTCATTTATGCCAGGGATGTGTGGTTGGAGGATGCAAAGGAGACAGAGGGTACAATTCCTAATAATTGGATCGACAGGGGTAAGGGAACCATTAGATGGCCAAATGCCAAACAAACAAAACTTACAAGCGTTTTCTCACCGTCAGCTGATGCTTCATATCCATAAGAGTAAAACCGCTGGGGTCATTTGTTTATGTTTGGAACACAGTTCTTATTTGACGCGATATTAAACACGTCTATGGGAATTCAGAACAGGGGGGAAAAGGTTTTAAAGGTTTACGGTTCTAGAGGTTTTAAATCTTCTAAAGCTCTAAGGTATTCTCTAAAATTCAAATGGTAGCCGATATGTCCTAGGTAGGCCGAACGTTGTAGAGTTGGAACGGAGTTTGTAGCTAAAAGTATGAAGGACTAGTTAGGGGTCAAAAAACGGGCCGAATACATAGTGACAATAACGTCAGTGTGCTCGCTAAGTATATACTGTTAGGCACATACAGGGCCGCATTAAGACCCCTCAGGGCCGTGGAACAGCACAAAACCAGGCACAAAGGCCCCCCCAGCGGCGTAATTTCATGCACGCACATGCATGCGCCCAACCTGTGCGCGTGCACGAAATTTTTCGGGTCTAATTCGGTTCTATTTGACCAAAACTTTGTAGTGGAGTAATTTATTTTTTTCTTCACCATTGTGTCACTACCAAAACGAAAGTTAAATCCGAAAAAAATCACTAAGTGTGGAGGCATAAATTGTCCCCCCAAAAACCTGTTAGGAGTACGTTTCAGGCAATTTAGATTGATTGGTAGTACTTTGTAGTGGAGTAAAAATAAATGTCACCATCACTACCGAAACGAAAGTTAGTATGTATCACAATGTAGAGCTTTAACTTTTTAACTTACCTAAAAAAAAGGTATCTTTAAAGATTACTTCAATGTGAATGTATATGAAGACACTGTATCCAGATGAATAATTCTCAACTCTGTGCATAATGGGTTATTTGAAAGGTGTTAAATAATCATTTTTGGTTGGCTTTAAGTTGAAGCGCTATATTCTGGCTTTCTGATCTAATCAGTGCTATGGTCTTGTAGGGAATCGACGGACTGTGCCGACTGCAGTGGCCAAGCCTTGAACCTGTAACCTACGGCTCACCAGGTAGTCACACTAACCATTCAGCTACAGCTCTACTTAGATCTGTGGTTCTAAAACATTTTGTTGTCAAGGGCCCCCCAAATTAACATGTATTTGGCAGTGGACCTCAATGTGAAAAGATGTAGTGTCAGGGCCCCCCATGAAAAAGATTTATATTTAAAACTTTAAAAGTATATATATATTTATTTTCACACAATGTCAGGGTTAAGAATCAAACTCCTAACCTTTTGTTTCTCAGGCAGGCTCTTTATCCAGTGGGCCACTGTGCCATGCTAAAGATTGAAGGCCAATTAGATAGTGACAGAAAAGCCAAAGGCTTGTTTCCATTGGGGTTCATTAAACATTCAGAAGCAACAGCACAACAAACCATAGACAAAATAATATGCAATAATATGCTGTAAAGATCTTTTTTTTTTTTTTTGTATTGTTGTATGTTGTTCCAGAAGGAGGAATGAAGACCTCATCACAGCAAGGCAGCTGGTAGCACAGTGGGTTGAGTCACTGCCAACACTGTTAACATGTTCCAGAGATTGTGGGTTCAAACCCCGGTTCAAACCCCACTGTCTCTTTACCCCGAAACCTTCCTTTAAAGACTGAGTTCCAGAAGAACTACTCTAAAACCGCCCGGAAAGCAGTGAGGATTGGCCGGTACCAATGGTGCAGTGAGGATTGGCCGGTACCTATGGTGCAGCGGACTAGTCACAGGGCTAGTGGCATAGGGCACCTTGTACAATGTAGTTGGTTCAAGCCTCGTGTCAGGTACTGAAAAATAACCCATCGAGCAGTGGGCACCGGGAGGAGACGGGAGGGCTGTCTCCTCCCGGTGGTTTCCAGACAATAAAGCAGAGGGGTTATAGTAAAATTCCAAACGGAAAGCTACTGAAAAGAGAGAGAAACCCTAACTACTATCGCATAACTAATGTACTTTCTACTAATACTAATATACATACTACTACTATATAACTAACTAATATACATACTAATATACTAACTAATGTACTTACTACTACTATATAACTAATATACTTACTACTACTATATAACTAATATACAACTAACTAATATACTTACTACTACTATATAACTAATATACTTACTACTACTATATAACTAATATACAACTAACTAATATACTTACTACTACTATATAACTAATATACAACTAACTAATATACTTACTACTACTATATAACTAATATACTTACTACTACTATATAACTAATATACTTACTACTACTATATAACTAATATACAACTAACTAATATACTTACTACTACTATATAACTAATATACTTACTACTACTATATAACTAATATACAACTAACTAATATACTTACTACTACTATATAACTAACTACTACTACTATATAACTAACTAATATACTTACTACTACTATATAACTAACTATATAACTATATACTTATAACTAATATACTTACTACTACTATATAACTAACTACTACTATATAACTAACTACTACTATATAACTACTATATAACTAATATACTTACTACTACTATATAACTAATATACAACTAACTAATATACTTACTACTACTATATAACTAACTAATACTTACTACTACTATATAACTATACTACTATATAACTACTATATAACTAATATACTTACTACTACTATATAACTAATATACAACTAACTAATATACTTACTACTACTATATAACTAACTAATATACTTACTACTACTATATAACTAACTATATAACTATATACTTATAACTAATATACTTACTACTACTATATAACTAACTACTACTATATAACTAATATACTTATTACTACTACTAAACTTTCGTTTCGGTAAAAAGATATTTTTCGTATTCATGATCCAGAGGCCATGAGTTCAAATCCCACTGGTGTCTTTACTGTGATGCTTCCTTTGCAGACTAACTTCTAGAAAAACAAGTTAAAAGCACCAGGAAACCTGTAACTCTCAGCCAACAGCTTAGCTCAACTGGTAGAGCGTCTGTCCAATAACATGACTTGACTGTGTTCGATTCCCACTCGAGTCAAGTGTCCCCGGTAACTTGGGGCAACTGATAAATTGACGATATCCTTAGTGATGCTTCCCTTTGCAGACTAACTTCTAGAAAAACAAGTTAATTCTAAAAAAAAACAAAAACAAGTTATAACCACCAGGAACCCTGTAACTCTCATTCAACAGCATAGCTCAACTGGTAGAGCGTCTGTCCAATAACATGACTTGACTGGGATCGATTCCGGATAAATTGACAGATATCCGTTGAATAACTTTTAGGAGTGTGCTCGTTCAAATCCAGTTCAACTTGATGTTAGTGGGAATCGAACGGTCCTGGGTTGAACTGGATTTGAACCAAATCCAGTTCAACTTGATGTTAGTGGGAATCGAACGGTCCTGGGTTGAACTGGATTTGAACCAGCACACTCCTAAAAGTTATTCTACGGATATCTGTCAATTTATCCGTTGCCCCAAGTTACCGGGGACACTTGACTCGAGTGGGAATCGAACCCAGTCAAGTCAAGTTATTGGACAGACGCTCTACCAGTTGAGCTATGCTGTTGGCTGAGAGTTACAGGTTTCCTGGTGGTTATAACTTGTTTTTATTTATTTATAATTAACTTGTTTTTATAGAAGTTAGTCTGCAAAGGGAAGCATCACTAAGGATATTATAGAAGTTAGTCTGCAAAGGGAAGCATCACTAAGGATATTATAGTGTCTATATTATAGTGTCTCTCTAGCACCGCCCCTTCCTCCCCTTCCTCTCTGGCTCCGCCCCTCCCTCAATCTTTCAGCTGCCCGTTTATATTTGTTCTATAACCCCTCCGCTTTATTGTCTGGAAACCACGGGGGGAAGAAGCCCCCGCGCCCACTCCCTGCACCCTCTCTTGAGTGAGTAACCTATCTGACCGACACAGTGACCTAGCCACAATAGTACTTGTGACCCTGACTTAGTCCACAATAGTACTTGTGACCCTGACTTAGTCCACTGCGCCATCTGTAGCCCTGAAATTCAATGCTTTCTGTGTTGATTTTAATGGTTTCTGGGAGTGTGGGTTCAAGTCTCACTCACTCCTTACCCTGAACCTCTTCTGTAAAGGAAAGGTTCAGGGCAAAGAGTGCAAAGAGTGAGTGGGGCTTGAAACCACGGCCTCTGGATATGTAGGCAGTGTGTCTACACACTGAGCCATCAGCTGCCTTGCCATCAGCTGCCTTGCTATGAATGGTCTTCATTCCTTTTTGCAGTAGGCGAATGGTTAGAGTTGCAGGTCTTCATTCCTTTTTGCAGTAGGCGAATGGTTAGAGTTGCAGGTTCAAGACTTGATCACAGCGGTATGAGCAAGACATTTACAAATGATCCTTTGAGGGCATACATTAGCTGGGTAAAACTGGTAAAATTATCAGTATAGTCTGATTTTTTTTTACAACTTACATTTTGTACAATTGACTCTTAGTATAAGTCTGCCCTTTTTTTCCACAATTTATAATAGACTGCCTTAAGCATCAGACTAAAGAATGGATAGAGTCACTGCCTGATGAGCCGAAGGTTGCAGGTTCAAGACCCGACAAATGCAGTAGACCAGTCTATCACTCCCCTACACAATAAACACACACAGCAGTCACTAGGGCTGATTAAGCTTGATACAGAATAGTTAACTTCTCTTTTTTACAAATGGTTAACTTCTCTTTTTTACAAATGATCCTTTGAGGGCAGACATTAGCTGGGTAAAACTGGTAATATTATCAGTATAGTCTGACTTTTTTTTCCCCACAATTTATAATAGACTGCCTTAAGCATCAGACTAAAGAAGACCGCCGTAGGTGAATGGATAGAGTCACTGCCAGGTGAGCCGAAGGTTGCAGGTTCAAGACCCGACCAATGCAGTAGACCAGTCTATCACTCCCCTACACAACAAACACACACAAGAAGAGGGGGGGGAAGAAGAAGAGGGGTGGGGGGCAAGTGGGAAGGAGATCAAACAAGAGAAGGCCAAACAAGTTATCTACATATTTACAAAGAACCTGAGATAATAAAAACTAAGGTGCCTGAGCATAGCAGCTATGTATACTGTGCATGATATACTTATGGACGTTAAGGTGTTTAGAGAAAAAGAGCAAAATAAAGACAAAAAAGTCAGTGCGTTATACATGGGATTAAGGTGCAAAAGGTCAGTGCGTGTCCACCTAGGGTGGACTGACCCTGGTATAATCCGCAAGTAGCTCCATGAGGGAGAGCAACAAAAAAGTCATTTGTACCTGGTGTAGTCCACAGGTATGTCCGAGTCAAGTCCACGTCACTAGTCGAATGAAAATAAAATAATAATAAAACATAATAGCATAAAACATAATAGCACAGCCTACTTTGCAGGGACACCCTTTTTGCTTGGGCCGGTTCACAACAACTGAAAAATATTAAACAAGTGCTGTACTGAATAGCCAGTGAGCTACCAGGGTAAGGTCCAACCAGAGCTACTTCATTGAACAGAATACAAGTTCAAATTACACAATACTGTGACACTAAGATCCCCCACAATGGACAGTGAAAGTTCAAGTTAAATCAGTCCTGAGTGCCTGCTGTGTGTCCTCCGCCTCCCCTTCTCGCTGGAGCATGCTTGAGGTGGTCTGCGGCATGCTGCCTTATGAGGTCCTCTGTGGCTTCTGGGTCGAATTTCACGACTGCATCTGCATAGTAGAAAAAGACAATAAAAAATGTGCAACGGCAACATGCTGTCCTAGTCCCTATCTGACATAATACACAGCTCGATTGAACTCATGCCATCTGGTAGGAGGTTCAAGAGCCCAGGGGGAAGCACCAGCAGGTCATCCAACAGCTGCCCCAAACCATCAGAACCCTGAACCCATGCTCGCCATATATTGCCCCCAAAACCAACATCTTGAAAGATGGATAGCACTTTGAATAGTACTGTATCTATATTGCACTTTGAATGGATCAGCACTTTTTACCAATGTTGTCTGCTCTTTTTAATGTGCACCATGAGTTGTGGAGAATGGTATTTTTCTCCCCTGTGTATGCCTAGTGTGTATTGTGGAAGTGTGAATATGGAAGTGTGAATAAAAGTGATTGTGAGTCTCCATATTGACATGAAAAAATGTGTTGCCTGTACATCAAGAACTAGTTTAATACAAAGCCATCTCCCTTCTACACCTAACCACCACAGTTATTTAAAATGTTATGATAGCAACGGTAACGGTAGACACTTGGCATTGTATTTTTTTTATGTCAACAGGGAAGGACATGTTTTACCCAATTACATTTAGATTTGTCCTTGGTCAACATGAAATATGGGCTTACCTTGTATTGCGCTAAAAGTCGCAGTCTTCTCTTTTTCCCCCTTCCCCTTCATGTTCAACTGTGCCATCAGACTGTTACTGAAGAGCCTGAAGAAAAACAAATTACATTTAATAATGTAGTAGGATTAGGATTTATTGTAAAACATGGTATAAATCCTTTATAATACTAATTTTCACTTAATGTTCAACCATTATGTCATTGACATGACATAACAGAGGGTTCAGGTGTTAAGCTAAAAAAAAAAGGCAAATTAATGGAAACATGCAGTCAGGCCTTCATCTAGAAGAATTAACCAAATAAGTGTTCAGACATTGAAAACCACAGCGCACCCAAACATCACACAGGGATTAATTCATAGTGTATGTTGAAACATACCTGTCAAGAACTTTGTGGACACAGTCCTTCACGTCCTTCCCTCCATTACGGGAAAGTTGCAGCACCTGTTGGAATAAGTCCATGAAAACTTCCACTGACATATCCCAGAGGAACATAAAAAGTGTGCGAGTGCATCTTGTGCTGTTCATTACTTCCAGACTCTTGAAAAGCCTACCAGGTATTAAAAGCTTGGACATCACTGAGGAGTTGCTCCTCTCTCTGGAAGTCCCCCATGTTCTCCAGTCTCTCAACATGACTGGCCGCTGAAGAGGCAGGTTCTTTAATGAATATTGATATGGTCAGGACTTTCTTCTGGTATACTGAAAAATAAGTAAGTGTACATTAACACAGATAAATGTTATCTGACATTATAGACACCACCCTACAATGATACAAAACACTGCTATAATTGAAGAGCAGTTTTTGTGTCCCGATAGGAGAGGAGACCGAGAGAACAGTAAAGGAAGAAAGGAGAGAATGGGCAGAAGAGAGAAGGGTTGCAAATTAAGTCCCCCAGTTTTCTTGGCCAGTGTCCTGTCTTCATTGAAATAGCTCAGAACTTACCTTGTGTTGGCAATGGGAATGCCCATGTTGGCCTCTCAGTCACTGCATAGCACCTGTAAAAAGAACAAAAGTACATTTTAGAAATTACAAAGTGATATTTTTGCATTAAAACTTTCCAAGACAGATGACTATACATTAGATGAGAAATAATAAATATGTCATATTGTAACAATTAGGGGTGCACGGTACTACTTGCTGAATTGTAAAGGTTTTGATTACTTGGGGCCTTTGGACAGGTGCACGGTACTACTTGCTGAATTGTAAAGGTTTTGATTACTTGGGGCCTTTGGACAACTCACCATGCCTGACCGTGTCCCTGGATCTGTCATGTCTGGACCTGACCGTGTCCCTCGACCCATCACTGCGGTGGGACCTGTCATCATGTCTGGACCTGACAGAGTGCCTCCGAGAACCTTGTACTGACTGTACTTTAAATGTTGGTGCAATGGAGAAAGTGAATACTCACGGTGTGGACATTTCTCTGCTCCGAGGTGCTACACTTGCATGTCGTGAGCCTGGAAAAGACAAAGAATGTTCTTAGATACCAAATATTAATTTGTAAACAAAAGGTGACTGCTTAAGTGTGATGCATACTCACTGTGTGTAGACATTTCCCTGTGCCAAGACCCCTCAGCATGCTCCAACTCGACAGACATCCACCAGGCCATCCAGGGCTTGATTTTCAGAGTCTGAAACATAACAATCAGCTTGTAACTGATTTCATGTTGTGTGTACCCAATACATAATTATCATATTTCATAAATTGACATCAATACTCAACAAGCATTGAGTAACACATTGTTGTCCTGGCTGGACTGCAACTTCCTTGGTGCGATAGGAAAGGAGGGCACCTATACGGCTGCAATATAAAGTAAAAAATAAACATATCCACATCTAAAATAGAGAGCCTTATTAAAGCATTTGATTGTCATTTTTGACATTGGACTTATACATTGATTATAGAAGAAAGTTACCCATAATGCTCGCCTCCCCCGGATCATCATCAGATTCTGTTAAAGTACAAAACGTCATATAAAACATGAATGGTCTACAATGTGAGGCCCAGTTTCTGTTAACACGTTTCATATTTAGAAGTTACTTGAGAAACATATGAACTCTACATCAGTCATCATCTTGTCTTTTAACAGGTTTCCTCTTCCATCTTATCACCACATCCACATCCTCCTCTTCCTCCTCTGCTTGGCTGGTCAGGTTGTAGTTGTCACATTCACAAGCTTTAAATAGAAGTTATACAATTCAACTGTAAACATTGATTCAACTATTTGTACTTGAATTATTGAGTAAATGATCCAAAAACAAAACCTGCCTGAAGTCATCTTTATCTTGACTAACTGGGACGTCAGCCAGTCCTCCTGGGGGTCCTTTCTCATCTTGTAAGTTTTGTTTGTTTGGCATTTGGCCATCTAATGGTTCCCTTACCCCTGTCGATCCAATTATTAGGAATTGTACCCTCTGTCTCCTTTCCATCCTCCAACCACACATCCCTGGCATAAATGACCTGAAAAAGACAGCACAAACATGTTAGTGCAATATCAGAAAATAAATGACAGCACAAACATGTTAGTGCAATATCAGAAAATAAATGACGTGAACCATAGTCAACAAGCCTTTTCTGTCATTATCTACTTGCTCTTCAAACCACAGTGGGCCACCACAGATCCAGTGGTGGCCCACAGGTGTAAGAGCCTGACTGAGAAACAGAAGGTTATGAGTTCGATTCTTAATCCTGATATTGTGTGAAATTTAAATAACTATATAGATATATTCTTTTTATGGTTATCATTTATGTTTTAAATGTACATCTCTTTCATGGAGGGCCCTGGTACTAGATCTTTTCACATTGGGGTCAATTTGGACAACAAAATGTTTTAGAACCACAGATTCCAAGGAGACCACTGTAGGTGAATGGATAGAATGACTGACTAGTGAGCCAAAGGTACCAGGTTCAAGGCTCAACTATGGCATCAAGTCAGGATGTCCCTGAGCAAGACATTTCAAACTGCTCCTCTGAGGGCAGACATCAACTGTGTAAAGCTGAATTTCCCCCAAAGGATAGGAGTGAAATGGTCCAACTGCACAGGACAGCAGTTTTATGTCTGGTTGGTTACATGTATGGAGACAAACCGCAGACACAACTTATTCAAGTCTTACTTAAACAAATAATAATTATTTAAACTTTTTTCATTTTTTTTACACAACTTGTATTTTGTAAAGCTTGACTTTCCTTTCATATTCAAACATTATTTTAATCACAGTGCCGTGGCTAGTGGATCTGCCTGGTGAACCAGAGGTCCTGGGTACAATTTCAGGTCAACAATGTGTGTGCCTTAGAATGATTTGAGACTGCTAGTTGTTAAAGTGCAGAGGACACATTTCACATATGTACATAACAGTATATACTTAACGAGCACACTGATGTTATTGTCACTACTTATTCTGCCAGTTTTTTTTACATCTAACTCCTTCATACGTTTAGCTACAAACTTCATTCCAACTCTACAACATATTCAAACTCAGTACTTGAGTCAAAGTATAGACACCCCTGGTTAAACATTACTCAACAACAAGTGAAAGTAGCTCACAGTTCTAATACATAAAATATAAATAATAAATAATAGCACATCTACAAGCTCACAGCAGCAGTTTTTACTATATTTAGCCTAAATAATGTAGTATTGTTCCTAGAAACGTAGTGTCAAAAGTCTTTGAAATGTTGGGGAGTGAAAGTCAAAATACAAATGTTAAAATACAGAACTCTAGTAAATGTAATAATTCTGTGCATACTGTCATCAGGCCAACATTAGGTGCAAGCAAGTTGTAATACCATTGACATCCCATCCATGAAACATCGATTACATGAGTTATCCTTTTTGTCTCTGCCAAGGCTATAAAAAATCCACCATGTCATAAGCAACTTTCTGACTAATTCTATGCAGTGATTATTTTTCTAATGATTTGAATTTGGAAGTGCTCGTCATAAATTATTCAAGATCTTGCACTGCGTACCACCCATTCAAAATTGTATGACAACTTTTGAACCTTTGTGTAGATAAATATCCCCATTTTGAAAGGGTGTGCTGAGAACCAACATGTTCTCATAATGGCTATAGAAAACTGCTCACCATTCTAAGCTTTAATTTGAGTGGTAACGGTTGTAACTCTAGATATAGTCAGAAACACTATCATGTTACAATGTCATAACATGAGCCAGGGCCCTAAAATTGAGCCATGGTTATCAAATGTGTGGGCAAAACTATGTGTGGACATTTTTTTAAACTTGCTGTACATATCTACTTCACAGTTTGGCATGATAACCATTGCAGACTAGTAGCTTAGTTATCATGCATTGAATACGTGGACCCCTATATTATCACACGCAAATTGTAACAACAAATATATGATCAACCTTTGAGCCATTATTGTGTAGAGACCTATGAGCACACTTTTCTGCACAATTTAAGTATGGGGAATTGATTGGGAAGGTTATTTTACGTATTCAATTCTTCCATATATGCTTAAATGGCTTTTTAATGCAAGATTTTACACACAAATCGAATAATTAGAAAATAAGCCCAATTACTATAAGCCCAAGTATTTATTCGTTGCAGTATTGATACTTTTACTTAAAGTAAAACATTTGAGTGCCTTTTTCCACCACCGTTGGTCAGAGAGGAAGGACAGGCCCTCGGCGCTGTGCCTGCTGGGAAAACGTAACCCCGTCATACCCATGGTGTCAGCTGCCAGCTTGAATCACATCACTGCAGCTCGGGGCGCCTCGCAGCGCTGAAGCCTGCTGCTGCCCTGTACAGCTCTCCTTCCTCAACTTTACCACTTAAACCAGTGGTTCTCAACCAGTGGTCCGGGGACCACCAGTGGTCCTTGAGGGGGTTCCAGGGGGTCCCCAGCAAAAGGTGTTAATACATTGTCACCCCTTTATCCATATTGTATATGTTGGCTATTCAAAAATAGCAGATATACAAGCTCGCAGCGCGTGCTGCGCTGCAAGCTTGTATATCTGCTATTTTTGAACATTTACGAAAAATCTTGAAAGTGTTTGAAGAATTTTGTAATTTTTTTTAACACAAATCTTCTCTTCTGGAGGTCCCTGGCACAAAACATTTTCATTAAGTCATCTCCGTCAGTATAGGTCAGTATGTCCTGATAACACCAAATGAATGGTCTGATAAATCGTGGGTAGGTCAGTATGTCGCCTGCTTCGCCCATTCAATGGTCTGATAAAACCTGATAATGTCCCATTCAATGGTCTGATACGACGTGATAATGTCCCATTCAATGGTCTGATACGACATGATAATGTCCCATTCAATGGTCTGATACGACGTGATAATGTCCCATTCAATGGTCTGATACGACGTGATAATGTCCCATTCAATGGTCTGATAAAACGTGATAATGTCCCATTCAATGGTCTGATACAACGTGATAATGTCCCATTCAGTACATTGATAGCATCCGAATTAGGTGCTTAAACCCTATAAGGTTGACTGACCGGAGTCCCTCAGGGCTCTATACTAATCTCTTGTTTCTGTTTTCTGTTATTGTGGGGAAAGCTGTAGCTGAAAGTTGCCACTGTGAGCTTGTCGATCTGCTATTTTCTGCGAAAGCTTTCCCCACAATACGGATGTTGGCGTTTAAGTGGTTAACCCTCTAAACCAGTGTAGAGATAGAGCCCAGTAAGGGTTCCATTTGTACTCTCTCTGAATTACAGACCTGGCTGTAAGAGTCCACTTGGTTCCATTGTACTCTCTCTCTGAAATACAGACCTGTAAGAGTACATTTGGTTCAATTTGTACTCTCTCTGAATTATAGACCTGTAAGAGTCTATTTGGTTCCATTTATACTCTCTCTGAATTATAGACCTGTAAGAGTCCATTTGGTTCCATTTGTACTCTCTCTGAATTACAGACATGTACAGTAAGAGTTCCATTTGTACTCAGTGTTACAGACCTGTAAGGGTCCATTTGGTTGCTAACTATCAATCATCAAGGGGGCTCTCAGCTCTCACCATGTGGTGAATGGTTTCATTAGGCTGT
Source organism: Gymnoscopelus microlampas (assembly GCF_963454915.1). Classification (NCBI taxonomy): domain Eukaryota; kingdom Metazoa; phylum Chordata; class Actinopteri; order Myctophiformes; family Myctophidae; genus Gymnoscopelus; species Gymnoscopelus microlampas. The sequence continues at coordinate 33,888,562 of NC_139957.1, forward strand.
TATGTGGTGAATGGTTTCATTAGGTTAAAAGCAAATCATTGCAATTTTCTCCACACAGTCATACACTCCAAGATTAAGGATTCAATCGCAGACATTTGAATAGGTACAGTGTCATACATTAAAACAATTTGTTTTCATGCATTGTGTAAAGCTCTATCTAACAAGCTAACTTTCTCCTGTATTATTTAGCACATTATGGCATCATACAATCTTTCAACAAAATTATGAACACCAACAATAATTCTAACAGATCTGAAATGATGAAAGCTGCAGGGATCCATTCTCAATGTTATACAGAAACAATTCAGCAATTAAACCCTTGGAGACAAATGATACCCATTAAAGTTTAGCTTTCCTTTACTCAGTAGTGAAAAAAAAAGTACCCTTTCACTTAAAAGTACAGGATCAATACCACAATGTAAAAGTACTACAAGTGAACATCCTTTATGCCAATTTTTACTTGAGCAAAAGTACAAAAGAATACTTAAAGTACCACATACATTTTAAATTAAGCACCATGTTGAGTATGTTGAGTTGAGTACTTACTTTACACCACTGTCAACGCATGCTGAGGGAAGAGAAAGAGACACGATCAATTTCCCTCTTTCTTAGATTTGCTTAATTAACAACTAAATATTCCAACGTCATTATGACTTAATTAGATGACTGTATTCCCACCAATGTCTTGGGGATTATAATGATCATACATACGGTATCCAACCTGCCTCTGTGTCATCGACGATGAGATACTACAGATTGTGTGAATATTGTGTGATAGTATTATATGGGCTTTACGTGAGGCACAGTGATGAAGATCATGTTCACTTCTGTTTCGTCTCAATTCACTCAGTGAATAATTAATTAACTTAATTAATTTTCTTCCAAGACCCAGTACCAAGAATCAGCACTCACAAATGAATGAAAATGTAGTGTAGTTGAAGACTAATTATTGACTATGAAATGTGCATAAAGCTTTAGGGGTGGGGGATATGTATGCATAATAAGTGGGGGGAATTATTTCAGAGAGATTCTGTCTCATTACATATAATTGCAATTGCAGTTTCAGTTAGGTATCACATCCGAACTACAATGATAATCAGATCAAACTAATGAGTCTCAAAGTGGCTCCGTGTGACCCAGGAGACATCACCGGTTGGAGCTCTATTCACCAATTAGAATAAAAAAACAACTGGGGAGCCCCTAGCAAGTTATTAGATAATAAAACAATGCTGACAAAACCCCACACAATAGCATGCAAACCAACTCTCTATTAAAACTATTTTGCTGCACCAAATAAAAGTTAGGTTTCATCCTGCAAGTTCGACACTGTGAAAGTCACCTTCAGTAAGGCAGTAAGGCACAGCGATATAATGTGTTGTGTACAGATGGAAACAGCAACACTATGCTTGAAAATGAGCTCGGATAGATTCACTCAAAAAACAAGGCTAAGCATTTTTGCTCTGGGTAGTGGCAGCAATTTTGACTTAACAGCCTGTTCAACCAAGTATACAACAGGACATGTTGTGTGTGTGTGTGTGTGTGTGTGTGTGTGTGCGTGTGTGTGAGAATGTGAGTGTGTAAGCACTCTCCACGCAAAAAGAATGCTCTCTGTTCTCTATCCACACTGCAGTGCTGGCATTCACTACTTCGGCAGACGGGTTTCTCCTCCCCGAAGGACCATCTGCATCAAGAGACTGTGTGTGTGTGTGTGTGTGTGTGTGTGCGTGCGTGCGTGCGGCCGTGCGCGCATACATGTGTGTGCGTGTGCGTTCGTGCACGCATGTGTGTGTGTGTGTGCGTGTGTGTGTGCATGAGTGCATGCTTGAGTGAGAGAGCGAGGGGGGGGGGGGGGGGGGGTTAGGGGAAGGGGTCAAGAGAGAGAAAGAAAATGAAAGTGAGAAAGAGAGAGAGAGTGAAAAGTTCAGGAGAAAGTGACAGACATTAAGGTGCCAGACGTTGCAGAGCTCACAGAGCATTAATCTCTTTCAAGTCCACATTCTCGAGCCTCGGTATACCTTTCCCCTCAGACTGTCCACTACGTGTGACTTCTTGTACGGTCCGTGGCTTTTCCGAGACCCCCGACTGAGCCGCACTGCAGGCTCATCAAAGCTTATGTAAGATGTTAGAGGCATTGGGACAAATCCTCATATCCACTAGTATAGGGTGACTGACTGACCTACCCCGACAAGATCTGGACCCTCAGGCTGCAATTTCCACCACGGCCCCTATGAGTGACACCCTGAATGGCAGTAATGATATCGGACAGTGGTGGAAGAAGTACTCAAATGTTTTACTGAAGTAAAAGTATCGATACTGCAATGTAGAAGTACCCTGTTACAAGTAAAAGTCTGGAATTCAAAATTTAGTTGAGTTAAAGTACAAAAGTATTGGTATCAAAATGTACTTAAAGTACCAAAAGTAAAAGTACTAAAATGTTTGAAAATTGACGATCTCACAACGTGACGCGTTCTGAGCTTGTAGATCGGCTATTTTCAAATAGCCTAGGTATAAAATAGGGCTAAAGTGATTCATGTATTTTTTTACAATATAATAATTTATATCAGGCAAAGTAACTAAAGTTTTTAAATAATTGTGTAAAAGTACAATATTTGCCTCTGTGATGTAGAGGAGTAGAAGTAAAAGTACTGGAAACTGGAAATACACCATTAAAGTAAAAGTTGTACTTAAGTATAGTACTTGAGTAAATGCACTTTACACCACTGATATCGGCTATGTCAGGCTTCTCCCTTCCTCTGAAACGCAAGGTTTCATAAAAAAAAAGCAGTTAGTAAACTGACCTAGGCTGAAATCCCTAAGTAAAATATATATGTCTGTAAATAGACGGCCTTCAGAGTCATTCACGCTGATCTGAAGCACTTTGTTGAGTGTTAGTGTGTTAGAATTAGATTGTCTCACATTCTGCCAGAGGGCCCACCGCCCCCTTGTTCAGAGTTATCCCCTGAAAACTGCAGTCATTATGTTGGTTGTGTGTGTTCTCTTCAGACTGCAGGTAATGCAGTCTTAGCCTGCATGTAATCCATCTACGTGTTCAGCTGAGATGATGTCGTCTTAAACTATACCGTTACATACTTCCGGCCCCCCTCCTCCTAACCGCCTCTCTCCGGGATATACTCCAGGATATGCTGTTACCTCTTCGGTATATTCCGAGCGGCCGGTGTGTCAACACCCAACGGGATTCTCCAACAACTTAACATCTAAAATAAGGACCTTGTCCTGGGGATCGGTTACAATGACCAAGGTCGGCCAGGGGCCCCAGGAGGAGGAGCCCCCGTGCACGATTGCGGCGTAACGTAACACAATGCTGCAGAGCAGACAGACGGACGGGCGGACGTGGAGACGTGCTGCAGTGAGATGATGATGATCCATGCTGAGCTGGTCTGAACCGAGCCGAGCTGAGCTGAGCTGAACAGGCCGCTCCGTACTCCAGGGGTGTTCTATTGCGCTGATACGGCAGGGGACGAGTCAAGTACAAACGCCGTGTCTGTCTGACAGCAAGCCAAAACATATCCCAGGGAGATGGGGGGACGGGGGGGACGGGGAACATGCATGTAAGGCTTTATATTGTGTGAGCATGTGTGAGCATAGTATGTGCACCAGTGGTGTAAAGTAACTAAGTACATTTACTCAAGTACTGTACTTAAGTACGATTTTGAGGTACTTTTACTTCTACTATTATTACAAAACATACATTAACCACTTCAGCCCTATATACATTTCGGCCATTTGAAAATAGACGATCTACAGGCGCATTGTGAGCTTACAGATATGCTATTTTCAAAAGATTTGTATGCATTTTATACATTTGAAAACTTGTGAAATGGGACATTCTGCACAATGAGTACTTTCTACTTTTGGTACTTTACATTTTTATAAAAATGGTAAAGAGTCTCCTTAGTGTCTCCTATCAGTCCGCTGGTCATCAAATTGTTGGCTTAGGAATGCGAGAAAAAAAGAAGAAGAAAAAAACATGAATTCAAGTCTCCATGGGGTGACTAATCGATAGAAAATAATATTAGTTTTTGGGGTGAACTATCCCTTTAAGTACAGCACTTGAGTACATGTACTTAGTTACTTTACACCACTGTATATTTGCACATAATATGAGGAATCTGACTGGTGGTTGGTGCATTTTAAAATACAGATAGAAAACAAGCAGTAACAAATAATTCAAAGTGTACGTATGAAGATAAAGGACACAAATAGAATACAAAAGAATAATGCAACGTAACAAAAGGGCTTTTAGCAGCAAAAAAAGCCCAAGTGATTCAGTGCCATGATAAAACGGAAGGATATAAATAAAAACCGAATATCTCTTTAAGTGTATTACAGAACAAAATTGAATTTACATGTTTGCACAGCAGGTATAAACACATAATATTTCTTCCCTCGTTTATTTTTTGCACAGCAGGCAATACAGCAGTCGCGGTGGGTGGTACAAGAACAGCGGCGCGACAGATGTGCACGTGTGTGTGTGTGTGTGTGTGTGTGTGTGTGTGTGTGTGTGTGTGTGTGTGTGTCAGTGGTGTAAAGTAACTAAGTTAATTTACTCAAGTAGTACTTAAGTACAATTTTGAGGTATTTTTTACTTTACTGGAGTATTTCCAATTCTCAATACTTTTACTTCTACTCCACGACATCTCAGAGGCAAATATTGTACTTTTACTCCACTACAATTATTTGAAAACTTTAGTTACTAGTTACTTTGCAGATATAAATGATTGTATCATAAAACATACATTAAACACTTTAGCCCTATGTTATACCTAGGCTATTTGAAAATAGCCGATCTACAAGCTCACAACGCGTCGCATCGCGACGCGTTGTGAGCCTGTAGATCTGCTTTTTTCAAACATTTTTGTACTTTAAGTATAGGTCTGTCTGTTTCTGTCTCTGTGTGTCTTTCTGTCTGAGTGTGAGTGTGAGTGTGAGTGTGTGTGTGTGTGTGTGTGTGTGTGTGTGTGTGTGTGTGTGTGTGTGTGTGTGTGTGTGGGGGGGGGATATTGCATCCAGGAGCAATAACAGCATTCTCATTTGTAGGGGTCATAAGGGGATGAGCACAAACATGCGATTCAACCAATTAGCCTTGATTACCAAAGCCATCAGCCTGGTGTAATGTACTGCGAGCGCTCGCCTTCAGAGCCAGGATGTATCCTCTCTCTACACAGTAAATGAACTCAATTACAGCTGGCTCACACCTGTGAGTCACACACTGAATGAGAGGCATTTAGGGTCAGACCATGATGGGCCCCGGTGAGTGAGTGTCTGTCTGTCTGTCTGTCTGTCTGTCTGTCTGTCTGCCTGCCTGTCTGCACGGAGGAGAAAAAAATGTAAAAACTGCTGGGTGAAATTACGCCATAGCACTCCAAGCAGCCACAAACACAGATGTTTGTATAATTAATCCATTAAGAACGGAAACGCATGATCTGTGTGTCATTTTTAGATTATCTGCTATTTTTTGGAAAAGAATCGTTAAAATGTGTGCAAATCTTTGAATATTATGAATAGATTTTTAAATCAAAACTTTACTTCTGGGGGGTCCCTGAGAGAAATCTTAAAATGACACAGTAAGCGTTCCCGGTCTTAATGGGATAAATGTGAAGGCTCTAAGGCCGTGTATGAGCGACGCACGCTGTCATTCAACAGGGAAACGTAACATGGGGTGTTTGATGATGACACTGAAGCCGACAGTCCAGCTGCGAAACACGATTCATACTTCGCTGTGCGCCGGCAATACAGCCGACCTACAGTGGTGTAAAGTAACTAAGTACATTCAAGTACTGTACTTAAGTACAATTTTAAGGTATTGTTACTTTAGTGGAGTATTTCCAATTCTCAGTACTTTTACTTCTACTCCACTACATCTCTGCAAATATTGTACTTTTACTCCACTACAATGAATTGAAAACTTTGCTCACAACACATTGCAGATGCGATTACGTTGTATGAGCTTGTAGGTCTGCTATTTTCGGGCTTGGGACGGCGCCGTGCGTCGGCGCTTAAAACTGGGTCGTAAGTCAAAGCAGGACAGTGAGGTAAGATCTACATCGATTCTTTCCTGCATGGGGTTTTGGATTTCTCTCTGCATGGCTCATTTACTCGTCCTTGGACCCCGGCCAGCATCAGCCTTATATGTCATCTTAAGGGGATGTGGGCATGCAGTGTATATCGGAGCTGTGCAAAACGCGTGCATGTGCCTCATTAAACTGTGTTATATGGGCTGTACATGGCAGCAGGGGGCATTAAACTGTGTTATATGGCCTGTACATGGCAGCAGGGGGCAAACACACACTGCTGGTCTCTGCTCTGCTGGTCTCCCATGAAGCTCTCATGATGCTGACAGAGGTCACCCAAAGAGCAGCAGACATTACGGTCGACTCGCTGTGCCGTCCGCAGTTTTAAGCACATTCAAGCCATGGACGTCTATTTTGGCCAAACACACTCTCTCACTCCCCAAACGGCCTGTATAGTGACTTGTTGGGGACAAATGTGACCAAACGTCATAGGCCTACTGTACACTTCAGTCATCTGATCTTATAGAATAGGGTTTCAAAGGACGACTTCACCCATTTTCAATCGTCGTATAAATGGTCCTCATAAATGCTGGTAATATGGTCAAATATTTTTCTACTTGGTCTGTATCAGAGGGCTGTGAACCCGCCTACCAGTGACGTCATCGTTAGGGGTGGGGTTTTTTTCAAACAATTTTTGTACTTAATGTTTTATTAATGCGATAACAATGGCTTCCATTATAGCAAAAATAACTTTCCGAGAATAGGAAGCCTGCCGTTTCTATTAGCTTGGATTCCCCATCGATGAAGTCACAGGTAAGCGGGTCTCTGAACCGTCCACAGCCCTCCTCTGAGACACAGACCGAGTAGAAAAGAATGGTACCATATTATAATGAGCATTAGTGAGGAGGAGCACCCATTTTCAACCCATCTTCATGTAATTGAAGTCGTCCATTAAATGCTCAACTAATTAATGTACAGAAGTATTGTGTCTCACAAGACGATACAGACAGAGATCAGAGCATCTGTTCAAACTCATCTGAGTGCCTAACAGATGATCACATCTCATTTTGTTTTACTCCGTTTTATGGGCAAATTTGAGAGATTCTAATGTGAAAAGGGACTCGGGTTGTTCCACCACCTGCATACATAACGGGTGATAACTGAGAGATGCAGAGCAGCTACACCATATGGCACTGTGCCTGCATGTCTCCAGGCTGCCTTAAGGTTGATTGATGGTCCTATAATCACGTAATTCCCCTTAATACACCACTAAGGAAGTGAAAGGACTAAATCCTCCAGCGTAGTTCCAATAACATATAAAGGCAATTTACTGTTGCATCCTACTCTGGCTTATTGAATTCTGTGCACAGGCGCTAGAGATGCACTTAGCTTTAGACAGTGGTGGGTTATTGAACATATAAACAATTGTTCCCGTGGTTTTCGGTGGAAAACCACATGTTCCACACCAGTATGTATTGCAGTTACAGTAGTTACCTCACCTGAGATGTGTTGCTATGTTGCTCTAAGACATACAGTATGGGTACATTTACTCAAGTACAATTTTGAGGTACTTTTACTTTACTGGACAAATATCTCCAATTGGAGATATTTGACTAATTACATCTAATTACTAATTACTTCTGCCCCAACTTGAAACTAGATGACGATCAAGTCGCAGCTAGCCTGGGTACCCAGGTGTTTGTTAAGTCACAGCTGACCCCAAGTCTCAGCAGTTAATTATTGGGTGAATAAACATGGAGCGCTACACATTAAAACGACTGCCTTCTCTGAAAAGCATGCAAGTGTTTTAATGCTGTGTATATGGAATATCACAGCTATTCTAGAGCTACGATCGAAGTTGCGTCAGACTTCAAATACACAGCCTTTCTTTCTTTCTTTCTTTGCACTGATTTAGCATGAGCTCATTTTAGGAATTGGGTATAATTATTATTACCTCAAGACAACGACATAATATTATTTAATTCAAAGAACTACTTTTATATATTTTTTCCATCAATCTTTAAAACAGGGCGTTGTCCTACTGGAAGGGCCTTGGATTTCTTTATCAACATTAGTGACAAACATTATTTTACTAACTACAGGCCTGTAGTAAATAATAACTTGTTAATGGACAGTCAATACGGTTTTAGATCAAATCGGCTGTATTGATGACAAAAAGTATGCAGTGAGAATATTTGTCCTAAATATAAAACTGTTTTAGATTTAGAAGACATTTGTAGAATGTAATACAAACGTGTCTGTCTGTGTGTGTGTGTGTGTGTGTGTGTGTGTGTGTGTGTGTGTGTGTGTGTGTGTGTGTGTGTGTGTGTGTGTGTGTGTGTGTGTGAGACAGAGAGAGAGAAAGACACAGAAAATATAAATATCCAAAAATGAATCCAAAGTATCCATCCTCCCAGCGCTCAGGACCCATGCACCCCAATTAGCCCACGGCACCAGAGGAAACAGAACCTCATCAATAAACCATGCTGAGTTATTTCAGATGCTAATTAAAGATTGATCTCTAGAGCAGTGCTTTTCAAACTTTTTGTACCCAAGGTATACCAATAAAGCAAGTTGAAAATAGCCAATCCACAAGCTCATTATTTTACCTGACATACCCAAAATAGGGATCCCAGATTTAAAGTGCTTATTCAAATATATATATTTTTTTAAGCGGTGCCAGACGCTTCTAAGAGTGACCGTGTCTGTCTGTCTGTCTGTCTGTCTGTCTGTCTGTCTATCTGTCCATCCGTCCGTCCCGGGCAAACATACTGATTTCTCTTTTGGGTCTTGGGCTAAAACGTTTGGGAACCACTGCTCTAGACTCCACCCAAGTCCAGTGCACGTCATGAACATTAGCCTCGAGTCAACCTCGAGAAATACCATTGAATGTCTCTTTTGTAATATTTACAACAACGTCATGCTTCTGACAGCTGATATCAGGAGGTCTCAGCTGCAAGGGAAACCATCTGGGTATATTATTTACCATCAATCAATACAACTTCTCTCTCTCTCTCCGAGTGTAAAAATGTAACCAAATGGGGGTCCATCTACCTTACAATTGGGATCTACAGTCATGCGCCACGACGGTTGTCTGTGGCCAACACGACGGTTGTCTGTGGGCAACTTGCATCAGTGTTGCCACACTTGCGCACCAGCAACAAGCAACCAGCTTCATCCAACAGCACCGCGCTGCGCACTGCGCATGCGTGGACGCACTTTCCCTAACCAATTACACGCCACTTCACGCTTACAACTCCTGGACATGGCAACCCCGCCAACCACGCCCCCCATCCAAATGCTGTCTGTCTGTCTGACTCTTTGAGAGGGTTGAACGCGCTGCTTCTCAGTTTGCTTTCGTTTTCGGTTTGCGCCTGGAAACACTGTTGCTCTCGCTTTTGGTTTGCGTCTCCAAAACATCTACAGCCCACTGCGTGCGTTGCTTCGGCCGCGTTTCAAGCTTGCAGATCGGCTACTTTTGAGTGACGCTGTGGTATGATCACGTACAGCGTTAATTTACAAAACAAAACACCAAAAGTTAGAATATACTGCATGCTTCATTCTCCACACTGAAGCCTCTGGAAGCAGTCTACCACAGTGCTTTGCGTTTTATTACTGGCGATGATTATCTCACCCATCACTGTAGTTTATATGATAAAGTGGGTTGGCCATTTCTCGCAGTTCGTAGAGAGTATTTTATTTATTCATAAGGCCTGGTGTGGTAAACTTCCTTTATACCTATCCTCGCTTTTGGAACCAAAGGTTACTGGACATTCAACACGTTCACAAACACACATTAGATATACCAGTCCACGAAAGAGCAGTGAACAAGGAAAAACTACTTTCATGTATTATGCTCCACACAAATGGAACAAACTTCAGGACTCTCTGAAACTGGTGCGATTGGTCTCAATAGAGACATTCAGGGTGCTTCTTGAGGACACGACATAGTGACTGTATAGTGCCAGTGTAATGGGAGCATGTACGACTGACATGGCGACAGGGCTCAGTGTCTGTCTCTCAGCAGTCGGATGACCTGGCTGTGGAAACTGTCCCTTTTCAGTCTGTTGTTCATTCTGCATTTGATACTGATACTGCTGTATCGCCTGCCTGGCGGTATAGCACTGAGAACAGACCGTGGCTGGGGTGGCGAGTGTCTCTGATGATCCCTCTCTCTTTCTGTCTGTCTGTCTCTGTGTCTCTCTCTCTCTATCTCTATCTCTCTCGTGTCGTTGCTGTCGGGCAGAAACCTCTCATCTGCATGTTTTTACTTTTTGTGTTTTTTAGTAAATTAACGCCCCTTCTTGATCATACTACAGAGTCACACACAAGCATCAAAAGTAGCAGATCTACAAGCTCGAAACGCGGCGCGAAGCGACGCGTTTCGAGCTTGTAGATCTGCTACTTTTGCAATTCTTTTATTTGAATCCTGAAAAGTAACAGTTTTGGACGTATGAGGTTTCGACCCGACAAGAGACGATGTTATGCTGCGGGTCGTTGAGGATTCAAAGGATGCCGAGTAGGGCTGTGAATCTTCTGCTATCTCACAATTCGATTCGATTCCGATTCTTGGGGTCATGATTCCGATTTTTTCAAAACAAACGATTCTCGATTCAAAAACGTTTTTTTCCCGATTCAAAAACATTTTTTTTTTCGATTCAAAACAATTCTCGATTAAAAATCATTTTTTTCCGATTCAAAATAATTTTTTTCCCCCGATTCAGCCCAGAACTTGCCACTTCCCAAAAAATGTCACTATACAAAAACACAATTTTTTTTTTGAGAATCGATTCTGAATCGTCCAACATGAGAATCGCGATTTGTATTCTAATCGATTTTTTCCCACACCCCTAATGCCGAGACTGAAGAAACATTTCAAGGACCCACTTGAACACGAAACGCTAACATCTCCAAGGGCCTATATCCCTCATAAAGAATTTACGGGAACAACATCCCTTACAACACCCTGGTTCCACATTCAGAGGTCGCTCATCACCGCCTCCAAAAGCAGCGCTCACCATAATACCAGCGGAATAATCATACGTGTGTAAACAACCGACAATTTGCATGCATATCTGTGAAAACAAAGCCATACTGTATGGCAAGGCTAGTTTGAGGCAATACAGAGCGCACAATTTGTGAAAATGGAGGAAACAAGGGGACTCGTGGGAGTTGACACAAAATAAATGTCAGAGAGGTGTATAGCACAAAGCTGTATCGTTGCTGTCGGGCAGAAAGCTCGTAACTCCATATTTCGACTTTTTATGTTTGTTTTTTTTTTGCAAATGAATGCCCTACCGGTATTTTTTTTATATCGTCTGTGGCTTTTATAAACGTATTAGGAGCTGACTAAATAGCTACATTGGATCTATAGGAACAGCTTTTTTACATTTTTGGAAAAGTAAAAGTGACGATAATATCGTCAGTTTAACTTTTTTTAAACTAATTTAAGTAAGAGTGTTTATTTTACAATTTACCTGCATCAACCTGACAGGGTGTTTATTTCTGGGTGTGTTGGCCCAACGCCCCTCATGTGTTTTCTCATGTGCGTTCCCGCCTTCCAGAGATAACATGTTATCTCTGGAAGGCGGGAACGCCATAACTAGTGAGCTTGTAGATCTGCTATTTTCAAAAAACAAATCTTGTATGGGGTCCCTGACACAAAATATTTTCTGCAGCCAATGCTGGTGAATGGTAAAATAAACACCCCTGTCAGGGTGATGCTGGTTAATCATCAGTCCACAGAGGACTCCTGACAAACATCCCGGCCAATTAACATTTGACACCCTGCATGCTATGAACAACCGACACTATTTTAATCTGGCACAATCGGTCAAAACGAGCAAGGGTACAAATGAGGCTGACAAATGAGGAAGGCTTACACCCCCTCCCATGCATGCTATATACTGCCGGGGGCGGCAGTGGCTCAGGGGTAGAGTGGCCGGTAGAGCAGCCGGATGGAAGCCGTGAGGTTTCCAGTTCGATCCTATAGGCTCCCCCAGAAGAGTTAGTGTCTAAGTGTCCTTGAGCAAGACGCTGAACCCCTAATTGCTCCTGATGAGCAGTTGCTGCCTTGCATGGTTTCCTCCACCATCGGTGTGTGAATGTGTGTGTGAATGTAATGCACAATCTATGTAAAGCGCTTTGGGTAAAGGCGCTATATAAATGCACCGTTTATATAGGTTAGTTAGATCAGTGGTTCTCAAACCTTTTCATGTCAAAGACCCCCAATGTACAGTAGTTGGCCGTGGACCGCCATTTGCAATGATATTGTGCCAGGGACCACCAAAAGAGAGGATTTGTACAACATTTTGTCAAGATGTGTAAACATTTTTCAAACAATATTTGTAGGCTATTTTTGAATAGCCTACAAATAACTTCAACTTCAATATCTGTTGTCAGAGCAGTACTATGTTCACGGACGCAAAGAATCACATTTTGAGCCGTGTGCGTTTCCATAGTAGTGCGACTGGCTTTAATTCTTTGAGAACCAACCGATAAAAAAAGGGTGTAAAGTCACGTTCGACGGTGCCACCTTCAAGGAAGCGACTGCGTGGCATCAATGTGATGATGTGACATGCTGTCAACCTGTCACATCCACCGGTGCGGGTGGAGTGCAGTTTTAACAGCGGCGGTCCATCTGTGCCCTCTGCGGCCCTGGCACAAGGGCACGTCTCACCATGGCACCTGGCGCCAGGCCCCCGTTCTCACAGCTTCACACCGGCGTGCATGGCCAGATTTAGCAAAGAGAATTAAACAAGCTACCGGATCTATGAACACAAGCCTAAAAGAAGCGACTGGGTCACATGATCACACAGACAGGGGGTCCTAACCCTATATACTTCAGCTATTTTAAAATAGCAGATCTGCAAGCTCACAACTTGTGAGCTTGTAGATTGTAATATTGGAATATTTTTTTCAACACAAATCTTGTATGGGGGTCCCTGGCACAAAATATTTTCTGCAGCCATTAATTTGGGGTTTGAACTTGACATGAAAATGTTTGAGAACCACTGGTTTAAAAACCATTTAAGAAGCCAGCCCAAATAAGCATCTACACTTTAGAAGCAAGCCCCCAAAAAATTCAACCCGCGACTACCAATATTTACAAGCAACCTTACAGAAAAACAAGCCCAAAGTCACTTACAATAAGCGGACATGGCAACACTACTTCACACACCTCTCCCCCCCCCCAGACAAGTCCACACGTTCGACAGTTCTCAGGACGTCAGCTGGATTAGTTTATCTCACACACACACACATGCAGGGAGGACTCTAACATCACTGTGCCGGTAATGACATTACTATCTGACAGTGTGCTGCGTTTCATGTGTGCAAACCATTGGTTCTCAAACACCTCTGTGAAGGACCCCCAAAATTGATATGCATTTGGCTGCGGACCCCCCCTCCCACCTGAAAAGATTTTGTCCAAGGGACCCCCATTAAGGTGTTGTTAAATGTTTTCCAAATGATTTAACATTTTCTATAAGCCAAAGTTTAAAATGGTTAAACTGATTTTGATGCCATGTTAACACATTTCAGTGGAGACCCCCTGGGAAACCCCTCAAGGTCCCCTGGGGGGGGTTCCTGGTCCCCACTTTGAGAACCGCTATTTAATCTCACTCACACAGGGAGGACATGTTGCCAGCAATGACATTAGGATCTGATAGAGTGGTTCATTTCATTTGTGTAAACATGTGTCAACTGTGTCACGATGTTATAATTAACAGACAACCTTTAAAACGGAGCACGATTTGGGAGGGAGGATGAAATGCGATGTGATGACACCATGTGTGACTCATGTACATATATTTGGTGCGTGGAGGACAGTGAATATTCTGTTTGTTTGTTTCTTTGACTTACCAATTACATTTCCCATCATTTAGCATAAAATAATGTGTATGGACAAGAGACCAAGGTGAGAGAAGTTATAAAACACAGAGAGAGAGAGAGAGAGAGAGAGGGAGAGACAGTGGGGGAGAGAGAGAAAGCGCAAGAGAGAGAAAGAGAGAGAAAGCGGGAGAGAGAGAGAAAGAGACAGACATTTTGGGGGGAGAGAGAGAAAGAGAGAAAGCGGGAGAGAGAGAGATTGAGAGAGAAAGAGAGAGAGAGAGACATTGGGGGAAGAGAGAGAAAGAGAGAAAGCGGGAGAGAGAGAGATCGAGAGAGAAAGCGAGAGAAAGCGGGGGGGAGAGAGCGAGAGAGAAAGCGAGAGAGAGAGAGAGAGAGAGAGAGAGAGAGAGAGACAGACAGACAGAAAGACAGACATACAGTGGGGGGGAGAGAGAGAGAGAGAGAGAGAGAGAGAGAGAGAGAGAGAGAGAGAGAGAGAAAGAAAGCGGGCGAGAGAGGGGGGGGGATTAAAACTGAATTAATGATGTTTTCCCATTACAAGTTAATTTATAACTTGTAAAGTTGAGTTATCCTCAATTCAGCCAAACATCGGAGGGTGTTAATTAAAAGGTCAGTGACTGCACTCACTACAAGAAATAAAATAATAATAATAATAATGTTGAAGAGACGAAACACATACATTGACACATTATAGTTCATCAAACTTTAAAAAAAAGGTCAGTCGGAGTAACCGAAGGCCTGGCTAGGTAATGGCATCGTTTGAATGTGCATTTATGAAAGGGTGAAATAAACTAGTGTGAATCTGCTGATGTATTCCGGTGCTTTATGTAAGCCGTCACAGGCTCTAATTAAAAACGTCGCCAACATCTGACCGTGACCGCATGCGGGAGCTTCTTTCCACCTTACAGGGTCTGAAGATTACCTGCAAACAAACTCAGGCAATAAGAGCCACAGCAGATTACAGCGCTTTATGGTACAGACCGCTGCCTCAGACTGTGTTCAGCGTACTGAATATTTAAGCTCGGTCGATAAAAAAAAAACAGTATCCTGAATTCACAACACTTTGCTCCTTTGAAGTGTTCCTCTAATGGGGCTGACAGAACCATCTCCCATTAGGTTAACTGTGGCCCGCCCGACCCCGGGTAGATGTGTTTACAACTGTTAAAGTCCCTCGGGAACCATTAGGGAGGGCGATGAGGTTGGGTTGGGCCCCCAGAAGCTCAGCGAGGGGCTAAGCTGCTGTAATTTGTGGCTTCAGAGCGGCGAGGAGAGGCGGTCCCGTGGTGTGGTCATGTCAGGTTCCTCCACAGCTCCACGATAATGAGTCAGGTTGGCTCATTAAAAGACCTTCCACACAAAAGAAGTCTGACATCAAAAGATTCCACGCCTCTGCAGCACGACGGCTCCACACACATTCTTCTGACCACAATACCGGTGTCACCATGCTAAAAGTCACACAAAAGCCCCCCTCCTCTCAAGCCAGACTCTAGCTGACAGGGAATGTCATGCTAACAGGGGTTTTGGTTGGTCTCTCACCATCGCCTCCCGCATCGAAATGAGTCTTCACCTCTGGGAATCATTAATCATGCTCTGATGTTTCTCAAAACAAGGAGAGAGGAGAAACAAGGATACAAGAAAGAAAAGCTCAAAGTGAGACTCAGGTCTGTGTGGTTGACATAATGAGCTTCACCACTCAGTGCATTGCAGATGAATGTCCTTCGGGGATGGATGGGCGACGTGGGTGACATTCCTACAGTACACTTGCTGGGTACATTATTATGGTACATTAAGTTGCTCTGCATGCACGACATCAGGAGCCACTTTACATCATGGCCATTTGAAGACATGAAATGCCTTGATGTTTGCGGCGATGATCTTTAGAAAACTTTTACCTCTGACTACTTGTCTCCATGCAGTGTTGATTTTGTCGACTAAAACTATGACAACAAATGTCTGTTGACTACCTTTTTTCACTTACGAAAATGAAATAAAAACTAAGCTATGATGACTAAAACTACAACTAATATATTGACAATTTCGTCAACAAATAAAAACTTTACTAAAATGTTTGGGAGGGACAAGTGGAGAAGAGATCCAGTAGAACTTTTACTAAAACTAAACAGAATTTTATTCAAAAGACTATGACTAAAACTAAATAATAATTTACTGTCAAAATCACCACTGCTTGTCTCATGCATACAGTATCATCATCCTGCATTTCTTCACTGGCTACTTCTAACTTTGACTTCATGTCACCACTCTCTCTCCAACCTTTCATGTCTCTCTACTACACCACTGTTTCCCAAATAATGGGTAGGAACCCATGTTTGGGCCGCGGCCAAATTTTGATGGGTCACGAGTAAATATCCTTTTTTTCCCCCGTTTATTTTTTATTTTCATTTTACTACAAAAAATTTGTAATTGTTATAAAGAAGTATGAAAAACATCTAACATGTTCAGAAATTAAATAGAAAGTTAAAAAGAATTTCCAGAGAATTACAGAAATATAAAATTAAAAAATCATTTATATTTAAGAAGTCGTGAAAATGGCCGATCTACAAGGATCAGCTATTTTGACTAGTTTGGGACCTCGGGGAAACATCTAATTTCTCTTTTGGGACTTGAGCTAAAAAGTTTGTGAACCACTGCTCTACACTGACCTTCGAAATTCGAAATAAAGCAGAAATGCCAACAAAAAATGTCTTTAAATAAAATGAAAGTAAAGCTGCTCTCTCGGGCATTGACTCATCAGGCTTTGAAGACGTTTGCCTGGATTTCTGCCCCCTTTCCAGTCATGAACTACATGGAGCCACTTGGCACAATGGGAGTGCCACAGACGACAGACGAGATTAGTTCTGACAGCTCTGCTCCACCGGGCCTGGACAGCAAATGTCAGGAGCCGAGGGGCAAAGCAAGGAGTTTAGAGGTTTTTGGCGGCTCTGCGTGAACATATACCTGTACACCAGTTAGTTCTCAAACTTTTTCGTGCCAAGGACCCCCCAAAAGGATATATATTTGGCTGTGAACCCCCATTTGAAAATGTTTTTGTGCCAGGGACCCCCAGAAGTCTAAAATTACACAGATGGTTACTCGGTTTTAATGGGTTAACCCATTAAGACTTGAGGCCGATTCTACAAATGCCTTCTAAATCAGTAGTTCTCAAACTCTTTTGTGCCAAGGACCCCCAAATTGATATGTATTTGGCCGCGGATCCCCCATCTGAAAATGTTTTGTGCCAGGGACCCTATTTTTGTGTAATGTCATGTTCATGTGTCATGCATTTCTCCTGTGAGCTTGTGTGTTGTGCAGTGTATTTCTGTTGTAAATGCTCCTGTCTGAGTTTAGGACACTACTATTATGTTCAGAAGGCACTTTGTATGTCATGCACAGTTACAGATCAGTGTTAATTTTGACACCACACATAAACTTGACTTGTCTTTTAGTTCTACTGGATCTCTTCTACCAGTCCCTCCCTAACATTTTTATCTAGTTTTTATTTGTTGACAAAATTGTAAATATATTTAGTCTTAGTTTTAGTCATCATAGCTTTTATTTTTATTTAGTTTTCGTCAGTGAAAAAAGGTAGTCGACGATTTTTTTTCGTCATAGTTTTAGTCGACATAATTAACACTGTTAACACAGATAGTGTACACAAATGAAACAAAACTCACCAGCATGTTGTTTGCGCTTTGCTTTGCCAGGTGAACCGCCTGTGCCGTAGTCTCGCTGGAGGCAGTCTGTTGAGACATATTTAATGGCTTAATTTCCATGTCACCAGAAATAGTGCAAAACAGTACCATAACAATAATGAATAATTAATCAAATAAAAATCAAAATCAAATGCCTGGTGGCTTCATTTGAACCAGTTGAAACATAGTTAAATCCGCTTCTGCTCAGGAATTGTGGTGTGTGTGTGTGTGTGTGTGTGTGTGTGTGTGTGTGTGTGTGTGTGTGTGTGTGTGTGTGTGTGTGTGTGTGTGTGTGTGTGTGTGTGTGTGTGTGTGTGCGCGCCTACCTTCGACCAGGTAGGCGCGGTTACGTCCTGCAAGCTTGCACTGCTGCGTCCTGTACAACCACGCCCACCTGGTCGAAACACCAAAGACAGAGGGAGTCCCGTATTGTGAGACATGGACCGTCGCAGTACAGCCGGAAAAGGCCCTGGCATCTACACAAGAATGCTATGAACGACACTTGATGTCACATGGGTGGACCACATAGAAACATGGACCTCTATGGCAGTGGCTCTCAAACTTTTTCATGTCAAGGACCCCCAAATTGAGACTTTTTAGACCGCGGACCCCCATTTGAAAAGATATGCCAGGGACCCCCATAAGAGAAGATTGTTTACGTCTCTAGCAGTGATTCTCTACCATTTAAATTTCAAGGACCCCCAGTTTGACATGCATTAGGGCCACGGACCCCCATTTATGGCATTTCTACCTCTGGGACCCCAATTTACATTGTAAAATCAATGTTAATTTAACTCTGAGAGTGTACAAATGTAACGGGTCCATTTGGTTCCATTTGTACACTCTCAGAGTTACAGACCCATAAGGGTCCATTTGGTGCCTAATCTATCATTTAGCTGGGGACCCCGTGGAACTCCCTCAAGGACCCCTAGGGGTCCCCAGACCCCACTTTGAGAACCAATGCTCTATGGAGGCATCCTGTGTGTCACAGACGAGGTCAAAGAGAAAAGGATGAGGCTGGCAAGGATGTGTCAGGCTGATGGCGAGCAAACTGACACTGTGGGAGGCTGGGAGCTAACCCAAGGCACATCTATAAGGAAGGGAAAGAGGCGCACTACCTATGTAGAGCTATAACAACACCGCAGAGCTCAAGAACCTGATGCTAGACAGGAGGGAGTGGAGGGCAGCGAATCCAGGATGCTCCATTGCCAGGGGTGTAGTGGAGGGGGGACGCGGGGGAGCGGCGCTCCCTCACTTCTATAACTGCTTAAAAAAATATGTATATATATATATATATATATATATTTTTTTTTTTTTAATAATTAAAAAATCATTTGCACATTTAAAAGCAACAAATTTGTAACAACAGCATAATATTGGGTTGTGCACGTGAGATTTTGAAAACCCTGTGGGGTGGTCCACAGGCCAAATAAGCAGACTTGGCAAGAGTCAGACTGTGACACAAGAGCTAATCCCTCCATTGGTTGTGATGTCAACACTGACAACCGACCAATAGAGCCATGGCATGGGCAGGCAGAAGGAGGGTGCCTCCATTCAAATCAAAGAAGATCAACCACACCTGCTGGCTGACAGGCAGCTGTCAATCAATCAACTTGTCCTGTAGGTGTGGTTATGTGATTTGAATTTGGGACAAAGCGGAAGCTAAGCCTAACAGCCATCCGAGAGCGCCAGCAGCATCAAGGTGTCCAATTTAAAACAATCATCACTCTTCAAATTCATGAATAAAACTAGTTCTAGAATCCAATCGCCCACACCAGTTGTTACTGAAGCAGCAGCCGATGAGGAGATTGAGGATGACAGCGAGCTTATTCTTCTTTCTGATGAGGACGAGTCCGACAAAGGTGAATTTAGTATTTTGCTGTGGGCCTGGCTCTGGCTGTGTCTTATGTCTATTAGTATGTGATGGCCCTGGGTATAAATCAAATGGAGATGTTTTATTATTATGCGTTATGCCCTTAGATGGTGGTTCCACTGCCACCACGTCCACGGCACCTGCAACTTCAACTACTAGTACCCCCCATGCCCGGACAGATTCTCCAATCATTCCCTCTACCAGTTTCGGCTTCGAATGCTATCAATGCATTGAATGGGAGATTATCACGTTTTATCAGACCATTGAATGGGCGAAGTAGGCGACCTACTAGCTACCCCGCGATTTGTCAGACCATTCATTGGGCGTAATCAGGAGCTACTGACCTACCGACGGAGGCGGAGCAGTCCCCACAACAATATTTACGATTCTGTGCCTATCGGTACATAACTCCAACGGCGCTGAGTAGGCTCAGGCGAGCGTCGCACCGCTCCGGACGGCAACTCGGTCGCTTTAGCTCCCTCGGTGGCCCGTCGCGGGGCTCCAGCTCGCCTGAGACTGCGCGCCTCCGTCATGGTCCGAAACCAAAACAACCAAAACCAAAACCGAAACTGAACTATTTAAGTCATCTCCGTCGGTAGGTCAGTAGCTCCTGATTACGCCCAATGAATGGTCTGACAAATCGCGGGGTAGCTAGTAGGTCGCCTACTTCGCCCATTCAATGGTCTGATAGAACGTGATAATCTCCCATTCAATGCATTGATAGCATCCGAATCAGGTGACAACAGAGGGTGAACAGCAGCCTGAGCCAACGCCCGTTTCACAGCCACCACCTGCCTCATCTTCATCTAGCCATCACCCCGATGTGTGGAGCAAAGAAATGTGGAGCGAGAAACAAAAAATATATCCCTAGATAGAGTCAAGAAATGGCAAAATTTGCGCTGAAGTAGGTAAACTACATTTTAAGAAAATGCAAGGAGAACGGCTGTCAGAAGAATGGCGACGCCATAATGTAAACCAGACTGGGTCAAACCGCCTTTCTAAACTGCGCTCACTAAGGAAAAAAATAAATCAACACATAAAATCCAAAGCGCACAAACGTGCACAAGAGATTGTGGACATGTCAAAGAGAGGGACTCTTGAGAAGATATGCGACAAAATGAACGAGTCCAGTCTACAGGCTACAGCTGCTGTCTTCAGGTCAGCCTACCTTCTTGCCAAGAAAGACAGACCATACTCTGACCATTTTGATATTCTTGAACTGCAACAGCTAAATGGTGTGGACATTGGACATGGTCTTCATTCTAGATACAGTGCTGCTCAAATTATTGACCATGTTGCTGGAGAAATGCGCAAAAAGATATGCAGAATCATCAAAGAGATAAGGGGGAATATATTATATCTATAATTATAGATGAGTCCACAACTCTGAGTGCGAAAACGACATTGATTATTCATTTAAAATGTGAGACTGACAAGAACAGTGACCCACATTATGTCTTTTTAGACCTGATCGAGCTCTCGGACCAAAAAGCAGAGACAATAGAACACAGTCTGTTAGCCTGTTTGAATAGGCATGGTTTTGATGATCACTTCCTTAAAAAACATTTGATTGCATTCACAAGTGATGGCGCTAGTGTGATGTTGGGTAGAAAATCAGGTGTTGCCAAGAGATTATCAGAACGCTACCCCAATATTATTATTTGGCACTGTCTTAACCATAGGCTGGAATTAGCTGTATCTGATGCAGTGAAAGATGTTGGTGGGGTTAATCACTTCCAGTCCTTTATGGACAAGTAAGACGCGCGAACGCTGGAAGCGAACGCAGCTCGAAAATATTGTGCATTTACGGACTGTGTGTGTGTGTGTGTGTGTGTGTGTGTGTGTGTGTGTGTGTGTGTGTGTGTGTGTGTGTGTGTGTGTGTGTGTGTGTGTGTGTGTTTTGACTGCACTCTGGCGCCACTCTGTTGGTTGCACACAGGCAGTGCAGTGCACACATACTGCACACAGACAGAGACACAATGAGAGCAGAGTTTCATAGTATGCTCCACTTGGGCGGAGGCGCGGCTTCTTCCGCGTTCGCAACCACTTGGGCGGAGGCGCGGCGAACCAGGAGGTATCCAAAATAGGGCGAGTACTTGATGTACGCTGGGTGGCAAGCTCATTCCGAACAGTCGCTGCAGTGTGGCATAATTTTGAATCACATTTTTCAAAGGCCATGAAAGATGACGCACGCACGGCAACAGATAGAAAACAGTACAGGGGCGTCACGGGGGGGGGGGGGTGCAAGTGGGACTGAGTTACTAGGGCCCCAGGTAAGGGGAGCCAAAAAAAGATTTTTTTTTTTTTTTGTCTTTTTTTAGAGAAAGAAATCATAGGGGGGCCCACAGTGAATCTTTGTCCCCAGGGCCCAGAATTTGGTCCAAAGAAGAGTTCCTCGTGAAAAAAAAGGGGGAAAAAAGTCGCAACCAACGTGAAGGGGACTGTGATGAATTCAATAGTGTTCAGGGTTACACCTCCGACGGCTGGACGCTCGATCTGTCTTCCATGATGTCATATGTTTATGTTAACGGATGCTGTTAAAATCCAGTGCTTTCTCTGTTCAACGTGAGAGAGACACGATCGATGATGCCTTGCAACGCCTGTGATACTGTAACCTTCCCAGTCTCTCTGTCTGAATATAATCGTTATAACCCATGGCTGCTTGTCTCCGAGTCGGAATTTTCTTTGTCACCTTTAAGAAAGTGTATGGTACTTTGTGTGGGTGATAAGGAAAAAACAGCTCCATCAGTCGGTTTCTGGCATCCCTACTATCCCTAGTGTTGAGTGGTTATGTGTACCACAATGTACAGTGACATATATATATAGACGGAGAGCCACACGATGCTACCTCTGGTGAGACAGGCGGCGACGTCGCTGCTGCTGGAGCGGTGTCTGTCTCTGCCGATGTGTCAGGCGGGCCTGTAGCAGATTCCGGAGCCACTGGGGTTGGAGAGAGATGAAACCTGTTCCTCCGTAGGGTGCCTCCTGGTGTCTCCACGATGTAGGATCTGGGTGTGTCTGCTGTAGAGACCACTGTGCCTCGTTCCATAGTGTCTTTGATCCACACATGTGCACCCGGGTGAGACATGTCGTGTGCCCTGTGTCGTCGATCGTAGTTGTGTTTTTGCTTTTGCCTGTACGCTTGCTGTCTCTCTCAGCTGTCTCATGTCCACACACACCGGGTCGAGCAGGGACGGGATGACTGGAACAGGTGTTCTGATTCTCCTCCCCATGAGGAGCTCGGTGGGACTATATCCATTAGCTAGTGGGGTAGCACGGTAGACCATGAGAGCGAGATAGGGGTCACCTGACTTCTTCATCAGCTTTTTGACTGTCTTTATTGCTCGCTCCACCTCCCCATTACTCTGCGGGAAACGAGGACTGGACGTCACATGGCTGAAGCCCCAGTCCCGTGCAAACTTGCGGAAGCTTTCTGATGCAAACTGGCCCGCATTATCTGACCGCACCACCGCTGGGATGCCATGCCGGGCAAATATGGACTTGAAATGCACGAACACAGCTTCAGACGTTGTCTTTTCCAGTTTGGCAACTTCAACGTATCTTGAGAAATAATCTACAATCATTAAGTAGTTTTTTCCATCTGTCTGAAACAGATCTGCTCCCACAGTGGACCATGGTCCTGTAGGGAATTCAGTGGGCATCATTGGTTCTCTAAGGTTTGTTCTCTCACGTGCGCAGACGTCACAGGTCTCCACCAACGTTTGCAGCTGCTTACTGAGGCCTGGCCACCACACAGACTGTCTAGCCCTCTCTCTGCATTTTGTGATGCCAAGATGTCCTTCATGCAGCTTGCTCA
This sequence comes from Gymnoscopelus microlampas, assembly GCF_963454915.1. Lineage (NCBI taxonomy): Eukaryota > Metazoa > Chordata > Actinopteri > Myctophiformes > Myctophidae > Gymnoscopelus > Gymnoscopelus microlampas. The sequence continues at coordinate 33,911,827 of NC_139957.1, forward strand.
ATATGTCTACTCTGAGTGATTTTGGGATTACGATCCTCTCCCCCTTTAGCAGTAGACCCTGTTGTATAGTTAACTCTCCTGAGAATGGCAGAAAAGGCTGAAACTCACGTTCCACTGAGAATTTATCCGGCCAGCCATCCACGCAGTAGTGTTTCAGCTGGCGGAGTATGGTGTCGTTATCCTGGTGAGTCTGTATCTCCCTGAGCCTCTGCTCTGTAGCTGGCAGGCTCGACATGACAGAGTGAGCATAGAGGTTTATGTCAGCCTCACATAGCCCCCCTGCTGTGCTGATTACTGGGGATCTGGACAGCACATCTGCTGTTGCAATGTTCTTTCCTGCCACATGCAATATAGTGTATGAGAATCTCATCAGACGCATTCTAAGACGCGGTATGCGTGGTGGCAGTTCATCTAAGCTTTTCGAGCCGAGGAGGGGGACCAGAGGCTTGTGGTCTGTTTCGATGTGAAAGTCTTTTACAATGAGGAACTCAGCAAATCTCTCGCAGGCCCACGTGGAGGCCAGTGCCTCTATCTGTGCGTACCTCTGTTCAGTACCACTGAGGGCTCGCGAAGCATACGCCACCGGTCTCCATCCCTGGGCTGGATTCTTTTGGAGGAGGACAGCGCCCAGCCCATATGATGAGGCGTCAGCAGAGACCAGGGTTTCAGCATTGGCGTCATACAGTGCTAGGCCAGGGGGCGTTGTTAGCTCTCTCTTAAGTTGGTTGAAAGCCTCCTGCTGTTGGGACCCCCACATCCACATGTTCTCTTTCTTCAGCAGGTCTCTCAGTGGACGGGTTTTCTCGGCTAAATGGGGCAAGAATTTGTCGAGGTGGTTTACCATCCCCAACAGTCCTCTCACCTTACTAACATTGTTGGGCTCAGTCATGGCTTTCACAGCATCCACTTTTTCAGGGTCAGCACTTACTCCTGATGCATGACCTGCCCCAGGAACTTTATTTGTCTCTTGGAGAACTCACACTTCTCATTTAGCGTGACCCCAGCTGCCTGAAGCCTTAACAGTGCTGCGCGCAGTCTTTCATCGTGCTGCTCTTGTGAGGCCCCCCAGATGAGCACATCATCCATCTGACACAGAACACCATCCAGGCCGTCGAGTGTTTGTGACATGCGCCTCTGGAAGGGCTCTGGTGCAGAAGAAATCCCAAAGCACAAACGATTGTAGCAGTACCGTCCAAACGGCGTTATGAAGGTTGTGAGCAGAGAGGACTCACTGGAGAGAGGGATCTGCCAGAAGCCTGAATTGGCGTCCAGTTTAGAAAACACAAAAAAAAAGGGCTTTGCACCAGGCTTCAGTACAATGTTGTATTCCCCCTGCATTTTCCCCAGGCCACTGAAAAGTTTTGGGAATTGGGCTTGTACTGTCTCCTTTGAGCACAGGCTGACAGCATCCAATCTGGCTACTAAATGCAGGGCCGTGGCAGCTGACCGGCCCAGCAACGGTGTGGCCAACGCCTCCTCCAGTGACTGGGTACGTGGCATATAGCCAAAGCTAATTATCATCAGGATGTACCCGACTTTTTCAACAGAGGACTACCAAAAATTGCTGCAAAGGATTGCAGTGCTGGAAACGGAATTACACTGTTTAAGAGTGAATGTGGAAGTGAATCAACATTATGGAATTCCACAGTCTCAGAGCAACGGACAAGACCATGCCAACAAGCAGCCACCTAGTGTGGTTTCCGAGAAACCCCAGGACAAGGCTTTCTCATGGAACACTCTCGGGGCAAAGCCAAAGAATTTGAAGGGGAGAATAATTGGCAGAACTCGGAGCCCTGTGATTACAGATCTGACCGGCTGGCCTGCGCTACCACCCGCGCGTCACCATCATCGATGCCCCCGGATACAGGGTGCCGCGTCTTCTACCCCCTTTCAACAGAAAACTGCCAATGGGAGATCTACAAACAAATCTTCCAAAACATCGAGTGCTGAGCATCAACAGTGGAAAACTGTCAAAGATAGATCTACAAATAAATCTCCCAAAACATTGAGTGCTGAGTGTCCTGTGCAGATGGGAAACAGATTCACCCCATTGCTCCAGGACCCCAGATGCCCGTCTGATGACAGACAAAACAAATCCTCTTCACCCAGCAGGGTAAGAACCAAGAGTAACTCAGAAGAAAAAAGGCTATATGGTGAGCCTGAATTTCTGATCATAGGGGATGCCGCTGTCAAAGATGTTAAAAGCATGATAAGAAGAAAGGCAAAAGTGTTATGCTTCCCCAAAGGTCATTGTAGGCTCGAGGTGCCTACAATGACTTATAAAAAATACGGTGAAGCAGCATTCTGCTTTTACGGACCAACAGTGTGGAATAAACTCCCATTAAACCCTCTGTCTCTGTCGATAGCTTTAAAGCACAGCTCAAGACCTATTTCTTCACTCTTGCTTTTAGCTGATTCTTTGGTGTGTGTACACAGGTGTGTGTAAGTGCTTGTCACGGTGGTTGAAGGACACAAGGGTCTGACAATTCCCTCCAGGGGATCCTAAGTGAGCGATCCGCTAGGGCACGTCGCGTGGACGTGGTGAATACAGGTGTGTGTCAGTCACAGGTGTGTGTCAGTCACAGGTGTGTGTAAGCTTGTCACGGTGGTTGAAAGACACAAGGGTCTGACAATTCCCTCCAGGGGATCCTAAGTGAGCGATCCGCTGGGGCACGTCGCGTGGACGGTTTGTCGGTTTCCCTTACAGAGCATAGCTGTGAACTTGCCTTTCACATTTAATGCCATCCCCCCCGGTCCATATATGTGCTTTGTTCTGCCAGCGACTGCGCCCCTCCAATTGTTTGCATTTCTGGGAGAGAGATTGGACCAGCTCGGTTAGCATGGTAACAGTAGCTTGTAGGTGAGTCACCGTACTATCCTGGTCCGTCACCGAGCGCTCCAGTTCCACAATAGATTGACTTTGTGCCTCTATTTTATTCTCCATCGGCTTCAGAGCTCCACTCAACTCTCTCTTGACAGTATCCGCGACGATGGAGTCAAATTTAGAAATAATGTCCGAACGTAGTTCGTCCATCATTGCCTTGATGCTCTGCAGCATAGCTTCGTTAGCTTGTTGCTCCACCATCGCACTAGCGTCCCCGCTCTCTGTTGGGGAAGACGGCGTCTGAGCTTTCTTAAACATTGTTGCTTGTTTTTAGATGAAAAATAATGTATCAAAAAAAGAAAAAGGTACTAATGAGGGTTTATATCGGTCAACAAAAAGTTAGATAGTGCAAAAGACGAGTCACATTCAGGCGGAGCCGCTGAGAAACACGTCCTACATGCTTCCTATCCAACAGCGCCCCCCCGCTGTGCAGTTTTCTTGAATGACTGAGAATGAGAGGGTTGTGGCTTGTGGCTTGGCCTGCTTGTATCTTGCTCCACCTCGCTGCTGGGCATACATACTGTCAAGCTGCGTGTTCATAATGTCCCCTTTAAAATTACTTTTTAGCATTTCCTGTTGCTTTTTGACCTGCTCACTCTGTCGAGCCTTGGTAACGGCCGTTATCAACGTCAGGTTAGGGTCCATTTGTAACATTTCTGACAGTTTTCTATCTCTCAACCCGACCACCAGTCTGTCTCTCACCATCTCATCATGCAGGGCTCCGTATCCACAATGCTCAGCCAGGCAATGTAACGTCGTTATGAAGCCGTCCACAGTCTCGTCCATTTCCTGATGCCTCTGACTAAACTTGGCCCTCTCAAAAATCACGTTTCTGCGTGTTGAGTGAGCATCCAACTTATCTTTCACTGTAGTGTACTGGCTCGCTTCCTCAGCGCTCAGGTGCAGTGAAACGAGTATGTCCTCTGCTTCTTCTCCCATAGTATAGATCAAAGCATTAACTTGGTTCTCGTCTGCTTGCGTCTCCAATCCTGATGCAATCCGAAACCTTTCAAAACGTTTGATCCATTTAGGCCAATCCTCCGACTTGAATGAGATCTTATCCGGTGGGGGAACTTGAAACTGACGCGCTGCTGTGACGTTAGCCGGCCGGCTAAATGCTATACAGTATAAGCCAATACTACACCTAGTCCAGATATTTCAGACATTCGGTCGTACATCGGCATATAGTCCTTAATGACCGAAGAGAATCGGATGATTCTTATCTCGGGTTCTTTGGATTTAAAGTCCTGCCATAAATATTCTGGAGACAAAACCTTGGTGGGTTTCTGGACCCATAGGTACTGGTTGAAATGACTCTCGTCTTGCCACAGTGCCTCTATTCCCTGCTTGGCGTCCAGCTCAATGTTGCGGCTGCACGTTGACACCAGATGATGGACATAAGTCAGTTCTCCCCCAAATACCGCGGCCTGGTAATAATAATCACCTTGGTAAGGAGCCATATATGCCTTTGAGGCTGGTCGACGTTCGTAAGTAAACGCACTGCGCTCGGTGGTGTAGAACCCTGGGTGTATTGCGGCGACCAGTTGCCCCAATGTCTCGGATCCCCAGCGACCATGGAACTTTGCGTCAACGTCAAAACAGAAGATGTAGTCAGCGTGGTCACGTGGGTTGGATAGCTCCGTTTCTATTAATTCCTGGATATGTTTCATCTGGCCAGCTGAAATCTCCTGCCAGCGTTTCCCCCCCGGCACGGACCTGACGAACAGCTCTCGACCGACACCTATCTTGACGGAAGGGACCTCGTCCGGCCGGTCTGTAAACACATAGTAACGGACGTTGAAACCGACGAAGAAGTGGTGTTCCGCCGTCTCTAGAAAGTCCCTCAAGAACCGTGTGTACTTCCCGAACGCGAAGACTGTCAATGAAATAGTCATGTTGCGGGGTTCGTACATGGCGTCTAACAGCATGGGGTCGAAGGTCTCATCCCAAACAATTGGTGCCATCCACGGCGTCACCGCTACAATGTCAGTTCGGTGGTTAGTCAGGAGGTTGGGTTGATTGAATCGCCGGTTTGAATCAAGCGGGGGTGTTGAATGCACGCAGGGGCGCGCCAGACTGCATTTGCATTCCATGAATAGCAGCACTGAAGCATAATACAGTACAAATATGAATACAGTACCATAACCAAGCCCCACCATGGGCCAGTGTCTTCTAAATAGAGATGGCATCTCCCCCGTTGGTGTGGTTTGCAGCCCTTCCTTCCTTCCTTCTACCTACTTTGGGTAGTCTCCAAGAGCTGGTTGAATGCAAAGTCGAACCGAAGTCGTATCTTAACAAAAGTCTGGAGTGAGGTAAATACTGCTTGCATCTGAACTCACGTGTGGCAGCCACCCTTTATAAGTAGTGTGTGCCGGGATGCTCGTGAGTCGTGACATCTCACTGATGTCACGATAAGTTAGCTATATCCATATATGGAGTTTTACATTGGCGTTATGTCGGAGGAAAAAACCCTTCCGGCCGATAATAATAATAATAATAACTAGAAAATTTGCTCCTCGGAGCACAAGTCTCCGCCAGCAGACCCGTGCTATTTTAACCAAAGGAAATCACTTACCCTATCTTTAACCATAGTTTTCTAGAAATGTTCTGATTCTTAGATCAGAACATCTAAGGATTAGAACATGTTAGCTTGGCTAACATGTTCAATCAGCCAAGCTAACATGTCCAATGTTAGCTTGGCTGATGGCACTGATGTCACTTCAAAACATGTAAATAATGTTTTGAAGTGACACACCTATTTATATGTCTCTATTTCGTCATGCGTCTCTCTAGCCAATAAAAGCACACCCTTTCAACATATTGTCACGTGTCACGTGAAGCTTGACCAATGTTAGCTTGGTGGACACACGGAAGGACGAGAACGAAAACATAGTCTCCTGGCGGAGACAACAATGAAAAAGGGAATCATAAAAACACGGCCGGCTAGGGTGACCAGATCTCCCCCTTTGCATGGGACAGTGCCACATTTCCATGACTTTTCAGGCGTCCCACACATTGAGACACTGTCCCACATTGTGACTGGCAGGCTCCAGTGTACAGTAATAAATCAATGAGCAGGTGTTGAGAAGTGCGCTGATTGCTGCTGAAGCTCTTAACACGAGCACACAGCAAACTAGACTGGACCACACTGGACACAGCACTGCTCAAGCAGCATGTGACTAAATTATAGGGTAGGCTAGGCTTTTATTGAACAACGCGGTCACAGATTTATTTTGTTGAGAGACAATGTTCAAAGGAAGCGCTGCAGCATTGTTGATCTAAACAAAAGCAAAATAGGAATAGTCTACTACAGAATCAAGTTAGAACACAGTTATTTACAACATTGTTTTAAAAGCAATGGTTCAACATGAAACAATGTAATTGTTGCATTTTGAACCTATCCTCCTAATAGTTGGCTTTCCACTTAAATTGTAACGTAAATCTCTCTCATTGTCTCTTTTCCTGCAATATATGTTTTTAAAGACTTTTTGGACAAATTAGCATATTTTACATTGAGGTGCCCACTCTTCTTGTATCCTTATATTGATGCTCAATTGTAAATAAGAGTGCAAAGTGTTCCAGGCAAAGTCAGCAGGGACCACCCCAACATACTGTGCACAACCCCCTCCCCCCCACCCCCCTTGTCCCAGGGCCCATAATTTGGTGCTACGCCCCTGCAACAGTATGAGGGCATACTCAAAAGATTGTCCTCAAAACAGTTCATGCTTGACTTGGGACTCAAGACTCAAGAGAGGGCAAACTTGGGTCCGTTTCTCTGCTAGACAATTGTAAAATTGTTGCTATTAAAAGACAGCAGTTTTTAACTAGCCTAATTTATAGTATGTCAAATCGTATGTTTGCCACAGCTTCACTCAGAGGCGCCAGTTCAGTTCAAAACACTCAATGTCAGTCTGATTACAATGACTTATTAAAACATCTAAGAGTTATGGAGTCAGACAATTGGCCAGAGCCAATACCACCTGCATATGGGGAAAGTAGTATCAGATTTCTGTGTGAGAAGTTCAGCCTTGAATGCACATCTTCAGTGAATACTTTTAGGGACTACATAGAATGTGGAGGGAGAAAGGTTCCAGCCGCACTTGTTCCCCTTATTAACTGTAATATGCTCATTCCATGCAGCTCGGCAGAATGCGAGCGCGGCTTTAGTCTGATGAACCTCATAATAACTTCACTCCGTTCGCGACTGCATACAGAACGTGTGTCGGCTCTGATGTTTATTAGACAGCATGGACCTCCGCTCAGGTCCTGGAGTGGCACAGCCTGTCATGTCAGATAACCCAGACCCACTTTGGCAGTTTTTATAAGACAGGGGTTATTGGCGTCTTTTTGGTTTGTTTTATTTTATTTCTATTCTTATTTCTTCCTCAATTTTGTTTAAGAATTAATGTGCTATCCATGACATGCTGTCACCAGTTTACCAGTTCACTGTCTGTTATATATTAATGATGATTGAATATTGGCTAAATGTATATAATTTCTTCTGTCCAAACAATGAAAAGCACTATAAGAAAAGGCAAGTGAGTCTCTCTTTAATTAAGCATGAAGAGCCATGTGTTTTCCACAAAATAATTAAATATCATTGAATATAATTGCACCCTTGTCATTACTATATGTTATTATTATTACTATAACCCTAAAACCGAAATAAAGTAACAAAAAATGCCCTCCAATCCGCGCAAGACCCGAAAATTTTTCAGGTCTTGCGCATGCAAGACCCGTGCATGCGTCGCGCGCGCGTGCATGCGTCAAAGAGATGCGTTCCCCCACTTCCAAAGTTAGCACTACAACACTGTCCATTGCATCTACGACGCGTTGTGAACATGAACTGGGTTTTCTCAGTATGAATCTGGCTTAACTGAGCAGCATACAGCCGGACGCTGTACTGCTACCCTCTGTGTGAGAACACTTGACGAGTGCTCAAAACAAGAGCGGTAATTCATTTATTCATATGCACAAAGCACGCATCAAGTGCATTGTGGAATGTACAGCATATGCAACGGCACTCTGTGCACTTTCAGCATGTGCAACATTCATCTATGCTGCTGTACCAGCTTTCTACACTCTACATTATATATTGCATCGTTTCTAGCTTATTTTTTCCTTACGTTTATATTTTCAGTAAATAACTGTAAATAATTTATGTGTTGTTTTACTGATTCTGAACTCTGGTTCTGATGAATGCCTGCGTGCTACAGTATATGGAAGCATACCGGTGGGCTGGATACAATGTGGCCGGTGTGTGCCAATAGCCGATCTACAAGAGAAAGAAAACTAAAATGACAAGGACATTTCACCAATTTATTTTGGCCACACACAAAGAATGTTTTGACCTAGTGGACTCCCCTTCATCATAGCATAAACATGCTCTGATGAAGGCCAACTTGGCCAACTAGGCCAACTTGTCTGACCAAAATAAATTGGAGGAATTGAGGCACTGACCTTGGTGAATGCTACCATAAGTCCTTGGAGGTTGTTTTTTGGGGGGGTTTAGCAGTTAGCACCACAGCACAGGAGGGTTTGATTCTGGGGAGGCACATCCAAAAGGGGAAGGCACTCCTCTTTTTGGGAATAAAAAGGGTAAGTGTGTGTGTATGTGTGAGTGAGTGTGAGTGTGTGTGTGTGTGTGTGTTATTTTTTAAGGTTTTTGAAAATCTTTGAAAATATCCGCCTAGCCTCTGGATGGGATGCCAGGCTGAACGTGGTAAATACAGACTGCTGCAGTAGGCTATGGGCATCATATTATTCAAACAAATGATTATTCAACATTTGTTTGAATAATCCTTCAATGTGCTATATTTGGAAAATGATTTAATTTCAATACAATTTATTCTTAAATCTGACTATAGCTGCTCTACAAACTCAACTCACTGGCTCAGGTAGTGTGTAGTAGAGCTTAATTAATACTCCATGACATGACAGTGTCACTTGCTGACAAGAACTGATTTAACAACACCGCCTGCACTACGGGGTATATAAATTAGGCATCGTTCTCCAGCCTTGAGATGTCACTGCAAACAGTATCCTTTTGACTTTGAAACTTTAGTGCCAACACGCTCCAGTTTGATAAGACACACCAACGTGAATTGATCCGGTACAGAGACGTGTTGTCCACACACTGCTGGCTGTCTTCCTTCACAGCTCTTATGGGCGGTCGATTCAAAACGACTGCGTTCAACTGCGAAGGCAAACAGTTCCCCTTCACCCCTTCTCTCAGTATATACACACCTTACAGCAAATTATGCAAATTATCTACTAATCCACCATGACCTACAGTATAACACATGGTTACCTAATAGGCGGCCGGCGAGCCATTTGCTGCCCGCGGGGGGCAACTGTCCTACTACAGGTTATCGATCTGCTACTTTTTGAGCAGTGTAGCCGCTCCTATAAGTGGGTTTGGGACCCATCTGTGGCGAAAGTTTTTCTTTCCATAGTGAAAATTAGTCTTTCGCTGTACTGTGATTGGCTGATTGGTATTCAGACCCTTTGCTCAGTACTGTGATTGGCTAGCGAGACACATGATGAAATTAATAACTCATAAATAGCACCACTCACTTAACAAGTAAGACGCGCGAACGCTGGAAGCGAACGCAGCTCGAAAATAACAATAAGAAGAATAGAAAGGAATGAGCAATTACTTGCCATCCGGCCTGAAATATGCACAAATGACATGGAATTCTTAGATATCCCAATAGATGAACTCGTGTAGATGCTTGTAGATGTGTTATTTTTGACTGTCGCTGCTATATTTTTCTCAGAGGAGTGTAATTAGTCACCCAGGGGCACAGGCGAATTTCAGCCACACTGTAGTGCATGCAGGCAATGAGAGCGTGAGTCACATGGGGGCAGCCAATGAGAGCGTGAGTCACATTGGGGTCATCCACTTGGGCGGAGGCGCCCAAGTGGATCTAAATTTGAATCCTGAAAAGTAAAAGTTTGGGATATATGAAGTTTGAGAACCTCTGCTATAGTTTGCTCTAGAAAAAGTGCATTTTCAAAGTGCCTATAAGTCTCTCTCTCTCACTCACTCTCTCGCTCCAGCAGGGGACTTCAACGTTTTCAGCCCAGGGACCCCCTAACTGAGAGAGAGATGAAGCAGGGACCCCCTCTATTGTATAAAATTGTGTTTCAGATGAACCTTTTTTTTTTTATCACTTGTCAGCTCTTTTTTCCCTCTACACCTATACCTCTTTGCCGAAAATAGCCGATCTACAAGCTCACAACGCCTCGCAGCGCGAGGCGTTGTGAGCTTGTAGATCGGCTATTTTCGGCTAACGTTCCCCTCAGAATAGGGATGCTAGGGTTCCAGTGGTTAATGTATTAAAAAAAAAACATCCTATCACAGAAAGATTTGGCGGACCCCCTATCGTAACTCTGAGGATCCCCTAGGGGTCCCGGACCCCCTGTTGAAGACCTCTGCTCTACAGAATGAATTATCCAAACTGATGACAATAACCGTTTTGGGATTGCTTGTGATCGTGAAAAGGGCCGTGGGGCCTTGCAAAATAAAACGTACAAAAAGTTCAAATTACTTCTAACAACTCTGGTTTCTTGGGAGTGATCGCGGTAGGATATAATCTTTACTCACACACTGTGCTTGTAAATGATTTTTCCGGTTGGCTAAATAATCGCTACAGGACCTCTATCCACCATTACCAATAATAAAATCCTAATGAAAATTGGGTCATTCTGTTGGACCTCTTGTTTAAAACAGCATGCAAATGTATTCTCTCTAACATCACTCAGAGGACCAATTTCAGCTCATTAACTCATTAAACCAAACAGGAATTGTGAGTGCTTTGTTTTGAACAATGCAGGAAATTATAAGCATAACAATTTAGCTAGTTGTCATCCTGTATTTGATGTAAAAGTATAAAATAGTAGTAAATAAAAATAGCATAAGTAAAACATGTGTTTTCCATTCTCCTATAGGCATTCGAATATAAGAACAGAGTTGTGGCAGGAGAGAACATACAGTATGCCCATACCATGTGTCTGTACAGTAAGTACACATCTGAGAGTTTTACTTCTACTCCACTAGTAGAAAAAAAATACAATATTTGCATTTGAGTGGAGTGGAGTAGAGGAAAAATTATAGAAAATTGCTCAATTAAATATACCTCAGAATTGTACTTAGTTACTTTCCACCACTGCAAAATGGACCATAGCAATGAGACATCCCATCTCATCACCGGAGACCTAGAATAAAGGAGCGCATGATTGCAAAACATTCCCCTACAGGACATTCACAAGCAATGTGAAAGGAGACCATGGCTTATACTGTAGACCAGAGGTTTTCAACCTGTTTCACGCCAAGGACCCCCAAATTGACACATAATAGCCCACGGACCCCCATTTGAAAAGATATGCCAGGGACTCAACCATTATAATTTCTTGGGGGTCCCAATCTACACTGTATCATCATCATTAGTGTTCATTTAACTCTGAGAGTGTGCAAATGGAACCAAATGGACCCGTTAGGGTCCATTTGGTTCCATGTTTGAACCAAATTGACACACAAGGGTCAATTTGGTCCATTTGGTTCCATGTTTGAACCAAATTGACACACAAGGGTCAATTTGGTTCCTAACTATTAATTTGTCTGGAGACCCCCTGGAACCCCTTCAAGGACCACTGGTTGAGAAGCACTGCTGTAGACAGTCACAGTAAGATGTGCTGTGACTCACCTGCAGCGTCTGAGTCATTGAAACACACAGCACCATGGGATTTCACAAGTTAACCCTTTAAGACCGGGAAGGCAGCTGTGTCATTTTCATTTTCAGATTTCTTTGGGCTAGTCAACATTTTTTCCCTATTCCATTTCAACTGTGTCATGTTCAACCTTGATGGAAAAAGGCCCCTTTTGGGGGCTTTTTCCATCAAGGTTGAACATGACACAGTTGAAATGGAATAGGGAAAAAACATGTCCTGGGGACAGACACAGGAACTAATCTCACCAAGGATAATCACAGTGTTAGAACGTTTGAGAACTTGGGACCCGACGGTCACTTTAATACAAGAGAATCTATCCTCGGGAATAAATGGATTCCTGCTTTGAGTCCCTCATATTGGCATGCAGTCATCTGATGTTCACAGAGAAAAAAGGTCCACAGAGAATGATTCATAAGCCCTTCGTTGGTTGTGTAGGATCAATGCAGATTTTGAGGCTTTGAGCTGTTTCTCCTTGAGGCTTTTCTTATTGTCTCACCTCAGAGAGAACCAGATGGGAGGATACAGCAGGCGGGCTGAATACGAGTAATTAAACGGACACAGGAAGCTCCGTGTCAACGAGTCCATCACCACCGCAGGACGGCAGGCAGGCACATACAGACAGACAGACAGCGGGAGGGAGACGGAGCGAGAGAGAACGAGATCGAGAGATTAATATTGAACAGCCTTTATCAATAATTTCTTGTATCCAGGCCCTCATTGAATTCCGTTCTCGGATGAGCCCCCTCTGAAAAGGTGTTCATTTTTTCCCTTAACATACGGTAATGGAAGTTGTCTTATCAGCTGTGTGAGCCGATAAGATTTCCTGCCACACTGCCTTACAGCTCATCATGGAGCCTTGACACCCTTCTTTGTGACCAATAAATCAGAGAGGGACCACGACTGGACAACCTGATAGGGAGTCTGCACATCTCGTCCACAATGTCCAATCTGCCTGCCTTAGTATGCACACCAACACACACACACACACACACACACACAGGCCTATGTCAACACCTGCCTAAACAAGGACATTGGGAACGGCCGCTCAAGGGTAGACGCGACATTTAACACCGCTCATTAGACAGTGATTATATGGATCCTCTTTCAGGTTCTGGCCAATGATATTGTGAAGTCGCGTTCTGACATGCAGTGTATGAAACGTATCTTTTGTCATCTTTGATTGGCTCGCTCAGACATTACCGCAGGTGGTACTTATCTCTGTCACAACGCTCACTCCCACACACACAATGAATGAAGGCAAACGTACAACGCAGCGTATATAAGCACGCACGCGCGCACGTGAGCCAGCTAGGGCCCTGTCCAGACACACGAGGTCATCGTCATTGACGTAGGAGAGTCTGGGGAGGAGTTAGGGTGTTGGATGACAGCTGTAGAACCACAACAGAACGGCAGCTCAATCACAATCCCTCCTGTCAACCTGACATTAAAGTTGCATCACAGAGGGACTTGTACCACAAAAGCCCCATCTACTCTGGCACGTGTGCAAAATGCTTAATTACCTCATTGGCCATTCTAGTGGCTCAGTGACGTACTGTATACGGTAGACGCCGTTTTGACTTTCTGAAGGCTCATGCTTAATTTATACTCTGTGGTACGACCGTGTAATATGTCGGAAATAGCCGACCTACAAGCTCACAGTACATTGCACCGATGCGAGCTTGCGAGCTTGTAGATCAGCTACGATGAAGCATAAATTAGGTTTAATGTTGGACAGACACTTACTGTATGTATTCATGAGGCTAAACATGGGTTTCCTCAAAAGGCATGGATTCAATTCTAGAGCCTGTTTTTCTTTTCTTCTTTGGCAATATGAGGCGGCAATGGAGAGGTAGCGTGGCCGCTTGGGAACCAGTAGGTTCAAGGTTCGATGAACTGAACCACTGAACCCCGGCCTAACTGCTCCTGTTGGTGAGCAGGTTTGTACCTTGCATGGTAGCCTTCACGGTCAAGGTGTGGATATAAAATGTTTTGGATGAAGGCATGCTATAGAAATGCAGACCCTTCGCCGTTTAAATAAAGCACACACTTCTCAAAAGTTTCGTTTTGTTTTCTTCTTTGCTGTGCAGCAAATTGGCAGAGGCAGCTAGACGGCAGGGCAGGAGTGCCAAACAAACTATAAAACCTCCTTTCAGCCTGGGGGATGAAAGGGAACGGTACCGCAGGGGGGAACTGTAAAATCCACTGAAGCAGGCCCAGGTTTCAGAGAATCAATATGTCAAATAGGACGCTGTTGCTTGGGGCGAGAGAGAAAAGGGGGGTGTTGAATCATCAGCAGATAGATATTTAGACACTGTATCATTTTATAGTGTAGCACAGGGATTCCCAAACCTTTTTCAACTGAGTCCCAAAATGTAAATTATGTGTATGGTCGGGAACCACACGTACCAGAATACATTATGAATTAACCACTTAAGCCCTATTTAATAGTCAACATCGCCGATCTACAGGCTCACAAAGTGTAACGGCGGCTGTTTTCTCCATTTCTTACGTTTTCTTTCTAAAATTATTTTGAAAAAACAACTTACTTTTGGAAATTCTCTGAAAATGTCAACCGCAGACCTTGAAAAGGTCATTCATGCCTTCATCTAATCATGCTTACTGTAATTCCCTTTACTCTGGCCTTAGCAAGAAAGCTATGCCGTCTCCAATTGGTTCAGTACTCTGCTAGACAGCTAACTAATACTAAGAAACATGACCATACACCCATCTTGGCTGCTCTCCACTGGTTGCCTATGAGCTTCAGAAGTGATTTTAAGATTTTACTGGTCACTTTTAACGGCCTGCATGGACAGGCTCCCATTTACATTTCAGACATGTTGGTCCCTTATAAGCCTGTGCGTGGCCTCAGATAGGGCCCTATCTGGTTGCTCCTCAGACTTGCCTTGTTACCAGGGTCGATCGGTCTTTTGCTGCCCAAAGGCCTGCAAAATCAGTGTCATCTTTTAAATCACTTCTGAAAAAAACACACCTCTATGTTAAGTGTTTTTCTTGAGTCTATTTGCCTACAGCTACAGTTGTATAAATTGCACAGCGCAAAAAACAAGGATCACGGTTATGTATTCGAGATGCAAACAAGATGTAGATTCAGTCAAGTTTTGTGTGTTTACATGAGAAATACAACTTCACATTTACTGGCCCACAAACACCAGTACCGTAGTGTACATTTTAAGTATGCATGACTTACCCCCTATAGGGTATCCTGCCAGAGAATCACCCCCGGTAATGTTACTGGGCACGTGCAATAAGCCAGCTGTGATTGGTTAATGTTCTCCGTTTGACTAGCAATGTTGTATTCAGATTGTGTTTGCTGTTCTGTAAAGCGCTCTGTAACTTTGTTTAGAAAAGCGCTATACAAATAAATGCATCGTCATTATCATAATGCATTAGATTAACCAGACCAAGAGACTCTAAAAGCCCCGCTAGCGGCCCCAAGAGGCTGTGATGTTCCTTTATACACCCAATGCAAATGTTGGGCCGAGGGGTGTCTCTGAAGGAAAGTCCATGGGGTTCATCCTGCAATCTTAGATTATGAGATAGCTTGTGTACAACGCTGACAGTTTGGCCCGAGGGGGTGGTGCTAGAGGAAATGTCAGGAGGTTAATGTTATTGTTTAATGTTAATATTCATGAGCTTTCGTATAGTTACAGGGGATATAGCAACTGCCTTGTTTAGTTGGGAAATGATTACGCTTTCTTACCGAAAGTATTCTTGAAATGAAACTGTCATTAACAGTTAACAATAGGAATATGTATGATTTCCGTGTTGGCCATATTTAGGTAACCATTTTTATAAAAGCAATAAAGCAGTTGAGGTGGTGCTTTGTCGTGGTTATTGGCACGGCTGTGTTGCAAACCACATGCCATATAACCAGTGGTTTTGCGAGGTAAATAGGCAACTTGGTCTATGAAAAGATGCCCAAAAGAGGCGACTGGGCCACATGAGCATCGGATATTTGAAAATAGCTGATCTACAAGCTACAGTACGCGACACGTTGTGAGCTTATCTGCTATTTAAAATGTTTTATCTTGGAACATTTCGAATATTTTTAAAAACATTTTAACACCAACAATCTAGTACAGGCGTCACAAAATACTTCTAGATGGGGGGTCCGTGGACAAATACGGTCCTATACGGTCCTAGACATGAACATGTTTGAGAACCTCTGGTTTAAACAACATTAGGAAACAAGCCCAAATAACCACAACCACCAATATATACAAGCGACTTTACAGAACAAGAAGCCCAAAGTCGCTTATAATAAGCAGACTTGGCAACACTGAATGTAACTCCCTCTCATGTGTTACTGCTTAAACAATGCTCACAGGGGCTGATCTTTTACCAGCGTGTGAAAGCATAATTGGGTCAGGAGGAGATGGCAAGGCCAGCGAGCCCCTGTGGACGATGATGGACACATGCAATGTGTGACTGTGTTGATGTCTCTCACTCTCTCTGACTGCACAGGGAGGGGACCGTGGTGGTCCCCAGGGGCCAATTGGAAAGAAGAGGAAAAAAAGGAAAAAAGGGGGGACTCAAATCAAATATACTGTAGCAGAGCTACAAGCTTACAACACATCGTGATGTGGCGCGTTCTTAGCCTTTAATTTATTATACACCATATATATGCATACAGTACGTATATTTCTTTTTTTTAAGAAGCCATTTCGCAATGGGGGTCCGTGACCAGAGGCTATTTGGGGGTCCTTGGCATGGAAAGGCATTGGGAACCCTTGTCTGACTGTGTCTCTCTCACCATCTTTCCATCTCACCATGTTACTGGGATATGGAGATAAGGAGTGAGGACCATGGCTGGGATGAGAGTCATTTCTTCTGCCTTTATAACAGATTGCACTGGATTATTGGAAATCCATCATTGGTATACGTTTAAATGCCAAAAGGTCATTTGATCCATTTTAACTTCCATTCTTCAATGGATATTACTCTTTTTTTTTGTAAACCACTGATCTGTTTTGCAATTGCAACACCCCATTGGCAAAAGTTAATAACGCATCCCCCTGGTCAATATCTCAAATTGACTTTTGTGACATAATCAATAACTGACACAGCAAAAGTGGGAGGTGGAAATTCATCACTATGAAAGCGCTTGCATTGCTGGGGGGAGGATGTGATTGCGCGCACCTGTGCTGCTGGGGTACATGTGGGTGTTTATCTTTGTGCGCGTATATACTCTTATAAAACAATATGACCGTGCTGTAAACTTTGTGCCGGTCAGCGATTCATCGCCGATGATATGATGAGCCCAGGTGTCTTTTTTTCCCTTGGCAGGTTGCCTGGGTGAAAAGAAGCATTAGATTACACAGATCAGTGTGGAGTCATACAGCACTGGATTGGGACAGATCAGATGCAGGGTGGCTGCAGGGTTTTCATGAAAACCATCAGTCACATCATGGCCCCAAACACAATGGTGGGAAGAAGTACTCGCATGTTTTACTTTTAAGTAAAAATATCAATACTGCAATGTAGAAATACTCTGTTAGAAGTAAAAGTCCGGAATTCTTACTTGAGTAAAAGTACAAAAGTATTGGCATCAAAATGTACATAAAGTACCAAAAGTACTATTATTTTTCTCAAGTTTTCAAATGTATGAAATGTATAAAAAATCTTTTGAAAATAGCAGATCTACAAGCTCACAATGCGTCGCGATGCGACGCATTGTGAGCTTGTGGATCGGCTATTTTCAAATGGACGAAATGCATATAGGGCTGAAGTGGTTCATGTACAGTATGTTTTGTAATAATCTACAAAGTAACTAGTAACAAAAGTTTTCAAATCATTGTAGTGGAGTAAAAATACAATATTTGTCTCCGAGATAGCATTGGACTAGAAGTAAAAGTACTGAAAATTGGAAACAATCCAGCAAAGTAAAAAAACACCTCAAAATTGTACAGTACTTGAGTAAATGTACTCAGTTACCTCACACCACTGGACAGATGTGGCAGGGGGTTTTTCATGATGAAAACCATCAGTCACATATCATTGCCAAACAGCTCTGACCTACTTGAGAATGACCGTCCGAGGCCCGTATATTATGTCATTACGCCTAATGTCTGGAGATGGAAACCTACGATGATAGAGGGATATGGCCGAGCAGCACGTCTCCGGGCCATGCTGATCCCATATGTGGGGAGGAGGAGGAAGGTGCAAATCAAACCATCCCTGGGGGGCTTGCATTGAATCAAAGCAACAATTCCGACATGGAGGTCACTCAGGATGACATATACTACGTACTTAGAGACGCGGCCTACTTAGAGGGATTCTAAATATTGACGGTCTGGATGGAATTTAACCCATTAAGACCGGGAACACATCTGTGTACATTAACCACCATTATCTTATACTTTGGCTATTCAAAAATAGCAGATCTACAAGCTCAAAGCGCGGCACCGAGTGCCGCGCTATGAGCTTGTAGGTCTGCTATTTTTTTTTTTATCATGACAATTTCTGCACATTTTATTTTATTTATTATTTTTTGGGACATTTGTAACTCAAATCTTTGCTTCTGGGGGTCCCTGGGGCAAAATATTTTACAAATGTTTGCTTTAAAAAATATATATTCCAAGATTTTCACAAATGTTCATGATTTTTCAAAAAATAGCAGATCTACAAGCTCATAGCGCTATGAGCTTGTAGATCTGCTATTGTTGAATAGCCCAAAGAAATCTAAAAATGACACACAAGATGCGTTCCCGGTCTCAATGGATTAACCGACTTCAGTCACAGTACATGAGGTAATACGGTAATCCTTTCAAATTAACGAGCTTCATAATCTACACGGCGTTTTGCCCCTTGGGCGTGAGCCAATGCCATTTACTAGATGAGGTGGGGGGGGGGGGGGGGAGCATCGCTCATATCCCACCATTCAAAGTGATGTATTATATATTATATATTGGCATGTGGCGGACGCTATAGCAGTGTGTCTCTTTGATGATTTGGGGCAGATCATTGTGGTTCAAGACTCATCATGGCTTTACGTTGATAAAGCCCTGGCTTCAGACCAGGGCCGCCCAATCTCCTAATGTCAGACTAAATAATTCCCCGTTCAGTGCACAAACTCTCTCTCTCACACACACACACACACACACACACACACGCACCACAAAGGTCCCGGTGGACAGTGTCTGTCGCTTCAGCAGTCTGCTTATCTGGCTATGCCAGGTCAGTGCTTCCATGTGACACACACACAGGGGCAACAGTGATGTTTTTGTTCTCTACAGATGTGGTTGCAGATACTGACACTGCCCCCACCCCACCACCCCCCCATACCCCACCACCACCACCCCATACCACCCCACCACCACCGCAACCAGAGCCTGTTCAAATAACTAGAGAGTGAGGGTGACGGGGTGATAGCCACGACCACAGACCTCTTTCCTTTTAACAGACAAAAGCCATGCTACGGGAGGTAATTAACAGCCTTGTACTGCGTGACACTGCCCTGCTCGTTACTGCCATGGTACAGACAGGGGAACGCACGCACACACGCACACACACACACACACACACACACACTAAAAGCAGAAGTTAAGAGGCGCTAGACTGTCAGCTTGACCATCAACGTGCATGCTCCTTTCAGACCCCCCCCCCCGCCCTCGTCCCTGTCATCCCTCATATCCACACCTTCACCACCTCCTTGTCCCTCCTCCCCCTCCCTCCATCCTTCCTCCTCCTCCCCGCTCCTACGCTGCACTCTCTCTCTGTCTCTCTCTCTGTCTCACTCTACGGTCGGAGCAGCATGCATGCTCACTGTCCCGAAACATGATGAGCCGTTGAGCCCCATGGGAGGTGTCTGCAGCCAGCTAGACTCAGCTACTACAGTACTTCTGTGTCCGTCAGCTACACAGAGAGAGGCAGGGGGCAGCGCCAGGCAGGAGAACAGCAGTAGCAGTAGCAGCAGTAGTTGTAGTGGATCAACTTCGGGGGAAACAAGTATCTTCTCACATCTTCTTCAACTGGGCTCCGCGGCGTCATCCCACTTAATCCCACTCTCTTCCAGGAGGACGTGTGAACAGACAGGTTCCAACTCACTGAGCTTTCGGGAGGGAGGCTGGGGCCTGGGGGGATCGATGCCTCGCGACTTTGTGGATACTTTTTTCCAGGAAAAGCGAGACCGCTCCCTTGATCCCTGACTGACCTGCGTTTTTTGTTGTTGTTTTTTTTTGTGACACGTGAGACAGCGGTCCTGATGCGGCGCCTCTGAGGCAGGGATGACTCCCGCCCTTTGGTGTCCTCCATCCTCTTCCTCCTCCTCTTCCTCTCTCTGCTCACACGTTTCCCCGGACGACTCCTCCGGCATGCCGGGGTCAAGGCAGCGGGGTTTGTCATCCACCTCGTTACGTCGTCCCTCCGACCGCCGCGCCGCAATGCCCGGCGCCACACTTGACCCCTGAGGCTTTTTACGGAGGAGCGAAACAAAAGGGATTAATTATGAACTCTGTGTGCTGCCTCATGCTCCCATGGGGGGCAGAGCGTGGGATTTGATATCAAAGTCCAACGGTGAGTAAAGTGTGTCTCTTGTTCTTCCCCGGGCTGAAGTCACCGAAGACCTTCAAACTGTACAGTCATGATTGATTCAATAGGCAAGGGCTGTTGTTTTATTAACCCATTAAGACCAGGAACGCATCTGTGTGTCATTTTTAGATTTCTTTGGGCTATTCAAAAATAGCAGATCTACAAGCTCATAGTGCTGCTATTTTTGAAAAGTGTGTGCAAATCTTTGAATATATATATTTTTAAAGCGAACATTTGTAACTCAAATCTTTGCTTCTGGGGGGGTCCCTGGAACAAAATATTTTGAGATGGGGGTCTGCGGCCAAATACAACCAAAGACATCTTAAATATGACACAGACGCGTCCCCGGTCTAAATGGGTTAATGCACATAGAACATGACCTGGATGGATGGAAGGGGGGGGGGGCGTAAACAGTAACATGCGTGCACAAGTGCGTTTCTCTGAAAAGTCTGTGCATCCATTTTTAATGTGGCCCTTTTTACGCTAACGAGGGCATCAGCGGGGATGTGGTCCAGAAAGAGGGACGTGTGTCTGTATTCCTTCAGATCACATGGGAAGGATCAAAGTAATGTGATCTGTTGTTAACCCATTAAGACCCGATACAACAAATGTTTTCTAAATCCTAATAGTTTTCTGAAAAACGTACGTTGCTATATATCAGTGATTCTCAAACTATTTCATGTCAAGGACCCCCAAAATTATATGTATCTGGCCGCATCTTTGACCCATCTCAAAATATTTTGTTCCAGGGAGGGACCCCCAAAAGCACAGATTTTAGTTAAAAATGTTGAAAAATATAATCAAAGATTTGCTAAAATGTTCACGATTTTTCAAAAATAGCAGATCTACAAGCACGTAGCATCATTCTGATGGGACTCAGCAGTAGCAGAAAGCTACTTCAAAGATCTTTCATGGGTGAAACTTTACAGACCAGGCTTTAATTTGACTTTTTTGCTTTGTATAGTTTTCAATAATATTATTTCTGTCTATTTTGCTTTTCTTTCCCCCTGTCTTCCTCTAGTTTATTCCCTATATAGCCTACAGATTGATCACTCTAACATTCTGCAGTGGGATAACTTTTTAATTCCTCTGTTGCATGAATGTAAAAAATGCATAGTCGGGGTGCAATTCTAAACTGTATTGTGTTCATCCTCAGTCCCAGGGATGGTGCAATTCTGAACTGTATAGGCCTACTGTGGTCTCTCACCACACTTTATTACTTACTACTGTATAGTGCTACCAGTAGTAACTTCACCTGTATTCTAACTGTTTATCTTTTATTACCTTACTTGTATTACATTTTGTACAGTTTGGCACCATTCCAGTGCTCATACACGTAGATGCGTATGTGACAAATACAGTTCACCTTGATAACATTAATGCCCTACAGTATGTGTCACCTCTTCAGCCCTGTCATTTGTTTCAAATCCTGAAATGAAATGATCTATTTAAGATTCACATTTGTTTTGCATACATTCCACACTTGTCTGATTTGTTAATTGTGTCGTTTTCTTAGCCCCACTTCTTTTTTTAATATATATACACTGTACAATATATAATGACAATTCCTTTTGTCTTCTTTTCAAGTCAATTAGAGACATTTCAAGCATTTTTTGTTTCGTTTGAAGCAGCATTTCCAAAGTCTTATAAACTTCAAAATACAACCCTGAAAAGATCAAGAGCTATATACTATCAGCTGCCCGTCTAAGCCCTTGTTATTCCCTTTCGCATTGGTAGTAAATGATAATAAAAAGAAAAGAGAGAGAGACGGATTAGGCACTGAAGCGTGATTTTAACGACTCCATCCCATGTTGGGGTGTTCGAAGGAATGTGAGAGAGTATGGCTACCATTATCAGATATTCTGAACAGGTTTCCACAATGCAGTAAACGCCTGTTAAGCTTTAGTAACCAATGTGACATTAGTGCTATACTAACAACCTCCTGTCTGCCGTTAGCCCTTTAAGACCGGGAAAGCATGCGTCATTTTAGATTTGATACACACTTTAACCATTATCTTATGCTTTGGCTATTCAAAAATAGCAGATATACAAGCTCATAGCGCGGCACAGAGTGCCGCGCTATGAGCTTGTAGATCTGCTATTTCTTGAAAACTCTATTTTCATCAAGTTTTAAGCGAACATTTGTAACTCAAAACTTTGCTTCTGATGATTCTACAAATGTCATCTAAATTTTGAAAAAAAATGTTGCTATAATCAGTGGTTCTCAAACTTTTTCATGTCAAAGACCCCCCCCCCCCCAAAATGTATTTGGCCGCAGACCCCCATCTCAAAATATGTTGTTCCAGGGCCCCCCCAGAAGCAAAGATTTTAGTTAAAAATGTTCGCTTTAAAAACATACATATATATATTCAAAGATTTGCACAAATTTTCACAAGTTTTCAAAAAGAATAGCAGATCTACAAGCTCATAGTGCTCATAGCCGCGCTAAGACGTTGTATATCTGCTATTTTTAAATAGCCAAAGTATAAGATAATGGTTAAAGTGGTTACACAGATGCGTTCCCGGTCTTAAAGGGTTAACACAGTGGCTTCCTTTGTAAGAACACTGAATATATCAAACAGAGGTGTCTGTCACGGTCGAGATGCACAACATTGCCCCAGGCCCTGTGTGCATACAGTATATACTGTATTATGTACATTAATATGCGCTATATTGCTTTGTGTCAAGCTTTTCTCTGTCATAAGATCTCAGTTTATTTCATCCATGTTTCATGTGAGAACATTGACAAATTGAAAAACCAGCCTGAGATGAAGAAAGGGAGGGAGGGAGATGGCTGTGTAGTGCGCATTTGCGTGTGTGTGCGTGTGTGTGTGTGTGTGTGTGTGTGTGTGTGTGTGTGTGTGTGTGTGTCTCTTCCATGTGAGAAAGAAGGCCAATGCCCACATTTACATACAGCCTCAAAAACAACCCATATGCCGTCTATATGCAGACGCAGTGCCTTCTCCTTGCACACAGACTTGCACAAGTACTGATTGTACAAATCATAGCACATTTATTTAAATGCTTAACTTACAAGTCACAAGTACATCATTTGAGTCTGTAGATTTCAAAGAACATTTGTAAATCGTGGAATAATGTGTGCATCAAATGGTACTTGAATGTACAAATCATTTTGAGACAAATCTCTCCCCTTAGTTAGTATAGAGACAGATAGGGACATAATAACACTGATTTATACTTGGCAGCACCTTGTGTCGTGCACCAAAACATAGCCAAACTACAAGCTCACAATGCATGGCAGCACGACGCTGCTGTGAGCCTGTCAATCTGCTATTTTCAGTGTGTGAAACCGGCGTGCAATGAAGTATACATTTGACTATAGGTTGTGGAACAAGTAGACAACCTGAGGGCACAAAGACAGAGACGCAGTGTTTAAGAACAGCGTTGATCCAGGTCAGATCAAATAATGTTATGCTAATGGTGGAACAGTAACATGCCAAGTTCCTCTCCACGCAGAACAAAAAAACAGCGCACAGAGGCAAAGATGTTGTTCTTTTTCCCCCCCCCCTCCATTATAATTGCATTAGTAATTATCCTGAGTGCTGTTGTGTGCAGGCACACATCATAATCGTAAAGAAAGAATAATAAAGCTCATTAGTCCATTGCATAAACGGTGTCACTTGCCAAAAAAGAACAGATTTTCCCGCTAACAACGCGTTGCGTAATGCGGATAATGACTGCCCACTGATCCTAATGATCATCCTATAATGACAGGATGCATGGGGTTCAAATGCAGAGGACAAATTCCATGTTGGTGTATGTAGTTGGCAATTAGCACTTATATGCATTACTGTACTGTACATCACTGTACTGCATCAAATAGTTGTGATGTTAACAAAGTTGGCCATTGAACTGATACAGTGGTAAGAGAGAGGTGTCTATGGGAGGATGTTCTGTAGGTACAGTCCTATCTATTTTGGTCAGTAAACGTAACACCTATAGCTACCGTAAAGAGGTAGTTCACCCCAAAAAATTACTTATGTTCTATCAATTGCACACCCATAAAGCCTTGAATTAATAGAGATGTTTTGTTTGAGACAATAATTTGATGACGGGTGGCTGGTCAGTAGGAGACTCTTGAGACGGTCATCAAATGATTGGCTCAGGAATACGACAAAAACAAACAAATCTCCATAAATTCAAGGCTTCATGGGGTGCGTAATTGATAGAAAATAAGTCATTTTCGGGGTGAACTACTCCTTTCATCACCAAGATCTTAACCCATTAAAACCGAGAAAGCATCGGTGTCATTTTAGATTTTTTTGCGTTGGCTATTCAAAAAATAGCAGATATACAAGCTCACAGATGCAAGCTTGTGCATCTGCTATTTTTGAAGATTTTTGAAAACTCCTGAAAGTGTGAGAACAACTATTTTAGAAGGCATTTGTAGAATGGGCCTCAGGTCTTAATGGGTATAATGGCGATGAATCTTGGCCTCCGACATGGATACCAAGAGGACTTGGACATCCTCAACTTCACATTGATCAGTGGTTCTCAACCAGTGGTCCGGGGACCACCAGTGGTCCGGGGACCACCAGTGGTCCTTGAGGTGGTTTCAGGTGCATGGTCCCCAGCTAAATGATGGAGAGTTGGTAACCAAATGGACCCTTATAGATCTTTAACTCTTGAGAGCGTAAAATGAAACCAAATGGACCCGTAAGGGTCCATTTGGTTTCATTTTACGCTCTCAAGAGTTCAAATATTGTTAAACATCTGCATTACTTAATTAAAGGATTGTTATTTTGATCAAAGTTTGCCTGTTATCTCTCCTATGGCACCAACATCAATACAGCATGGAATTGTGGACAAGATCGTATCCAACGATGACAAAATATTTGTATTTATACGTTTTTGGGTCAGTCTAAATCTCATCAAATGGTCCGGGCTCAAATGCTGAATAAATAATGGACCTCAATATGAAAAAAGGTTGAAAACCACTGACATAGATCAAGACCTATATAACGAGTCTTGGAACGATTCTAAGCCGGCTCTTTTCCACCGTGACCAGAGGAGAGCTCATTGGTGTGGCCTCTCGTATACAGTAGGTCCTCCTCCAGAATGCCAGTTATGCAGCCATCTTTAACCATGGGTCACTGGGCTGACCGCGAACACGCACGAGTCATTGTGCCAAAGAGCCATGGGGTCCAAATACAGTATAGAGCACACGGCTCACCACAGAGACAAAACCTACACCGTGTTCTCTCTCTTCTTCCTCTTGCCACTCCTCTCTCTGCCGCTCTCTCTTTCTTTCTCCCACACTTGCAGCACTCACTCACACACACACACACACACACACACACACACACACACACACACACACACACACACACACACACACACACACACACACACACACACACACACACACACACACACAATGTAGAAGTTCTCTGTTACAGGTAAAAGTCCGGAATTTCTAAATTTACTTGAGTAAAAGTACAGAAGTATCGATATCAAAATGTGCTTAAAGTACCAAAAGTAAAAGTACTATAATGTCTGGAAAAAGCAGATCTACAAGCTCACAACGCGAGCTTGTAGATCTGCTATTTTCAAATAGCCTATGTATAAAATAGGGCTAAAGTGGTTAATGTATGTTATATAATGTAATATATTTAGATCTGCAAAGTAACTAGTTAACTAAAGTTTTAAAATAATTGTAGCGGAGTAAAAGTACAATATTTGCCTCTGAGATGTAGTGGAGTAGAAGTAAAAGTATAGACTATTCGAAATGCTCCAGTAAACGAAAAGTACCTCAAAATTGTACTTAAGTACAGTACTTGAGTAAATGTACTTAGTTACTTTACACCACTGGCTGTCGTGCGGCCAAAGTAGAGAGTAGGAAAGGGTTAAGTGCGGTCTGGAGGGGCGGCGGGGGGCCATGCAGGCGCAATGCAGAGAGACCGAGGAGCCATAGCAAACAGGATGCCAGAGGACCTGCAGGAAGCCAACCTTAAAAACCTGTTCGTCTCGCTCTCTGCTCAATAGAGAGAATTATAAGACAGACCCCCTGCCTCCCAATCAGCTGCTGACTGACTACTGGACACTGTCAATAGGCTCTATTCAAAGCAGCCATATTATGAAGACATTCACAGGTGTTACCAATGACACTAATGAAGGCTCTGTTCCATTCTGGTCAAACAGAGTCAGGGTGCTGATATTGTGCATGTTGGCTCACTGGAAACACTCTGTTACACCAGTGGTTCTACAGTTGGGGTCCAGGGACCCTCATGGGCTTCCAAATGGCCCCTTACAGGTTTGTAACTCTGAGAGTGTACAGATGGAACCAAATGGACCCGTAAGGGTCCATTTGGTTCCATTTGTACGCTCTCAGAGTTATGGGGGTCGTGGAAACCACTGTGCTAGACTAAATGGAACAGAGCCTTCATTAGTATCATTGGTAATACCTGTGAATGTCTTCATAATATGGCTGCTGTGAATAGAGCCTATTAGAGGCCGACGGATACATCGGTCTGGCCGATATATATCTGTATCTCAATCATACAGCCGATGTTGTGTTCCCAATGTGGGGCTCTGTCATGTGCGTTAACCACATCATTGTACGACTAATAGCAAAAATAGCCGATCTACAAGCTGACATATCGCATCGTGACAGGTTGTAGTCAGGGAATATTATCAGAATAATGTCATATCTGGGAATAAATTCCTTACCAAGAAATGTCTTCACCAATGTGTTTGTAAAGGTGTCTAGTATCACATCTTATAAAGACTGAAATGCAGTTTCCCTAGGGGAATTTTTGACAGCTGCTGAAAGTTGGGGTACCCACCATAACCTTATGTGGGGGAAAAAACACATTTTAATTCTGTTTTAAGTAGCATGTGAGGGGTCAAACTAGGTTTGTTTTATGATTCTGAATCCATTTAGCACCAAAACCACTCCTTGGGCTAAAAACGGCCATAGCCAACCTTTTCCAGGTAATTCTTTGTGTAAAAAGCCCATTGACATTGGGCCGTTTTTAGCCCAAGGAGTGGTTTTGGTGCAAAAGAAATGCTTGCAATGGATTCGATTCAGAATCATAAAAAAAACTAGTTTGACCACTCACATGCTACTTAAAACAGAATTAAAATGTGTTTTTTTCCCCCGCATAACTTTCAGCAGCTGTCAAAAATTCCCCTAGGGAAACTGCATTTCAGTCTATGAGATGTGTTACTAGACACCTTTACAAACACATTGGTGAAGACATTTCTTGGTAAGGAATTTATTGCCAGATTTTTTAAATATCCCCTAACTATTGTGAGACCTCTAGATTAGAACGTTTTGGAGAAAGGAAAAAAAACGATATATACACACACACACAGCCACGTCACTCTGACTCATAACCATAAACAAACCCGATACGCCCATATACTGTATACTGTAGCATGTCACTCTGACTCAGACATAACCATAAACAAACCCGATACGCCCATAGGCATGTCACTATGACTCAGACTGACATAACTACAAACAAACCCGATATGGGAGATCCGGTTGTCCAGAACCGCCGATCCAACAAATAAATAGATGGGCATGCCAATATACAGGGTATGGTAATATGACATCAGGGATCTCCATATATGGGCATAAAATGGACATGGACTGGCAGATACAGAGATCTTCATACTGTATATGGGCGTAAAAGGGACACAGGTACAGAGATCTCCATCCATATATGGGCATAAAAGGGACACAGACATACGTGTATGACAAAGCCCCCGATGACTCAGACATATTGGTAGGAGCGGCGGTGCAACATACTGTAGGTGGTGTGTGTGTGTGTGTGTGTGTGTGTGTGTGTGTGTGTGTGTGTGTGTGTGTGTGTGTGTGTGTGTGTGTGTGTGTGTGTATACGGTATACCTTTTTAAAAACATTTGAACCCATTGAGGCCTGAGGAACCGATTCTACAGAAAATCCTAACAGTTTTCTGAAAAACTTATGTTGCTATATGTGGTTCTCAAACTTTTGAATGTCAAGGACCCCCAAAATGATACCTATGTGGCCGTGGACCCCCATCTCAAAATATTTTGTTCCAGGGACCCCCAGAAGCAAAGATTTGAGTTAAAAAATGTTTGCTTTAAAATAATATATTCAAAGATTTGCACATATTTTCATGATTTTTCCAAAATAGCAGATCTACAAGCCTGTAGCCTACGAGCTTGTAGATCTGCTATTTTTGAATAGCCAAAGTGTAAAATAATGCTTTTTAGCTCAAATCAAAAAATGACCTGTAATGATATGCCCAAAAGAGGCACACCAGGTTGTAAGTTCATCCATAGAGCCCTGTTAGAGGGCGACGCTTGTGAACAGAACACAATGTAGATTCTGAGGATCCACACATCACATTCTTTGGGAGGGCGAAACGCAATTTGCTCGTTGAGGGCGAGAAGCTAATCTTTTCACCACTTTGAGGCAAAGCTCTAGCCATGAATCACACAAATGCCTGGTCTAATGTGGCATGCACCTGGGAGCGTGGCCCCAATACACAGACAGACAGATCAAATCGCGCTCAAAATATCTGAGCTTGAACTCGGGAAGGAGGCTAGACAAAAGCAAGTAACTTTATCTCTGTTTTTTAATAGCTTTTTGTACTCCTGGAACAGCCTCATGTGGCTATTATTCCCCCCCATGTTATTTTTGATACTATACACTCCAAACTATAACAGAATGTACTATTTATAGTGATGCAGCGGTTGTTTAGCACACAATATCTGAGTGTACCATTATACTAGCTACAGTTTACACAGGCTATTAAAATGCTTGTCGGCACTGACGGTCCACTGCTCTCTCTCTCTCTGTCATCACTGAGTCAGGAGCCAAATTCAACAACTCAAGCATTCGTGCGTAGCTGTCTGTCATAATTAATTCATTGCTTACCTGGCACTGAGCACGCTCTGCCATGGCGTCACAGCCCCACCTTCTTTCTCTGTACTGGAAGAGAAAACACACTTGTTACACCACAGAACACAGGCTGGGCTGAGCCACGTTCCTGTTATACACACAAAACCTGTCACAAACCTACGGCACACAACTTTAAAATGTGTAAAGACGCAAAGCTGCGGCGTTTTTCAGCTCAGTGCACGACACATGTAAGGGCATGGAACGTTTCTTTGTACAAGGCAGTGAGTGTCCCCAGCAAAATAGAAATCATAATCTTTATTGTCATCATAACACAGGTTTACTGTCATGGTGAGTGAGGAGTTGGACCCAAATGCAAGACAATGGAGGCCCATCCAACTCAAGGGTTTTAATAAAAAAGGTTGACCAAAGGGTTCAGGACAGGTCAAACATAACCAGGAACAACACTATGGTCATAAGACTGAATGCTCAAACACATGAGAGTACTAACATTTGAATGATCAACTGACAAAGGACTGTCTACACAGGGGTGTTTAAATAGACACAGTGGATCAGCTGACATTCAACAGGATTGGCTAGAACATTGGTTCTCAAAGTGGGGTCCGGGGACCCCCAGGGGTCCTTGAGGGAGTTCCAGGGGGTCCCCAGCTAAATGATAGATTAGGTACCAAATGGACCCTTATAGAACTGTAACTCTGAGTGTACAAATGGAACCAAATGGACCCCAACGGGTCCATTTGGTTCCATTTGTAGATAGAAATGCCATTACATGGGGGTCCATGGCCCTAATGCATGTCAAACTGGGGGTCCTTGAAATTTAAATGGTTGAGAATCACTGTTATAGCCGTAAAAGATCTTCTCTTATGGGGGTCCCTGGCATATCTTTTCAAATGGGGGTCCGCGGGCTAATCAATTTGAGACAAGACAGGTAACAGCTACAAGGGCAAACAGGAAGCACAGGAACATTACTACCAAATAAGATACACAAGAAACACCTGGGGAAGAGCAGACATACTGTATACACAGAACATACTATAAACACAGAGCCAAATCTGGTCAATTTTGCTCTATGTTTAAAGGACTAGTAAAATGAAAAATACGTTTTTCACAATTTTAGAGCATATCCGTGGTCATCATATGGGCATACCTAACAATAGATGCCAAAATAATTTAACAAAAACCTATTTGTGTGTATTTTTATATCAAAGGTCCCTAAAAAGTCAATCTCAATGACTTCCTGTGAACGAAAACATGATGACATAGATACACTTTCATGAATATAAATGAGTCTTCATTTCGTTCACCTGTGTGATTCCCATACTGTAGCTGCACCTTCATCCAAACACAGTTGATTTTAATTACAGAACTACTCCGTTCTGAATCTCATTCAAGATGACGTAATACACAGTCTGTGTATTACTCATGTAAACTTAATCAGCACACTAAAATATGTATCTGAAAACATTTAAGGTTAGAAATAAGCAACTTGGTAACAAACATTCTGCACAGAGGACAGGCTGCTCCAGCAGGCTACAAACAATAACACTGCGACACGAGTGAGGTTCTACCGTGCCATAGCCTGAAGGGATGGAACCATCTGATTGGTTGTGTGTGAAAATAATTATATATTCAAACATTTGCACAAATTGTCATCATTTTTCAAAAAATAGCAGATCTACAAGCTCATAGCACTAGCTTGTAGATCTGCTATTTTTTTATAGGCCAAGTATAAAATAATGCTTTTTAGCTAAATATAAAATGACACGGGTTAATGGGGCTCCATTAATAGGAGGAACAGGACAGGAGGACATTGGAGTGACTTAGTGCCGGAAAGCAAGGTGCCATCATCATCAAATCAGTAATGAATTTGTGCTGCTAAAGTAGAAAGTGTGCATTTAAAGTTGCTGAACAGATGAGAGACAGATGTGAGGAGGTACCATCTGGCTATCTACCGGTGGAGAGACAGCGGCCTTTTATTTTGAGTGACGTGATATGAAATGTCACTGTAATGAAGCCGAAGGTGCAATCTCAGAGTTGGAAGAGGACCACCTGTGGTGATTGGAATGTTATCTGTTCGCCCTCCGGCTGCTATTGGCAATCCCACCAACCCAGCTCCTGCCAGCAAAATGCAAATGATTAACAACAAAATATAGAGCCCGATCTATGCCAAATTTTGGGTTTAATAGTATGTTGATTCCGATTTTGGAGAGTCTTATACTGACTATACCTTACCTTACCTTATCTTGACAGATATTTTACATAAGAAATGCAAAATCTATTGTAATCAATTTGAAAAACTTCTATAGTCTATTTGATTTAAGTTTTTCAAAAATAGCCGATCAACAAGCTGTCTGGCTTTAATAAAATACAACATATTAAAGGCTGAGGAGTTGTTTTGGTGTCACCAGAAGTGACGGGGTGAGTGCAACAGTGCAGTGGTGGGAAAAGTACTCAAACGTTTTACATAAGTAAAAGTATCAATACTGCAATGTAGAAGTAGCCTACTCTGTTGCGTAAAAGTCCGGAATTCAAAATTTGCTTGAGTAAAAGTTCAAAAGTATTGGTTTCAAAATGTACTTAAAGTACCAAAAGTAAAAGTACTAAAATGTTTCAAAATAGCAGATCTACAAGCTCACAATGCCGCGTTGTGAGCTTGTAGATCGGCTATTTTCAAATAGCCTAGGTATAAAATAAGGCTAAAGTGGTTCATGTATGTTTTATAGTGTAATAATTTATATCTGTAACTAGTCACTAAAGTTTTCTAATAATTGTAGTGGAGTAAAAGTACAATATTTGCCTCAGAGATGCAGTGGAGCTAAGTGAATGTACAGAAGATGGGAAATACTCCAGTAAAACAAGTAAAACATTCTCAAGTTAGTTACTTTACACCACTGCGACAGTGTGACCCAAATGGCTTCATTTACTGTCTGGACAACAAAGCACAGACAATGCATGGATAGGTAATACAAGTAGGACATTGCACCTGGTGTCTGGAAACGCACTGTTATTTAATTTCATCTGGTCCCATGGAGCTCCCTCTGGACTCATCATCCACTCCATGGCCAGATGTTATGCTTGAAGGACTGGAATAAACCACACAGGTGTCTGTGCTTAATGATAATTGGTCATCATTTAAGCTCTGACCCCAAAGTACTTGGCGAGAAAGTGGATTACTGCAGTATAGCACTTCTCTGTACATACCCAGAGGTGTAAAGTCCCGTGAAAGAGAAATTACATTTTTGGGGAGTCATGAGTTCTAGGCTCAAGTAAGCATGTTATGTTTAATGTCTGAAGCTATTTCTGCACTCTGCACTGAATCTCATCTGATGTGCTGTATAGCATTGGTTCTCAAACTGGGGTCCGGGGACCCCCAGGGGTACTTGAGGGGGTTCCAGGGGGTCCCAGCTAAATGATGGATAGTGAACCAAATGGACACTTATGGGTCTGTAACTCTGAGAGTGTTCAAATGGAACCAAATAACGGGTCCATTTGGTTCCATTTGTACACTCTCAGTCAGAGTTAAGTTGACATTGATTTTACAACTTGAATTGGGGTCCCAGAGATAGAAATGCCATTAAATGGGGGTCCGTAGCCCTAATGCATGTCAAACTGGGGGTCCTTAAAATGTATCTTTTCAAATGGGGGTCCGCGGGCTAAGTGTCCATTTGGGGGTCCTTGACATGAAAAAGTTTGAGAACCACTGCTGTATAGCATTGGCTCTCAAGCGAACATCTTTACAAAAATCTTTGCTTCTGGACATCCCTCGCAAACTATTTTTGAGAACTACTATACAGTAGTACAGCTGCCACACTGCCTAGCTGAATGCACAGTGTTACTTTTGCAGTCGTTTCCAAATGGTGTGCCAAAGGCACCTGGTGTGCCGCAAGACAAAGTGAAGTCCTTGGGGTTTTGTGACAACCTCACACTATATTTATGATATACAATCATACAAAAGTTATGAACTATTTTTAAATGTACTGCAGCATATCAGTACATTCTGCACACTCATTTCCCAATACAGACACTAAATCCTAGAATAGAACATTTATTTTGTAAATAAAACAAATGTGTACATTACAGTAGGGATAAGGATGAGGCTATTTTTGCATGGATACAGTTGCCTTGCCCACACAAAGTTTGAAAACCACTGCTTTAGATTGCACTTGTTAGTATGAGTAAAGAGTGACTTTCATCTGCTATAAAGTTAACATGTCAAAATAACATGTCAGAATTAAGCGCCATAAAAACTTGATAGAGAGATTTAAGGGAAATGACAGACGTCTTGTTCGTTATGGTTACTGTTATAACACGTCTCAAACCTGACAGGAGCTAGAGGAATATCCAACATAGTCTCTTTAAAATGTGCTGTGACTGACATAATTAGTATAGTCACTACTAGCATACTGTTTCACTTTCAGAAGTTAGTTTTAAAGGAGTAGTTCACCCAACAAATTACTTATTTTCTATCAATTACACACCCCAGCATTGAATTCATGCAATCATTTGATGATAATAATAAAGATGCCAATGTATCCGGTAGGAGACACAAAGGAGACTCTTTGTGTCTCCTACCGAAGAGACCGCCGGTTATCAGCTGGGGGCCACATGTGGCCCCTGGTGTGACCGATTGATCATGATCCCTCACATTACGTTTGTGAGGTCCACCCACTGTCCACCGTCAACACATTAGGCAATTTTATACAGGGGTCTTCAACAGGGGGTCCGGGACCCAGGAGGTCCTAAGAGTTACTACAGTGGGCCTGCCAAATCTTTGTGTGATAGGATATATATATATATATATATATATTTTTTACATTAACCAATTGAACCCTAGCATCCCTATTCTGAGGAGAACCTTTGCCAAAAATAACCAATCTACACGCTCACAACGAGCTTGTAGCTCGGCTATTTATTGACAGTTTAAGTGGTTAAATGTCTGAAAATACACATGAACATGAATCCAACATATTCAAAAACATACATTTATACAACACTGATTATAGCGCTGTCAAACAAGCCTATGAAAACGTTTAATCTGCAACACAATGTAATACAATATGGGTCCCTGCTTCATCTCTCTCTCTCTCTCTCTCTCTCTCTCTCTCTCTCTCTCTCTCTCTCTCTCTCTCTCTCTCTCTCTCTCTCTCTCTCTCTCTCTCTCTCTCTCTCTCAGCTAAGGGGTCCTTGGGCTGAAAAACATTGAAGACCCCTGATATAGGATATTACACCAACTAAATCAAGCTGTAAAACTGATGCAACGTCAACAGTCAGTCTGACACAGGATTGAGATTTAAGGCCACTGTAACAGCAAACCATTGCCCAAAAAAACACTTTATTTTTTCTTCAGTCAACACAGTACAGTGAATTTCAAGTCAAGTCACCCATGTGAGCGGTGGCTTTCAAGCACTGAACATTAACATTACTGTCCTTCTCGTTTCTCATCCATAGTAGCTGTTCAAACACGTGGTTAGGAAGCAGCAGACAATTCAAACAAGCTTCAGAACCAAAAATAACACGGCCGTCCCCATCTTGTCTGTTTGCAGATGTGCACTCACTCAAATTGCAAGCCGAGCTATTTTGAATGTCACCGGGCGGCTATACTGAAATAATCATCTTATGTTTGACAGACATGTGCTGTTTAATACACCACTGAGATTTTTTTTTTTTTTACCCATTCAATCCGGGAACACATCTTTGTCATTTTTTGATTTCTTTGGCTATTCAAAAATAGCAGATATACAAGCTCATAGCGCGGCACCGAGCACCGAGTGCCACGCTATGAGCTTGTCGATCTGCTATTATTATTTTTTTTAAATCATTTGAATAGCCAAAGAATGACAGACATAGAAAAAAAGAAAGACAAATTAGTTTTGGAAAAAAAGAAGTAGCCTACTTTCTACTTCTTATTCCTGCCTGAGACCAGCAAATGCTTCAGAGGTGAATTATTTCAGAAACATTTAACTTTTTTTTTTACTGAGAAATAAGAGTAAACTATGTGGTCATGTACAACTAAGAATTCCAACAGTTTCAGTTTTGTATGGCATCGTATAATGATGAATAGGCGTATCAGTGCTTTTAAACCTATGTCAGCCGATTCCTTTATAAAGGAGATTCAAAGGATTAATCAGTAAGCACAAAATATTACATCTAGTCTGCATTATTACACAACAAACAAATCCAGTGAATGTGGATAGGCTGCTATACCATTATGTGGCCAGTCACATATTTTTGCTCAAACACTGCCACCCAGTGGCTACTACCTCAATGCATTATATGAGGTTATATGAGGAGAAGGAGTATGACTTTTTCCCCCTCTTTCTTCTCTTTCCAGGAAACCGTGCTAAAAATGACCAATCAAATGAATCATCTCCTATAATATCACAATAACGATATCGAGACCATGGAAGGAGTGACCATCCAGAACGCCACCGTAAACGCCAGCGAGGCGGATATCCAGCTGGCGACACACAGTCTGTGGGAGGTCATCACCATCGCCACCGTGTCCGCCATCGTGAGCCTCATCACCATCGTGGGAAACGTGCTGGTGATGCTCTCCTTCAAGGTCAACAGCCAACTGAAGACGGTCAACAATTACTACCTGCTGAGCCTGGCGGCGGCGGACCTCATCATCGGCGTGTTCTCCATGAACCTGTACACCTCGTACATCCTGATGGGCTACTGGGCGCTGGGGAATCTGGCCTGTGACCTATGGCTGGCCCTGGACTACGTGGCCAGCAACGCCTCGGTCATGAACCTGCTGGTGATCAGCTTCGACAGATACTTCTCCATCACCCGGCCGCTGACCTACAGGGCCAAGCGGACGCCCAAACGGGCCGGGGTCATGATCGGATTGGCCTGGCTCGTGTCGCTCATCCTGTGGGCGCCGCCTATTCTGTGCTGGCAGTACTTTGTGGGGAAAAGAACCGTCCCGGAGAGGCAGTGCCAGATTCAGTTTTTCTCGGAGCCCGTGATAACATTTGGGACGGCGATCGCCGCCTTTTACATCCCCGTGTCGGTCATGACGATCCTATACTGTCGGATCTACAAGGAGACAGAGAAGAGGACCAAAGATCTGGCGGAGCTTCAGGGGATCAACTACTCCACAGACACTGGAGTCGCCCAGCCCCAGAAAACCATGATCAGATCCTGTTTCAGCTTCAAACTGAGCACGGCGGCTCGTGACAGGAACCAGGCCTCCTGGTCTTCGTCCAGTCGCAGCAACGCGGTCAAGTCGGCGGTCGCCACCAACGACGAGTGGTCCAAAGCCGATCAGCTGACCACCTTCAACAGCTACGCCTCCTCTGAGGACGAGGAGCGTCCCGTGTCTCCGGGGGCCTTCCAGCCCCCCTACCGGAACCAGGCCTCCGGGACCACCAAGAGCGCAGCGGGCAGCGAGAGCGAGCAGCTCAGCAACTACGAAGACGACGGCTTCTTCCACAGCCCCCCCAAAAGCAACTCCCAAAAGAGCAAGAAGTGCGTGTCCTACAAGTTCAAACCGGTCGCCAAAGACACCGATGGCCAGCAGCAAAGCAGCAAAAACGGGGACACCAAGATGGCGCCGTCGACGTTCTCCTCCGCCGAGTCCATGAGCGTCCCGTCCACCTCCTCGGCGTCCAAGCCCATGGACACCACGCTGAAGAACCAGATCACCAAGAGGAAGAGGATGGTGCTGATCAAGGAGAGGAAGGCGGCGCAGACTCTCAGTGCCATCCTGCTGGCCTTCATCCTGACGTGGACGCCGTACAACATCATGGTGCTGATCTCCACCTTCTGCTCCGACTGCATCCCTCTGTCCCTGTGGCACCTGGGCTACTGGCTGTGCTACGTCAACAGCACGGTCAACCCCATGTGCTACGCCCTCTGCAACAAGACCTTCCAGAAGACATTTCGCATGCTGCTGCTCTGCCAGTGGAAGAAGAAACGGGTGGAGGAGAAGCTCTACTGGTGCGGACAAAACCCTGTGGTCAGTGCCAAGCTGACGTGAAGCTCTGTTGACCTCACGCAGTGTGGTTCTCAAACGTTTTAATTTCAAGGACCCCCGTGCACTCTCAAAGGGGGATTGTCAGAGTTACAGACCTTTAAGGGTCCATTTGGAAACCGCTCAAGGAACCCTGAGAGACCCTGGACGAGGTATGATGATGGCTATAGATCAGTATACAGTATGCTACAACGATCATCTTGGATCTCTGTACTTGAAGTATTGCCGCCAGATGATATCAAAAGTACAAATATTGAGATGGCTGTACAACATTGTTCTTTAATCAATAAGCTACTGTATGCGATTATACAATGGGAGATTATCACGAAATTATCCCAATGTCACCACTGACACTACTATTTCGAATGAGTATGACATACTCATTTATACAGAAGTAGCCTACTTCAACCAAACTAGTGGTCGTACGCACAAAATGTCAAAACAATACAGTACATGCTGATTGTTTCATTGTGTAAGTGTTGTGTTTGTATTGACAATGCACATATTGGTATAGTACTATGGTGTTTTGTTACAGTACAAAGGGCTATAAAGTGTTGTGTCTTCATGTCAGAGTGTGCTTGCTAAGTAAAGATTGTAGCTCTGTTGATAAGCAACGCCTTTTCCACATGTGCCATTTCTGATTGGGTATGACTGTATACAGTACAGCACATTTGATTTTCCCTTGATTCTTCCCCACATATTTAATTATGGCAAACATTTAGCCATTGGAAAATATAATAAAGATATAATTCATAGATCACTCTTGAAGCATGAATTAATCACCATGAAATATACTGGTTTAAACTTGACACCCTGGCACAATTTCCATCTTAACCACTCAGTATGTACTGTATGACAAATAGCGAAAATAGCTGATCTGCAAGCTCACAACTTGTGTTGTGAGCTTGTAAATCTGCTGTTTTGGAAATGTTTGAAAAAAAGAAAAGAACGTTTGCCCAAAATAGGGATGCCAGGGTTAATGTGGTTAAACTAGATCACAAACAGTGTTTACATCCAAAATAAGGTGGGTGGGAGGATTTGACAGCATTCTTCTGTATTGGTTACAATTTGTTTGTTATTCCCCATCCTCAGGACAATTCCCTCTTTCCTTTGAACAATCAAATACATTATTTATTTTCCCTGGTGTACCTTAATCAATCTTCTTAATGATCTGTAAAGTACTTATCTGCGTTGTTTCACTTGTGTAATAATAAGCTATGATGTCATGTAACAATTCATCTGTGATAAAACAGAAATCTGCACACTGTAATTTGGGAGATGGAAGAAAAGGTTTGACAGAGAAAAAAAGAAAAGAGCTTCAAAACCAACTGCAGTCCAGCCTTTTTATCTTTTGTTTGTGATGAAATCGATTGATTCTTGTCTTCTTTACAGTATTTTGTGATCATGTCTGTGTATTTCTGAATTAAATGTAATGACGTTTATTGTCTCATCCGATGTCTCAAAAATGTCATTTACACAATATCACTGTGGGGGGAGGTGGGGGGGGGGGGGCACTTGTTGGGACGCTTACCACATGGCAGTGGTGGAAAAAGTATTTTTTTACTTAAGTAAATGTATCAATACTGCAACGTAGAAATACTCTGTTACAAGTAAAAGTCAGAAATTCAGAATTTACCTGAGTAAAAGTACAAAAGTATTAGTATCAAAATGTACTTAAAGTACCAAAGTAGAAAGTACTCATTATTTAGAATGTCCCATTTCGCAGGTTTTCAAATGTATAAAATGTATTAAAAATAGCAGATCTACAAGCTCACAATGCGTTGCATCGCGACGCATTGTAAAAAAAATCCTCAAAAGTGTACTTAAGTACAGTAAATGTACTTAGTTACTTTACACCACTGCCACATGGGCTCTAATGCCTGACAGCGAGTCCCCATGAGGTGCAATCCCCAGCCGGCTGGACCATTTGCTGCATGTCGCTCCCCTAGTCCTACCCTATGTGTTTTCCTGTCTCTCCACTGTACCCGTGTCAAATAAAGACTCAAAAAAGCCCCCAGAAATAACAAAAACAAAACAAACAGTCTCTTCAGTGCTAGCTGTGAAAATGCTGTCCTCACAGTCCATCCCTCTGATGTTGAGTATATTGTTGTCCTATCCAGCAACACCTTCCATTTATCTGTTCTTTCACCCCACTGTTGGAAAACCCCAATGGGACTATACTATTTTATTCGCTGGAACAGTTCCTCATTGACAATAATATCGAATGTTGTTTTTCCCATTGTCTTTGTGAATAAATAAGGCCAAACCAATTACCGACCAGCATTCATCGTTGCCCTACAACCTTATACTGTAGGCACAGCGGCACCAGCGAAGATTTGTTTGCTTTCAAAAATATATATATATTCAAATATTTACACAAATATTCACGATTTTCAAAAATAGCAGATCTACAACCTCGCAGCGCGTCATAGAGTGGCACATTGTGAGCTTGTATATCTGCTATTTTTAATAGCCAACGCTAAATTCTAAAATGACACAGATGCTTTCCCAGTTTTAATGGGTTAAATGTATATACAGTATACAGTATTTTACCCTGATTCTTTGTTCCACATTAACATTTCGGAAACATTTTTGTAATTCATATGTCAAGCACACTGGCAAAATAAATCAGGTGAGGAAATATTGAATAGATCACTCTCTAAGCATGAATGTATCACCATGAAATCTACTGATTTACGATACGATAATACTTTATAGTCAGTTTGCACTGAAATGTGTCTTGCGACCCAAACAGCCATGTATGCAACATATAACAGTACATACTGTAAAACTGATAAAAGCCTTTTATGATCTGGTGCCGTTTACATATTGAACCCACATGAACCCTTGCGCCACTATTCTGGGGGCGAATTCAGGTGAAAATAGCAAATCTACAAGCTCACACAACATGTCACAGCACGACACATTGTGAGCTTGTCGATCGGCTATTTTC
This sequence comes from Gymnoscopelus microlampas, assembly GCF_963454915.1. Taxonomy (NCBI): domain Eukaryota; kingdom Metazoa; phylum Chordata; class Actinopteri; order Myctophiformes; family Myctophidae; genus Gymnoscopelus; species Gymnoscopelus microlampas. Next base: position 33,951,797 of record NC_139957.1, read on the forward strand.
GGCGAAGAGATGTGTAGAGTGAAACAATGAGTGGACCCTGAAGGGTTTTAACAAACATGTAGAACAACATGTGTTTACATTCAATGTAAGGTGGGTGGGAGTTTTTCTGAACACCTATACTGTATTTGTTACAATGTACGAACATTACAGTTACATTATTTCCCTATGCTACGCAATCAATCTTAACAATCTTAACAATCGTGTCATATTCACATGCATTTCTTACCGATCTGTAAAATACTGTATATGCTTTAATTGTGTAAGAAGCTGATACCATGCAACACTTCATCTGTGATAAATAACATCATAAATAATATCTGCGTTCGACCAAGAGTACTACAGCATGTCGATATGACAGATGATGGAAGAAGAGTTTCAAAACAAACTGCAGTCCTGCATTAAAATGTTTAAAGTCTGTGATGTAATCTAATCAACTGATTCTTGCTTTCTTCACAGTATCTTGTGATCAGATCCATGCATTTCCGGATAAAACGTGATGAAGTTCATTGTCGCTTATCAGACGTCTCAGCAAAGATAACAACGTCATCAATTTACAAAGTTTATCACACAGTTTATCTGTCCTCACTGATAGCTGTGTCTAGGACTGGAATTTCGTCATTTTAGGGGCAAGACCACTTGACCTTAGCCTGGTAAACCCCCCTCCGGAAATCTGATTTGTATTTGATTCCTGAAATGAAATGCAAATGAGATTTCCGGAAGGGGGGTGTTGTCCCTTTTTTGAGGGGCACAAAGGCCAAATGTCAGGGCAGGAAGGCCATCAAATAAAACAAGATTTTAGTCCATTGAAAGAATTGAAACTAAGGGTTAATTTAATACGTAGACTATCTGCAGTGTAATAAATAAATTCTGGTATTTACAATCTGATCCATGCTCAGCCCTGCAGCAATCAAAGTCACTGGATTGGTGTAAAGATGGGGACTCAGGGGAGCTAATCATTCAGAATCTCAACAAAAGGCACCAGTGTCTACATGACAAGAAAGAGACACTGGTGTCTACATGACAAGAAAGAGACACTGGTGTCTACATATTGACAAGAAAGAGACAGAGGAGAACAGTCAGTGGTACAGTCAGCTGGGGCATTAAGGCCACTGTGGCCTCAGGGCATGCTATTTTTTTGAGGGGCACAAGGCCAAACTGAGGGGTAACGACGGCCATGGCCTTCGTGGCCTCACAGAAATTCCTGCCCTGGCTGTGTCAATGCTGTCTTCACAGCTCATCTTTGGCGCACTGCCCGGTGGGAATCAGCTTCACCGTGTCTGAGGGTCTCACCATCATCCAGGCGTACTTGCACAGGTGCTCCTTGTTGCAGTCCTTCTGCCAATAGATGACGTTCCTGCGGTTGAGGTTGGCGCCGGCGCAGGCGTCGTACCACCAGCCCCCGCCCGGCACCCCTTGGAACTCCAGCTTGGCGCAGTTCTGGTAGTAGTTGTCGTTGTCTCGGTCCTTGGTGGTGAACTTCTGATTGTCGTGCAGGTAGTTCTCGGTGTCCTGCGTGAGGGCGTCCACCGCCGTGCCCTGGAACAGCCCCAGTCTCAGCCTGTACGCGGACGCCTCGTCTTCCACCAGGAACGGGTCGTACTCTCCCATCTTGGTGACGGCGTTTTTATCCACCAGTTTGACTCCCAGCTTGTAGAGGCCGGGACCCCGGGTGAGCTGGTGGAGGTGTTCGTTGCCCAGCCAGTGGTCCCCGGTGAGGGCCCCGAAGCCCTGCTTGTATTCAGCCCAGGAACAGTCAAAGTTGACGCTGCTGTTCATGGTGATGTGCTGCACGACCGTCCAGCCGCCCTCCTCCATGGCACAGTAGGCTAAGATGGTGGAGGCGCCTGGCCGGATGAGGTATATGCCATCTCTGGCCTGGCCGGAAGACACCATCAGCATTTCATGACAGTCCCTGGGCAGCACTGTTGGACAATATCACAACACCAATGTTACTGTATTATCAAGATCTCCATTAACCGGGAAGAATGGCAAAAATAGCCTATCTACATGCTCACAATGAGAGCTTGTAGATCTGCTATTTTCTAAACTTTTTACATTTAAAAATATATATTTTACATTGTTTTTTTCCTATAATGAAATGCCCCAAATTGGGACACCAGGAAGTGGTTATGGAATAGAACAGAACAATGTTGAACTAGTGACAACTTTCGCTTTTTTAACTTTTGCATCTTTTGTTCTTGATGGGAATACCACTGTCAAGTCAGTGATACTCTTTCAGTGCAAGTACAAGTCAAGTCACAAGTCCTGAGTGTTCCCCTCATCTGCATAATCAGCGTGGCAGTGACCAGCCAGTTATCAAGGTTTCTCCAAATGAAACAAAACTTTGTGTCAGACTGTCAACTATGTGCAAAGCATTTACTAGGTTAAATTAATAACATTTCAAGCGTCATTGTTTTTGGAATAGTCTGGCCATGACAGGCTATACTGTAGGTCAAATCTGCTTTCAAGTCTCGAGTCAAATTGAGTGTCAAAGCTGTCCAGTCTCAAAGCAGAGGAGACTCTACAGCTGTAATAATCAGACTCCCTCAGATGGAATAACAACACGTATCATATTTCCTATCAGTAAGTGTTTTGAGGCCACACCATGGAATTTGACCCAAGCGTTGAGAAGAATCCAGACAGTGATGTCATCTGTCATAAAAAGGAAGTATGCAGCACTTCAAAGCAACTACTGAACCTCTCTTTCAAGGCAAAAACTTGACCTTACTACACCATTATCTATAGAGCACTGTTTCCCAACCTATCCCAGGTTGGAAAACACTGCCTGGCCGTTTCTAAATAAGTACTTGCTTTCATGCACGGCCTCTGTCTGTATGTTGTCAATGTGTCCTTTAACACACAGTATGCCTAATTACCATGTGTAACATCATTGTGTAATGACATGTTAAATTTAAAACCTGTGTCATGTCATGACATACACATTTAATTTCCCTGAAAAGACACACAAAGGTAGGCACTAAAACAAGTGAAAGTGACAGAAACAAAGAAAAGACTGTACCTTTCATTCCCTGATTGAGGACAAACTTGTTGTCCTCCGCAGGCAGGAGATGGAGGTTCTCAGCTTGGAGATGCTCAGCATGCAGCCCAGTAATGATCAACCAGACTGCCACTCGCAGCCAGCACTTCAGACTCCTCATCCTTGTCGTTGCTTTACAGTCAAACCAACATAATTTAAGTATAACACAGTATACAGCAGACCGCTATACTACACATGTATCAGAATATTTGTCCATTTCTCAAGAGAAATAGAGAAAAAATAGAGAAACAAAAACATGTAAAATTGTGCTGAACATAAGAAACATTTTACATTTACAAAGAATGCATTCAGAAGTGTCCAAGGCTCACCTTTTGTGGCACCACCAGTACGAGGTGGCACAATCGTGTCAAAACTCTGCAAAGCTCTGTACCGGAATCTTCTCCCACGCACACACACACACTGTGCTGGGAAGCGTGCGTACCAGAGGGCAAACTAGGTACTAGACTGCCGACGTTCAACTGAAGCGTCAGAGACAGAGAGATGCTGTCCCCTATACCTATACCACTACACACAGGACTCTGTAACCTTGTCACGGTTGGACTTCAACCTCTGATTTCATGTCACAATTCACTGGAGACACACCAATCCTCTACTTATCTATGTCAACTGAGATTGTAAACTCATATCTCTTGTTTTTCCTGAATGCCCTTTGGGAGCGGATGAGGCTGAAGTCCAGTTGTGTTTGAGCTGCAGGGGTCTACTCTATATGTACGGAGCCCTGCAGTGGCCATTGGTGGAAAACAATTATAATCCATGGCTACAAGTTACTAATCCGTGGCAACGTGGCCCAATGGCCACTTTACAGCTCTGTATACATGATTGCATTAGCCGGGCTCCAAACCATAGACCCTCTCCCACGTAACACACTCTGAGTGGACCTCAGTGAAATTCATTCTACAGACATTGCAACAAGGTTACCAACCTTGCATTCTATATTGCATCATTAAGCCAAGTGAAGTGCAGTGTCCGTGTACAAAAGAAAATGTGGGTATTTAAGACATTTCTTTATAATAACCATATAGTACAGTACAGTTGGCTATACAGAAGGTTGACATGTATACAGTATAATTTGCATTGCAAAAATATGTGTAAATCAACATTGCCTCTTGATAGAGAAGAGTAGACAGTAACCTTAGTTTTGGTGTTGCAATTAAGTCTACTTTGTTTGTTTGAGAGGGAAAACAAATATTGAATACGGCACAAACCAAGGACAGCGTCTGCATGTTGACTTTCACAAATACCTTGGACTTTCTGAGACATCCACAAAGGTGCATGATGATCACATTATCAATGTACGGTATCTATGATCATTACAACACAGCCGACGTGAGAACATACAGTATGCTGAAGAAGAGTCCTTACAATCAAATATCGCATCACACTTAAAAATTGTATTGCACGTTTACAGTACTTCGTAATTCTAAAGACTAAAGTCTAATGTAAACTTCAAATGCTACACGTAATGTACTGGTTCACTCGGCAGTGAAAACGGTCAGTACCAAAGACCTTAAGGCAGGTACACATCTTAAAAGGCATTATTTTCTGTGAGGTAACAGCATTTCCAGTTTAACGAAGCAAATTAGCCGTTCTACAAGCTCACAACACGTACTACGTCACAACATTGCAGTGAGTGGGAAAAGTACTAAGATGTCTTACTTAAGTAAAAGTATCAAGACTGCAATATAGAAATATTCTGGACATAAAGTACCAAACATAAAGTACTCACTATGCACAATGTCCCATTTCAAGTTTTCAAAAGAATAAAAATCTTTTAAAAATAGCAGATCTACAAGCTCACAATGCGTCGCATTGCAACATGGTTGTGAGCTTGTAGTTATGCTATTTGGAAACATTTTTTGTAAATGGTGTTTGTTTTTTTTTACTTTTTTGAAAATAATTTTTCTTTTTAACGTTTGAAAATTATTCTGTTATAATGACATGTCCAAAAAAGGGACGCCAGGTTGAAAGTGGTTAAGCGTCCTATGATGTACTTCTACCATTTGGAGGCTGTTACAAGTTGAAAAGATCCACTATCCTCCCTCTCGTCAGGTAAGTTGCGACAGGAAAGAATCAATGACCTGTATGGGGGAAGGGATTGGGAACACAAAAGACAAAATTTGTTAATAAAGCGTCACAATCATTGAACCCCTTTATCCATATTTTATACTTTGGCTATTCAAAAATAGCAGATCTACAAGCTCATAGCGCGGAGCTTGCAGATCTGCTATTTTAGAAAAATCTTGAAAATGTGTGCAAATCTTTGAACATATATATTTTTAAAGCGAACATTGGGGGGGGGGGGTCCTGGAACAAAATAGTTTGAGATGGGGGTCCGCTGCCAAATATATATCATTTTGGGGGTCCTTGACATGAAAAGGTTTGAGAACCACTGCCATACTGTGCATGTAATATTCACCTGTGCCATGTCCCCTGCAATGCCTGGAACAGATTTCAATGAAGGCTCCAGTTGCCACAACTCCAACAGTAGCTGATTGAAGATATGGAAGTTTCTGCAAAAAGCAACACAAGGGCTGATAAATGAGGAAAATGTAGGCCTACATCAGAATCAGAATCAGTTTTATTGTCACTCACACAATACACACTCGGCATACAGGGGAGCATAATACCGTTCTCCACAACTCATGGTGCTTCACATTTAAAAACAATAGACACATTAAAAAGAGGCGAGGCCGTTAAAAACATTAAAAAGTAGAGAGAGCAGACAACATTGGTAAAACAATAAGTGCTGATGCATTCAAAGTGCAATATAGATAAAGTGTTGGATGATGACCTGCTGGTGCTTCCCCCTAAGCTCTTGAACTGCTTAGGGGGAGTTCAAAGAGTTCAATGAGTTCAAAGAGGTGGTGGGAAGGGTGGGAGGAGTCAGATATTATTCTCATGGCCTTCCCGACACATCGATCTGTGTATAAGTCAGACATGGGGGGAGAGGGACACCTGTGATCTTCTCTGCTGCTCTCACTATCCTCTACAGCAGCAGGGGTCTTCAACAGGGGGTCCGGGACCCCTAGGGGGCCCTCAGAGTTACTACAGGGGGTCTGCCAAATCTTTGTGTGATATTTTTTTTTACATTAACTACTTGAACCCTAGCATCCCTTTTCTTTGGAGAACTTTAGCCAAAAATAGCAGATCTACAAGCTCACAACGCCTCGCGCTGCTTGTAGATCGGCTATTTTTGGCAAAGAGTTATAGGTGCAGAGGGAAAAAAGAGCAGCAAAAGTTTATCTGAAACACAATTTCATACAACATTGCTTCATCTCTCTCTCAGCTAGGGGGTTCTTGGCCTGAAAACGTTGAGGACCACTGCTCTACAGAGACTTGCGGTCGGCATCCGTACAGTTCCCATACCAGACAGTGATGCAGTACGTCAGAATGCTCTCAATGGTTCCTCTATAGAAGGATGTGGTGCCAGTATAGGGGCACCACAGGGCTGTGTCCTCAGCCCTCTCCTATACTCCCTGTACACCCATGACTGCGTAGCGACACAGACATCAAACCATGTTGTGAAGTTTGCGGACGACACAGCAGTGGTGGGTCTGATTTCTGGCGGCGATGAGTCGGCCTACAGGGAGGAGGTGGCCACCTTGGAGAAATGGTGCATGGACAATCACCTCTCTCTAAATGTGAGGAAAACCAAGGAGATTGTGGTGGACTACAGGAAGCGGAAGGATGAGCTCCAACCAGTAATAATCAATGGCTCAGCGGTGGAGAGGGTGGACACCTTTAAATACCTGGGAGTGAACATTGAGAAGGACCTGACCTGGGACTGCCATGTCACTGCAGTCGTGAAAAAGGCCTAACAGCGCCTGTACGGGCTCAGGCGCCTGAAGCAATTCGGCCTGAGACCCAACACCATCAGGGACTTCTACAGAGGCACGGTAGAGAGCCTCCTAACAAGCAGTTTCACATCATGGTATGGCAGTTGCACGGACAGAAACCACAAGGCGTTGAGGAGGGTTGTCCGTACTGCAGAAAAAATCACCGGGTGTGAGCTGCCCAGTATGGAGGACCTCTACACCCAGCGCTGCCTCAATAAATCACTCAGGATCATTAAAGACCCCACCCACCCCCATAAAATACTTTTCTCCCCGCTCAAATCAAGAAGGGTAAAGGGATACAAGATCCTCTCAGCACGTACCAGCAGGCTGAGGAACAGTTTCTTCCCACAGGCCATCAGGCTGTTAAATGACAGTGGAAAATGAAACGTGCAATAACTGTATTCTGCACCATGCACTTTCCTTAAACTGATTTGCCTGTGTTTGTTTATTTATTGCTTATGAGCGTTTTTAGGTTGTTTTATCATGTTTTATTGTTTTATTATTGGAGCTTCTGAGCGTAAGTTGTTCACATGTATGTACCTGTGCATCTAAGTGACAATAAAAGTGAATCTGAATCTGAATGTCATAATAGAGGAGGGGGAATTCACTTCTCTTCGGTAAAGTTCACAATGTAATGTAAATATGCTGATCGTGACACGTACTTATCCAGTGAATGATCAGGAAGTCCGGAATGACCGCTTGCTCGAAGTTCCTCCCACCAGTTTTTCAAAACAGACTTAATCCATACTAAGCCCGCTGTATGATACCTGCAAGAAAATACATCTGATTAAAGTTAAAATCTATTATCCTTTGTCTCCCTCTCCTGATGGAAAGTGGTAATTGCAACAATGTCTAAACCACAAGAAAGAAAATGGCAAAGTAAGTGTCCAATCCGATGCACAGTCTGCTTCAAGTAACGATATTCAGTGGTGTAAAGTAACTAAGTACAGTACATGTTCTCAAGTACAATTTTGAGGTATTTTTACTTTCTTCACTATTCACAATTATCAATATTTTTTTGACTTCTACCCCACTCCATCTCAGATGAAAATGTTGTACTTTTACTCCACTACAACATATGAAAACTTTAGTTACTAGTTACTTTGTAGATTTGGATTATTATTACAAAACAAACATTAACCCAGTCAGCCCTATTTCAACTTTGGCTATTTGAAAATAGCCGATCAACAATTACACTTCATTCATTCAAATGAATCCCGGATTGTAGCTTTAACTAATCAATTTGAATCAAACAAAACATCGTATTCAGGCGAGAGGAAGACTCATGACCAAAAAGGCATAAAAGTTGGTGTATTTTAATATCTCTAACCAAATCTAGGCATTTTACTTTTTTTTTTTACTTTTTTACTTTTCAAACGCACTTGAGTGTCTGGATCTGGCTTTTTCTATGCCTTTTGGTCATACTTTTTCCTCTCTCCTGAATATTGTGCCCTTCCATGAGCACCGGTGGCTTGAGGGACACCAGTAGCGCTCCTGCAACTTCCCTCTTCTGAAATGTGTCATTGTTATTCCATGTATTTATGCTATATCTGCTGTTCATTAGATTACTCAGTATAGGCCATATACTCACTCTTCATACGGATGGGAGAGCACGTCCTTAACCAATGGAAAGAGGTCAACACAGTAGCCAATGGTGAGGTCAGGGAAGTCCTCATTGAGGCTGTAGTGAAATCGTAATAAAAGTCACTTTTTACTCCATCTTTAGCTCAGTGTTTCTCAAACCTTTTCATAACAAGGACCCCCAAATTAATACACAATGCATTTGGCGAGCGGATGCCCATGTGAAAATATTTTGTGCCAGGGACCCCCCATACAAGATTTGTGTCGTTAAAACGTTTCAAAAGTATTCTACATTTTTCACATTTCCTCAAGATTTGAAAACAGCGTATCTACAAGCTCACAGAGCTCGCAGATCGGCCATTTTCAAATAGCTGATGATTTAGATGCTATATTAACTCATTTACCTGGGACACCCCTGGGACCCCCCTCAAGGACCCCTGGGGGTCCCCGGAGCCCCACTTTGAGAACCCACAGCTTTAGCTGACAAACTCCACAAAGATGCAGAGAACATCTTACCTTTTGGTTATCACAGGCAGAAAGTCAACAAACACAGCCGTGTCTTGGATTCTGTGTGGAAGCACAGAGTGATGTCACAACAGGGTTGATTTTGACAGCAATGTTGATTTTGTTTTAGTCATATTTTTGTCATCTGAAATGTTTTACTTTTAGTCTAGTTTTAGTCAACTAAATATCATAAGATTATACAGTCGACTAAACCTACAGTTGATTTAGTCGACTGAAATGTATTTTGGCGGGTCTAGTTTTTATTTGTTGACGAAATTGTAAATATATTTGGTCTTAGTTTTAGTCATCATAGCTTAGTTTTTATTTAGTTTTCGTCAGTGAAAAAAGGTAGTCGACGAACATCTTTCGTCATAGTTTTAGTCGACGAAATCAACACTGTGTCACAAGATGTTGAAATATGAGCGGCACAGACCCAATGTCAAGTGACAGCCGAACAACAAGGATCAGCTTATGACTTACCTCAGGAAGTACGTCAGCAGTTCTCCGGCGTTTCTTTTCCACAATGTCGTCGCCACTTTCAACCTCAGGCTCCTCGCAGAAAGCACGTCAATCATTGTGCTGTGATCCGACGCCAGCTGAAAGACATGCATTGTGCGTTTGGGATACCTTTTCATGACTAACAGCTACTGTACATGGTAAGCCATGATCACACGACAACACCTGCACAAATAACAAAAACAACCTTTTTCTGATGTTATATTTCTGACAGTGGTGGACAGTATTGAAGTACATTTACTTGAGTAAACTGTACTTTTAAATACATTTTCTGAGAATCTGTACTTTACTTGGGTATTTTGTATTAACGTAAGAACAATGGCTTCCATTATAGCATGCTAACTTTCCAGGAATAGAAAGCCTGTAGTTTCTATTAGCTCGGATACCCCATCGATGATGTCTCTGGTAAACGGGTTTCTGAACTGTCCACAGCCCTTCCTCTGAGACACAGACCAAGTAGACAAAAATGGTGCCATATTATCATGAGCATTAGTGAGGACCAATTATATGAAGACAGGTTGAAAGTGGGTGAAGTCGTCCTTTAAGCCCCATTTCAAATATAGGGAAAATAGCAGATCTACAAGCCCACAACCTTTGTGGGCTAAAAAGAAAATGTACTTTGTAATGTGTACTCTTAATTATTTTTAAAAGCGAGTACTCAAAAACTTTAACTCAAGTACAAATATGACAGGAGCCATTTTCACTTGTAGTGGAGTGACATTTGACCAGGAGTATCTACACTCTGACTCAAGTACTGGGGGATGAGTACTTTGTGCGCCACTGATTTCTGACCTCTGGGAAGGAGGTGAGGTAGTCGGTGGGTCTGGAACCGGCTCCGCTGATGGCCTTGTTGGTGTGTTTATCGTGGACGTCCGGCGGGAAGTCCCAGGGTTCCATGGGGAAGATCCCGTCCTGCATGCAGGAGGACATGTCGTTCTCCTTGTTGGCCAGATCGTAGCTCCTCGTAGCGGGTACAGCAGCAGGCTGCTTCTTCCAAGCCACCGTTAAGTAATGGGTCTTCCTCTTGCACGACACCACCCGCTTCACTCTGCCCGGGTTGTTGCCAGTCCGACCCACAGGGTTTCTAGGTACATAGAGACACATGGGGCAAAAATGTTCAAGCAAATCAGACATGCTGTCCAGCAGTCTATATATAGACCGTCTAAATTACAGTCGTTGAAATGACGTCTATAATATAGACTTCTATATACAGTATAGACGCTTAAAAAACAGCTATATGACAGCTAAAGTGAAGTGAAAGTTTTCACGTTTATAACCCGGTTTTAGACGGAGGTCTAACTCTGGGAGTGTACACATGGAACCAAATGGACTCGTAAAGTTCCATTCGGGTTCCATGTGTACACTCTCAGAGTTACAAACCCGTCTTTTTTTCTTGCTCGTTCGGCGTTTTAAAAATAAAACGATGAACGAGCGTCTCAGTCTGGGTTCCAGGCTAGTCCATTTGGTTCCTATTAACTATCAATCATTTAGCTGGGGACCTCCTGGAACCCCCCTCAAGGACTCCAGGGGATCCCCAGACCCTGTATTGAGAACCACTGCAGTAGAGTACTTGTTTGATGACATTGACACCAAAAAAAACAAAAAACAGATCTACCTTTTCTGGCTGGGCTCCATGACGGGGTAATCCGCCGGGGGAGACGTGAATGACCCAAAGCGCTAAAAAAAAGACAACACCACACAACAACATAAAGCAAACATGTGACTTTTTGCAGAGAAGGATCAGATAGACTAGATAGATAGATGACATACATCACACAGGCATTGTCTGTTATTGTATAGATGTAGGTTAGGGCATTGTATTAGACCACAGCGGTGACCTAACCTGCTCACCTCCTTTGTGTTCCTCACATGAGAGTAGCTCACTTTGTAGAGGCCTCTCTCCTGCAGCAACGCATCCTCAAAGTTCTGATACTCTGCTCCATTGTTTGACTCCATAATAGACCTGGATGAAAAGGGTGACATGTGTTTCCAATGAATTCATCGCAACTTATAGTTAATATACCGAATCCTACCGATACGATATTATTACTTTATAATCAATCAGCTCATACTGAAATGTGTCTTTATACGACTCAGTAGCAGCCACTTTTACTTTGCTGGAGTATTTCCAATTTTCAATACTTTTACTTCTACTCCACTACATCTCAGAGGCAAATATTGTACCTTTACTCCACTAGCACATTTTGATACCAACACTTTTGTGCTTTTACTCAAGTACATCGCTGGTCCTCAGACAGAGATCAGTAGGAGAAATAAAACACAAGTGAGAAAAAACTCCATTACCCACAATTCAGAGCGTATTGTTTTGTTTTTTGCTTTAACAGTGACGTACAATGTTGCCAGATCATGTGAGATAAATAAGCAACCAAGTCTATGAAAACAAGCGCAAAAGAAGCGACTATTTAAAGTAAACCTGGCGTTGGCTATTTGAAAATAGCCAATCTGCAAGCAAAACAAATCTTGAACACATTTGAAAAACGTGAAATATTTTTTGAAACAACACAAATATTTATGAACAACACAAATCTTGTCCCTTATTGTCCCTGCTTGAAAATATTTTCAATTGGGGGTCCACTTCCACGGCCAAATGTTTAAACAACGATAGGAAACAAGCCCAAATAAGCAGCTATTCTTTAGAAACAAACAATCCCAAACAACTGCAACGCGACCAGCAATATTTACAAGTAACTTTATGAGAAACACAAGCCCAAAGTCGCTTACAATAAGCGGACATGGCAACATTAATGACGTAGATCAGGAAGTGTACTTTACCCAGGTCGGTTTGTTATGGTCTGTTGGTTTTATTACTATTTTCACTACTTTACTCATTGTTGTCAGGTCGTGTTGTTAGAAAGCTCTCGCTCGTGTTGTTCTCAGAGCCATTCTGTCACAGATCGTCGAACAGCGAGCTGTTTAAGATCATAAAGTTGTGAGATCTAATCTAATTCAATCAGCTGTCAAAACAAATGTAGCGTATTCCAGTTCCTTGTCAAAAAGATCTGCAAGCTGCAAGCCACGCCTACTAGGTGTCGCATAAATTAGCGTTTAGCGAATTACAATATTTGCAGAGACATGATAATAATGTTGCATTATTCTTTAACAACTTTAGATTAGAGATGGATACAGGATAGGTGGGCACTTATAGGGACATCTGGGCACCTCGATGTAAAATTGGCTATTTTTGTCCAAAATGTTAAAAGATAAAATCATATTTGAAAATGTAAAGCATGTGAATATGAACGGTACACCATTATCAGACATCATTTTATCCTTCAACTTCTTGTGAATGTGTACTTTCATGTACTGTTGTTCATGTCTTACTAAATAAAGTACATCAATCAAATCAATCAATCAATTGTTCATGCCCCAAATTGACTGGATATACAGGTTTTGTAGCACTTTGCAGAAATATTAGACTTTTAATAATTGTTGAATGTTTAAGCATGTTCTAATCATGTATACTTTACATTATTTGGACCATGTATACACATCTTGTGAAAATAGCAGATCTACAAGCTCACAACGCTTTGTTGTGAGCTTGTAGATCTGCTATTTTCAAATAGCCGAAGACAAGTATGTATGTTTAGTAAAAGAGAGGTATATGTCCTGACCTTTTCTGTTCTGTCCTGATGAGCTGTAGTTGTCTGTTTTCCCTCTTGCTTAGGCTACTTCTTGTGATCTGATGATGAAACGACCCATTTACTGATGATCACACCCACACACCCACACCACACCACACACCCATGATAATAATAAAGCCAGCTATTCATTCATTCATCATGACGTTAATAATACAGTTATAGTCCTGTGTGCATCATGCGCCCTCTAGCGACCAAATATGCTGCTGGTGCAAAATTCAAATCACAACAGCCTCATCATCAAGGCAAAGGCAGTGGCTTAATGGACCTGTGTGTGTGTGTGTGTGTGTGTGTGTGTGTGTGTGTGTGTGTGTGTGTGTGTGTGTGTGTGTGTGTGTGTGTGTGTGTGTGTGTGTGTGTGTGTGTGTGTGTGTGTGTGTGTGTGTGTGTGTGTGTGTGTGTGTGTGTGTGTGTGTGTGTGTTGTCCTGTGCTTTTACCATCATCAGCTGTTTGTTTAACCAAATGCTCAGTGGTAGAAAGAAGAAGTACTCCATTTTTTAAAAACTTGAGTAAAAAGTAATACCACAATGTAGAAATATGCTGTTACAAGTAACAGTCTGGTATTCAGAATTTACTTGAGGAAAAGTACAAATATATTGTCATCAAAATATACTTAAAGCATGAAATGACCCATTTCAAGTTTTCAAAACGTATACAAATCTTGTGAAAATAGCAGAAGCTCACAACACTGCGACGTGTTGTGACTGTGTGAGCTTGTAGATTGGTTATTTTCAAGTAGCCAAAGTATATACCGTATAGAGCTGTTTTCAAATAATTGTAGTGGAGTAAAAGTGCAATATTTTCCTCAGTAGTGGAGTAGAAGTAAAACTAATGAAAAATTGAAATACTCCACTTGAGTAAATGTACTTAGTTACTTTATATAGTTATTTTTTTATTCCGCGGCCAAATGCATATCAATTTACTTGACATGAAAAAGGTTGAAAACCACTGACTTAAAACGTACACCTCCATCTGAAAGCGGTGCTTCCTTGTGCAGTGAAAACATCAGCAGCTTGTATTGACACTTTGACAGCCCATGGTTGCAGCATGCAGCCCTGTGCTGAGTGTGCTGTTTGGTTTGGTCTCTGCCGTTTCATCATTCTGGCTGACTTGGTTTCTCCGATCCGAGTCAGAGAACAAACACAGACGCGTGTGTGTGTGTGTGTGTGTGTGTGTGTGTGTGTGTGTGTGTGTGTGTGTGTGTGTGTGTGTGTGTGTGTGTGTGTGTGTGTGTGTGTGTGTGTGTGTGTGTGTGTGTGTGTGTGTGCGCGCGCCATCGCCAACCTGGACAACTTTGTATGTCTTGTGTATGAAATCATACGTGACTTATAAGATGTCATCATGTTTTGTGCAGAACATGACACCAGTGTCACTCGAATCCCAGCTAGAGTTGATGGTGTCATAGGCAGACAATCTTCTTTTTCATAGTAAAAGCCATTTCTCTTTGTAACTCCATTCCATTGGACATTAACAAGATGGGACTCCCATGTGATGTGGGATACTTGTGTTTCCCAAAGGGGAGTGAGTGGGACATCTGCTTTATTTGCTGCTGCTTTTCAAGTGCTTCCCATTTATGTAGACAGTTAAGCAAAAGCGTAAAATAATTGTGTGAGCCAACAATTATGTCTTCTGTCGAGGATAAAGTCCTCTGTGTTTTACTATTGTAATGTCATCTAACTCTATTGTAATATATTATTTTATATTTGAGTGTATCTTGTATATAGTGTCGTCCTGACTGTTTTATTGATATACACCTGCCCAGGGAAAGCTTAACGCCATCTAAACGGGGACAGAGTCCACTCATCCACTTTTTATGAAGTCGATATCATGTGATAGTAGATGAGATTGCTTTTAAAAATCATGTGACTTAAAAACAGAAGTGAGTTGTTTGTTTTCTGTGTGTGTGTGTTCTTCTACTGTACGCTTCTTCTTCTTAACAGGACTGTGCTCTTGTGTTGTCCACAGTGTTAAGATGCTGCCTCTCTATGCTGCGGCACTGAGCCTGTTTGCACCCCTGTTTGTACTGGGTGCCCCTAGTACCCCTACCCCTGCCTCCCCCATCTGGACTCAGCCAGAGCAGGTCCACCTGTCCTATCCAGGTAGGTCTTTGATCCAGTGTTAATTTCGTTGACTAAAACTATGACGAAAAATGTTCGTCGACTACCTTTTTTCACTGACGAAAACTAAATAAAAACAAAATAAAAACTAAGCTATGTTGACTAAAACTAAGACTAAATTTATTGACCGTGTCATCAACAAATAAAAACTAGAATAACATGTAAGTGAGGGACGAGTGGAGAAGAGATCCAGTAGAAATAAAAGACAAGTAATTTTATGTTTGGTTGCGCTCGGGTGTTGCACTCTGAAAATAGCAGATCTACAAGCTCATGCTTGTGAGCTTGTAGATCTGCTATCTTCAGCATGCAACCAAGTGTAAAATCAGCCATTACGACACCAACATTATTGTAGATGTACAATCTACAAGCTCACAACACGATGCATTGTGACACGTTGTGAGCATGTAGATGTGCTAATTTCACTACTTTTGCATGACACCATTGTGTGATGAAATCTTAAATAATGCCTAAGTGGTTAATCGATTCGTTGATTTATAAAAAGTGTAAAAAATGCATGTAAATCACGTTTCTTGATTATTCGATTGATCGAAAAGTAAACGATAGAATAATCGCTAAGAGAATAATCGATAGTTGTAGCCCTATGTTGATCTGAGCTCTTCAGCCACTTGTGTTACAATTAAAAGTTTAAACAAGTTATCATACAGTCAGTTATCTGAGTGAATAAATGTTTTCAGAAAGTGCAATAATCTGACTCTGGCTCTGCAACTTGCTGAGGTGAGATTTGCTCACACACAGCTATTACACCATCAGATATTAGAAGTTACAGTACCTAAGTGGATTCTCTGTCTTTACCAAGGTTAAACATATGGTAATAATACACTGTCTCTTGGCATCTAGATAGAATGAGCATCTCGCCAATACTCGGCTTAACTAAGGATTGCTGCATCCTGCCAAAGGCCAGATCAAAGGCACCTCTCTTAGGCAACATCAGCTGCTTTTTTTGGTGAACTTTCTCTCGGCTTACATAAGTGCATTCGTAAGAGGATCCAGTGGAGCCGTTTGATCAGTCTGTCTCACGCACTGAATAATTGGGTCTTTTTTTTACCCCCCCCCCCTCTCCAGGGATACCAGCTGCTATGGAGGTCACCTGGACTACCTTCGATAAGGCAGAGAGCACGGTGGAGTTTGGCTTGTGGGGAGGTGGTCTGTTCGACATCACCGCCAAGGGCAACGCTACTCTGTTTGTCGACTCGGGGTCGGAAAAGAGGACCATGTACATCCACAGGGTGACGCTCACTGGCCTCAAACCTGGCGCCGCCTACAGTACGGTTGGGTTATATATCAGTGGTTCTTAAACATTTTCATGTCAGACCACCATCTGAACATATTTTGTGCCAGCAGGGACCCCCCATGCAAGATTTGTGTTGTTAAAATGTTTCAAATGCAGTAGCTGATTTATATACAGTAGGGTTAACGCTTTTTAAAAAATGTTTTAACTGGGACCCCACTTTGAGAACCACTGCGAACCACTGCGTTTTCCATATGACGTTTTCCATAGACTTGTCAGATCTGCTATTTTTGAAAAATCATAACAAATTGAACAAACTTATGTTGCTATAATCAGTGGTTCTCAAACTGTTTCATGTCAAGGACCCCCAAAATTATATGTATTTGGCCGCGGACCCCCATCTCAAAATATGTTGTTCAGGGACCCCCAGGAGCAAAGATTTGAGTGAAAACAAATCGCTTTAAAAAAAAAAATATATATTCAAAGATTTGCACAATGTTCACGATTTTTCAAAAATAGCAGATCTACAAGCTCATAGCTCCGTGCCGCGCTATGATATATCTGCTTGTATATCTGCTCTTTTTGCATAGCCAAAGTATAACATAATAGTTAAAGTGGTCACACAGATGCGTTCCCTGTCTTAATGGGTTAAACTAACCAACTAACAAACTTCCTTGTATTGTGTGTGTGATTTGCAGTGTACCACTGTGGTAGTGACCTTGGCTGGAGTGATGTGTTTGCCTTCAGCGCGCTGAATGAGAGCACGAGCTTCAGCCCCAAGTTCGCCCTCTACGGCGACCTGGGCAACGAGAACCCTCAGTCTCTGGCCCGACTGCAGAAAGAGACCCAGCTGGGCCTGTACGACGCCATCCTACACATAGGTACTGCATGGAGACACACTGGTAGCACATTTCTGTATGTGTGTTGCATGCAGTTTATTGCATATTTTTATATTCTAATCCAGTTATCCTCAATCGTTTTATTTTTCAAGGATTTGATAGCATTTAAAGGGATAGTTCACCCCCAAAATGACTTTATTTTCTATCGATTTGTCACCCCATGGAGACTTGAATTCATGGATATTTTTAGTTTTTGTCGCATTCCTAAGCCAATCATTTGATGACCGGCAGCGATTCCTGTAGGAGACACAAAGAGTCTCCTTTGTGTCTCCTACCGGAATCATCTGCTGTAACAAATTGCCCAGTTTGGGACATAATAAACTTGAACTTGAACCACTGCCTACCGGTCCGCTGGTCATCAAATTATTGGCTTAGGAATGCGACAAAAACAAACAAAATATCCATGAATTCAAGTCTCCATGGGGTGACTAATCGATAGAAGAAAAAAAAAATTTGGATGGGCTTTAAGAACATTAATGTATGATTACAATTATATTTTAAATGTTCTTATACTTTTTTATCCACTTATTCTCAATCTTTTTCTCTTATTTTTGAGGCCCCATTCTAAGAACTTTCATTTAACATTATTTTGATTACATTTAATAATATTTAGGCGTTTAGAAGACGCTATTAGACCCTCTTATCCGGAGCGACCCGACCAAATCAATTGACATGATTTGGTCCTGAATTCCTTTACTGTCTATCCATGTGTTGTACGGTATATGGAGATAACAGTGAAACTCTGACATTCTTGTATGTTCTGTAGTTGTATTTACTTGTACATGGAATAATGGTGAAGGTTAACTATCAGTCATTTAACTGTGGAACCCCTTCTCTGACCTCTTAGTGGTTCCACAACGACCCCATGTTGAGAACCACTGTTCTAATCCACATGGTTTTGTGTTTTTAGGGGACTTTGCCTATGACATGCATGAGGTATTTCACTTTCAATTATTCTTTAAAAAAAAAAAAACAATATCATGAGCTACTGTTGAACAGCTGAATTGACTGCTGAATGGGAGCAGGAAGGGAACTCTGTCACCAAGGGCTTACTCTTTAAAAGCTAGTGAGATATTCACCTAATTCCACAATGACAGATGAGATTAAGCCTCTTCACCTCTCCACGGTCTTTCTAGGCTCTCCATTATTTATCAGTAGAACATATGAAGGCCCACAGCTGTGGTTTAACACACCGGTTATGATTAAAATTACAGTGAAAAATGGCATTAATCCTTTTGGTGAAAGACAGGGATTTAGGGGCAAGTCACCCAAGTAGCTGACAAATTAGAGAAAGGAACATTTCAAACATAAAGTCCCAATCATGCATTTCCTCATATTAGCTGCCATCTGTGACATTACATGCATAATAACATATTCCAGTCATAAATTACAAATATTTTATTTCCCAGAAATCAAGGTTTTAAATCGCTGTGTGGCTGCACCATTCATATTTGTTTTAATGTTTTTTTTTATATAGAGAAGAATTACATGACACAGTGAGAAGCCGGGTCCAACATTTAATCACCATAATTCATGCTTTGCTCTCAACTGGAATGTCTAAGTCTGTCCTTCGGCCTCATTGATATTATAAATAGAAAAACAGAAAAAGGAATTCTGTCTGAAAGCTCATTAACCCATTCTAGCCGGGAACGCATCTGTGTGTCAACTCATTTTTAGTTTTCTTTGGCTATTCAAAAATAGCAGATGAGCTTGTAGATCTGCTATTTTCTTTGAAAATGTGTGCAGATCTTTGAATATAATAGTTTTTTCAAGCGAACATTTGTGACTCAAATCTTTGCTTCTGTGGGATTCTACAAATGTCTTCTAAACAGTATTTTTTTTTTGAAAAAAAAACGTATGTTGCTACTGTATAATATCAGTGGTTCTCAAAAATTGTATGTATTTGGCCCCCCATCTCAAAATATTTTGTTCCAGGGACCCCCCAGAAGTTGTAACAGAGTTAAAAATGTTCGCTTTAAAAAAATATATATATATATTCAAAGATTTGCACACATTTTTCAAGATTTTTCAAAAATAGCAGACCTACAAGTTCATAGCGCAGCACTCGGTGCCGCGCTATGAGCTTGTAGATCTGCTATTTTTGAGTAGCCCAAAAAAAAATCTTAAAACGACACACTGGATGCGTTCGGTCTTAAAGGGTTAATGGCCATGGCAGTGAAACCCGACAGGACGGCCATGGAACCGCACCGTGTTTTTAAAACTCTGAAGCCACCATTAGGATCTGGGGGGAGAAATAATGGCCTATGGTTTCATTGAGGTTTTGCTTGGTATGCAACATGGTACATTCCTGAAGCCTTCTGGAAAAATGACTTACTGGATTCCTACAACAAACTTGGCAGAACATCAGTGGCTAGAGAGAAGAAGAAAAAAAAAACGTACTTTTCATCCCAGTCAGCGATAAATCCGAGTCCAATTGAATAGCGCTAGGCTTATCTCTGACTGTGCCATCTATGTCATGTCCTTTGTATTTATATATGTATTTATTGTATATATGTCATTTTTTTTGCATTAAAAATGAAAGAAACAAAAAGTGATGAATGGCCTGATGAATGTGTTCCAGGACAACGCCAGGATCGGAGACGAGTTCATGAGGCAGATCCAGTCCATAGCTGCATATGTGCCCTACATGACCTGTCCAGGGAACCACGAATCTACATAGTAGGTCTCTCTGTCTCTGTATCTGTCTGTCTGTCTGTCTGTCTGTCTGTCTGTCTCTCTCTCTCTCTCTCTCTTTCTCTGTCTCTGTCTATCTGTCTATCTGTCTCTGAGTCTCTCTCTCTTTGTCTCTTTTTCTCTCTCCTCAATTCAATTATTTAAATTAGAAAGTTCTTTAATTGCAGGGGAAACATACGTAAAAAATTGCCATTGCTTAGTAAAATCAAAACAATCAAAACTAAGTAAGACATTTATATTCAATTGAAATATACCTAAATAAAGAGAGCTCTCTCGCTCTCTCTTTATAACTTTTATCCGGTTTTCCGTCTTGTGTGTATAAAATGAGCTGACATTGACGTGCATGTGTGAAGGTAAACACGCATCAACAACACACACATGGAGCACACATGCAGGGCTAGGATGTTTAAGCCTTAAAGGTAACGTTGTGATAAAGTGTTTATACAGGCAATCCTTCCTGACTCCCCTCTGCTCCCCATCAGCTAACGTTTTGCTCTACATTCAACGCCACGTGCTAGTTCTCAAGTACTATACTTAAGCACAATTTTGAGGTACTTTTACTTTATTTGATTATTGTTATCATTACTTATTACTTGTACTCCACTACTAAAGCCTGTCAATTATTTGACAGGCTTTAGTTAACAGCTACTATGCAGATTTACATTATTATTACAAAACACACATCAACCAATTACTTGTTTTGGCTATTCTAAAATAGTATTGTATTGTACATTTGAAAACTTGATGTTTGTATTTTTATTGATGCCAATATACATTTGTTCTTTTACTCATGTATTTTGAATACATGAGTTTACTTTAGTATTTCTACATTTGTGATATTGCTACTTTTACTTAAGTAACTTCTTCCACCTCTAAAGATCTACAAGCTCACAACGCGTCGCATCGGGACGCGTTGTGAGATTGTAGATCTGCTATTTTCAAATGGCCGAAATGTATAAAAGTAACTAGTAACTAAAGTTTTCAAAAAATTGTAGTGGAGTAAAAGTACAATATTTGCCTCTAAGATGTAGTGGAGTAGAAGTAAAAGTATAGACAATTGGAAATACTCCAGTAAAGTACAAATACCTCAAAATTGTACTTAAGTACAGTACAGTAAATGTACTTAGTTACTTTCCACCACTGCGTATATGATCAACAACAATGTTTTGGGTGAAAGTCACCAGTACAGTATTTCATATTAGTGTTTGAAAGACTTTGCCAGACACAACCCCCCCCCCCTCCATAACCAGCTACTGTAACTGTGAAGAGAGTGTGTGTGTGTGTCGGGGGGGGGGGGGGGGGGGGATTTGAAGCTCAGAAAAACAACCCCTCCTGGGGTCAACCACAACGTTTTCCACTGTAGAAAACACTTTGGTCTGTCGCACACTATCCACTGTACTGTTGGAACAGATGGGAGCTATTTTGGTCTCTGAAGAAGGGCTGGATCAGCTTCAGGGACCGCCAACATCTAAACAAGTCCACGCTCTCCAAAACAAACCAAAAACAAACACTTATAAAAGTGACTCGCTATATAATAACGGTCAGGTCATCCTCCATGCAGCCTCTCGCCGCTCCAGACAGTAGCTGGTTGTGTGCACTTTGTTTGATCATTTTCGCCATATAAAACAAGGGGTTCTCAAACCTTTTTAGTGTCAAGGACCGTTGGTACGGATTAACGCCGCGGACCACCTTAACTCCTAGAGTGGGGAACAAAACTCTCAAACTATCAATAATTTTGCTGGGGACCCCTGGAGCCTCCCCAAGGACCCCTGGGGGCTCCCGGGATCCCACTTTGAGAACCAATGATTAAAACATTAGTGTGAATGTAAAGAGGAGGGATAAACAGTAATAGCATAGAGTCAGTAGACACGGTTCTATGCATCCCACTGGTTGAACCACAAGTGGGCCTCCTATGGACTGGAATTAACCTTGTTAATCCTATCCTCCCTATAGCTCAGTCAGTAGAGCTCTCGCATTTTAACCACAAGGTTATGGGTTTGATCCCGGGCACCGCCAACTCAGCATATGAGTAGTACGGTCTGGATGCAACACACCACCAGTAGTAGAGTAGAGGGGGGAAAAAGTAGCGGACCAAGTATTGCCCCCTGGGGGCCACCAGTTAACTAAGTACAGTATACAGTATAGGGTTAAGTGGTTAAGCAGAGGGTAAGTGGGCTTTTCTAATCTCCCGCCACTCAAAGCACTTAAAGGGGCATGAAGCCGTATAGGCCTATTTTGTAGTTTGTTTTTCTGTGCAGGTTATAAACTATAAAAGGATTCAAAACATGGCAGGTTCACCTTATAGTACACGGTCCATGTTTATAGTTGTAACCCACGTCATATGACATGGAATTAATTTACAGAGCGGCGCTATGCTTTCTGTTCTTTTTTTTTTGTAACCCTTTTTCATCCGGTGCCAATTATCTAAGTGATCCTGGGCGCTACACTCCCCCCACAGCCTAGGGAGGCCATGGCCGAGCTCATGCCTCCTTCAATGCATGAGAGCCAACTAACTGACCTTCTTGTCACCTGACAGGGGGGAGTTCCCCCGGTTGGACGTAGCGCGTGGAAGGAACACGTTATTCCAACCAGTTCCCTTCCCCTCCATCAGGCGCCCCGGCTGTCATGGGGGAGGCGATATAGCGACCAGGATTACTACATGTTTTTGTGAGGGTATTAACTATCCTAGGGGACACGGGGAGAACAGACTCCACACAGAGTAGGCCCGGAGTACGCCAACCCCACCCAGGGTATGGGTGATGCTTTCTGTAGTATGTGGGATACCTAGTGTGCGCATGTGTGTTTAGACTTCAAAGCAGGAAAACGGGAAAAAAAGCCTAGCCACTAATTCATTACGTACAGAGCATTTGGCTTTACAGCCCCCAAAACAACCAGAAGTCAGCATCATTTCCGATGTTTTGTTCAAATGACTTCCTGTTTACCACTGCAGGTGGGCCTGCAGGTACAGTAGGCTCACCAGATGCTACATATCCACCTGGAAATCTGCTGTGTTTTGTTTACAAACCTATGAGGTCAGCCAGCCATGTTTTGACCATTTTATGCAGTTTTTAACCCGTACAGCAGTGGTTCTCAAATGTTTTAATTTCAAGGAACCCCCATAACTCTCTGAGAGTCTCTCAGAGTTACAGACCTGTGAGGGTCCATTAGGAACCCCTCAAGGAACCCTGAGGGACCCACATTTGAGAACCATTGGTTTACAGGAAAACGACAAAATCGGCCTAGAGTTTCATGCCCCTTTAACAGTGTATGCCTCACGTTCACCCATTCACACACCGAGGGCGGAGGCAGCCACGCAGGGTACCAGCTCATCGGGAGCAGGTTTAGTCTGTTGCTCGAGGACGGGATCGAACCGGTGAACCCAGAAGACCGCTCTGCCTCCTGCAGCCTCTAGTCTTACATTACTCCTTCATTTGAAACCAACTCTGGGTTTACCATCGCGTTACATGTGTCTTTTTTCAGTGATATAATATTTGAACCCGTTCCAGAGTCAATCTCTGCCTTTGGTCCCTGATAATCTCGGTCGGTGTTTCCAAATCCTGTGAAAACAAAGCTTTTTCTTAACGCGCTCGATGGGGCCCTCAGACGTGTAATATCCTGTGGATCAGCGTCAGGGGGGTTATCGAAGACCCCCCTCCCCATTAGTTAGAGTCGGTTTAAGTGTGTTTGTGTGCACTGCACATTACGGAGGATATAAAACCGACTGATCCCCAACACCACGTGGTATTTGTACAGCCCGAGGTGGCCGGCGTCGCGTTGTGTAATGTTGCCCACCGCCTGCCTCCGCCTGGCCTCAATTAAGGCTCTGCTAACAGTAGCCTGTTTTTCTTGGCATCGTCACCTGACATCAAGAACTTGATATGGAGACCCTGGGCTTTAGCTGCGTTACATAACCAGAACTGCTCTCCTCTACGGCTTCTATACGTAAACGCTATGTACAGTATGTGTGTGTTGTTGTTCTGTGGGTACACTTAACCCATTAAGACCCGGAACGTATATCCACTTTATCCATATTTTGTACTTAGGGCTATCCAAAAATAGCAGATCTACAACGGTGCCGCGCTATGAGCTTGTAGAGCTGCTATTTTATATATATTTTTTTCATAATATATTTTTTGAAAGTGAACATTTTTTACTCAAGTCTTTGTTTCTGGGGGGTCCCTGGAACAAAATATTTTGAGATGGGGGTCCGCGGCGAAATACATATAGTTTTGGGGGTCCTTGACATGAATAGGTTTGGGAACCACTGATATAGCAACGTAGGTTTTTTCAAAAAACGCTTAGCATTTAGAAGAGATTTGTAGAATATATATGCACAGATTTTCACGATTTTTCAAAAATAGCAGATCTACAAGCTCGTAGCGCGGCACTCGGTGCCGCGCTATGTGCTTGTAGATCTGCTATTTTTGAATAGCCAAATAAATCTAAAATGACAGAGATGTCTTCCCGGATTGAATGGGTTAAGAATTAAAATCACCCTGCAGCTGGCTTTTGCTTCTCTCTCTCTCTCTCTGTCTCTCTTTCTAGCTCTCTCTATCTCTCTCACTTTCTCCCTTGCTTTCTTTCCAACCTCAAAAACCCTAACAGGGTAAAAAGGGAACTGAAACAGGCCCGACCGCAAGAGTAGTCAGTCAGCATACCAGCAGGATGAGATGAGACCGGCTCGGGACGCTATAAGGCCACCCCAATCAAAGCCGTCTTTTGTTCCCGAGGGACAACAAACATATACAGTAGCTCATCTGGCCCTCGGAGGCGATGGGAAGTGACCGTTGACATTTAGAAACAATCGGGCTGCGGCGATGTGAGTTGGTGTGATGTCATGCTTCCTTGCGAGGCTATACAGTGGGTTCCCTTAATTTTCTCAAACTGCGTGGATTAAGTGGCCATCTTGTGGACTTCCAGACTCATCAGTCACATGAAAGTGCAGATCTGGTGAGGGAGGAACGGTCCTGTTGGGTTGGTTTAGCCGTCAGGCGGGCCCACATTGCATTTGACATACAGTACCCATAGCACGGAACATGGTACACCAGCGTTCAGCGGTGGAACAAGTACTCCGAGTTCCACCGGAGTACAAGTTCTATTTTTTGTCAAAGCACAAAAAAGTATTGGCATCAAAATATACTTAATGCACCAAAAGTAAAAAGGACTTATACAGAATATCCCTTTCACAAGTTTTTTCAAAAGTTTAAAGAATTTGACAATCTTTTGAAAATAGCCAATCTACAACCTCACAATCCGATCGGTTTTAAGTACACAATATGGCTTAATTGGTTAATGTATGTTTTGTAATAATAATATTAATCATAATCATAATCTACAAAGTAATTTGTAACTACTGTAACATATACAATAATTATACCAACTGATAATATAATTGTAGTGGAGTAGAAGTATTGAAAAATAGAAATACTCAAGTACAGTAAAAGTACCTCAAAACAAAAAAATATGCTCAGTTACTTTACACCACTGCCAGCGTTGTAATCTAAGGTAATTTTCACAGAAAGGCCAATATGCCAGGAAACAAGCATGTTTGGGGTTACAGAGACTGACTCAAATCATGATGATATGCTTCCATAATGCAGATTATTGAAACAGATAAAAAAAAACGTAACGTATTTGGAGCTAATCAGATTTTCCACCGCTGAGTGAAGAAAAGAAAAAAAGTGTTTATAGACGGCTGGTGATTTTTTCCCCCAACACTTTAATGATCGTGCCAAGGGCCTGCCTGATTATATCACAGTGTTTCAATACCTAGAAAGCCTGCGTATTATTGTACTAAATCAAAACAAAACATAAATGTCTATTTCTCCTACTCAGGGGCTTATAAATGGATATTGCATGTGAGTGATATGTGTGCCTGTCTAGCTAATCGAGCCCTATTTAATACGTTGCCTGTTTCGAAAGTAGCCGATCTACAAGCTCTCAACGTGTCGAGCTGTGCGTATGTTGGGTGCTTGCAGAAAAGCCGTTTTCAAAAACATTTTTGATTACACTGTTACGCCAGGGTTAGATTAGAGATTTTAGCCGTATTTAATACTTAAGCTATTCAGAAATAGCAGATATACTGTACAAGCTCATCGTGCCGTGCTATGAGCTTGTAGATCTTCTATTTTTGAACAAATCTTTGCTTCTGGGGGTCCCTGGAACAGAATGTTTTGAGATGGGGGTCCGCGGCCAAATACATATAATTTTGTGGGTCCTTGACATGAAACAGTTTGAGAACCACTGATGTTATTGCAACATGACTTTTTTCAAAAAACTGTTAGGATTTAGAAGACATTTTGTAGAATCCCCCAGAAGTAAAGATTCAAGTTACAAATGTTCGCTTTAAATATATATATATATATTCAAAGATTTGCACACATTTTCATGATTAAAAAAAAAAATGCAGATCTACAAGCTCATAGCAATGAGCTTGTATATCTGCTATATTGAATTGAAGTTTCCCGGTCTTAATGAAAACTGTTAGGATTTAGAAGACATTTGTAGAATGGTCCTCTCAGGTCTTCATGGGTTGATGTGGCCAGTGACAGGAGTCTCTTGGGTCTCATGTCTAACCACAAGGTGGGGGTGTGGACCCAGGAACACGTTACAGTCGGTCCTGGCTCAGTGACTGCAGTTGACGTCTGAGGAACCTTGTTTCCATTCTGGACATCACACAATGGCACATTTTTTGTATTATTATTTTTTTGTGGTATATTACCAATGATTGCATTTTTGTGAATCACTAAATAATGAGAAAGCCACAACAAGAGAAGAGACCCATGTGTGCATGCTAGGAAATGTGTGTGTGATTATTTATCCTGTTGAGAACTGCCATGTTTTCGAATTCGAAAGTAAGTTAGAACAGTGGTTCTCAAACTTTTTCATGTCAAGGACCCCCAAATTGACACTTATTAGCTTGCGGACCCCCATTTGAAAAGATATTCCAGGGACCCCCATAAGATGATATTTTTTTTATGGCTCTAGCAGTGATTCTCAACCATTTTAATTTTAAGGACCCCCAGTTTGACATGCATTAGGGCTACGGACCCCCATTTAATGGCATTTCTTTCTCTGGGACCCCAATTAATATTGTAAAATCAATGTTAATTTAACTCTGAGAGTGTACAAATGGAACCAAATGGACCCACACAGGGTCCATTTGGTTCCATTTGTACACTCTCAGAGTTACAGACCCATAAGGGTCATTTGGTTCCTATCTATCTATCTATCTATCTATCTATCTATCTATCTATCTATCTATCATTTAGCTGGGGACCCCCTGGAACTCCCTCAAGGACCCCTGGGGGTCCCCGGACCCCACTTTGAGAACCAATGAGTTAGAAGAAGAGCCGCCAATATTGACAGATAGAAAATACGCCTATAGTTATTGCACAGTAAAGATATTAGAGGTTATGATAAAAGATGCTGAGCTCAACGCCATTCCCATTAACTTTGCTGAGGTCAGCTCAAATCTCTGCTGAGGTCATTAACACTGTGGTCTTCTTGGCCGTTTATGACTGACCTCGCGCTGCACAGAGATCAGCACGCTCATTAGCGCTACACTTATTCAGCATTACCAAAAGGTCTCTCTATGATCCTTTCACCTCTGACCCCTTGGTTCTCGGGTTACCCCTAATACTACATTAACCCTGACCTTTAGAGCCTGTACCCCCCCCTCCCCCTCAAGGGGGTGGAAAAGGTATTCCAATGTTTTACTTAAGTAAAAGTATCAATACTTCAATGTAGAAGTAAGTACTGGCCACCGATCAGATTAAAATGCTTTTTATTGAACAATACGGATGATACAGGTACTTCTGAGAGCCCGTATATACATGTAACATCCGTGGCCATGGGATAAGCACTTTATATTTGAAATATGAACGTTTATGTAGATGTACGGGCCATAAATGGAGAAAGTGCAAACACCAGGTTGAAGTTCATCCATGACGGTCGTGACAGTCGACCGTCGTGTATCCATGGCTATTACTCCCTCTCACGTTTCCCATGTTTTTAGTTTATTGAAATAATGTCATGCACATTTTCCAGTGCATATACTGCAGGCCTTGTTGACTAGATTTAGAAGAGATTTTGAAGCTCTTGCTCCTGAAATGATCGATTATTTTTGAGGGGAAAAGCCATCATTTAACATGCAAGTCAATGGGTGAGAAGCAGAGATTGCCAGGCGCAAATGGTAGTGTAGGTAATTAATGTATTTGTGCAAGATGACCCTGCTACTGTATATAAAATGTGTATATTACTTGTTCATGTTCAAATAGCTCAATCCGAAATATAATGCTGTAGGCCTAAGTGTTAGGCTGTATTTATGCAGCTGCTTGTAATTAAGGCTTAAACATAATTATGACTGGTATTTTTTATCATTTGTCTGATAAATTTGAATCATAAAGTCTTCTGAGATTACAATCCTATAACGCGACCCCTGGTATAGACCACATTGCTTAGCAGAGTTCAGTGATGCAAATGCATGTCAAGTTGATCAACAGATTGTATTATTCCCCAATGCAATAACAGTACTGAGGGCAATAATGGGAGCCCTTTTTTTTTTTAAAGTAACTACAAAGTTACTTTTCACAGTAACGCATTACCTTTTGGTGTAAGTAACTAGTAAAGTAACTGAGTTACTTTTAAATGAAGTAACTAGTAATGGTAACTAGTTACTGGTTTTCAGTAACTAGCACAACACTGCCTAGTGATACCCTGTCTCTGATAGGCCTGTCACAGTTATTAATATAACATGGTTAAAATGGAGTTTGACGGTTTCACAGTACAATGGGTTTGTATAGGAAGGGGGCGTGTCTATTAATCCATTATAATACCTGGAACTGTCATTTTGAGATTTGAGCTAAAAAGCATTATTTTACACTTTGGGCTATTCAAAAATAGCAGATCTACAAGCTCATAGCGCGGCACCGAGTGCCACGCTACAAGCTTGTAGATCTGCTATTTTTGAAAAATCGTGAAAATGTGTGCAAATCTTTGAATATATATATTTTTAAAGCCAACATTTTTAACTCAAATCGTTGCTTCTGGGGGGTCCCTGGAACAAAATATTTTGATGGGGGTCCGCGGCCAAATACATATAATTTTGGGGGTCCTTGACATGAAAAAGATTGAGTTTTTCAGAATACTGTTGAGATTTAGGAGACATGTAGAATCGACTTCAGGTCTTAATGGGTTCAAATCAATATCAAATATCTAAATACTGAATCAAGCAACTTAAAAACTGTCTGGGGTGTTCACAAAAGCCTGAGTAGACGTTAAAATGACCCCAAACATGTTTGAAAGCGAAATATCCCTTTAATGACAGACAGAAAGCTGGCTCCTACTTTAATGGGAACATTAAACACAATAAATAACTAAGTAGACGGGCACCGGGGAGAGCTTTCCTAGAAAGACTTCCCTTTTTTGAGCTGAATGTCAACGAGTTTGGCCAATTGCAATATTTGGATATGGGCGCATGGTTGGGGGTGGATGGGGAATGTCATGCCCTTTACTTTTCGCTGCAGCTATAGCCTGGGGGGTATTTGTGTTAGGAATTATCTCCTTGACTTGTTTGTTTGTTGATTGTTTTCGGGGTATTTGTTCCTGTACATTTGCACATGCGTGATATTTGTAGATCTGCTATTTTCTAACATTTTAGTACTTTTACTGTTGGTACTTAAAGTGCATTTTGATGCCAATACTTTTGTACTTTTACTCAAGTAAATTTTGAATTCTGGGCTTTTACTTGTAACAGAGTATTTCTATATTGCGGTATTGGTACTTTTACTCAAGTAAAGAATTTGAGTACTTTTTCCACCACTGATTAGGAGGCGATGGCGGGGGCAGTGCTAGATTGTAGGGTTGCAACTGTGGATCATTTTCTTTTTCCGATTAATCGAATAGTTGAGAAGCGTGTTTTCTTTGGTAATTAGTCTTTTTTAAATATATATATATATATATATATATATCACCAAATCAACGTGAAAATGTTATATCAAGAATATTTTATTGTTGGTAAAATTGACTATTGCTAATTCTTTATAATCAATTAAATTGATTATCTCTTGCACCCCCAGTATATTGGAATGATCACCACAATCTTCCTGTTCTACCTGGGGACAGCAAACGCATAATATACTGTATCCTGCCAAATTGCATGGCACCAGTGTATGGTTTCTCTACAGGTCTAATCCCACCTGTATCTAATGCCGTTTTGAAGCAGATGCCACCATAGCCTTCACTATCCAGTGATGTATTTAACACCAGAGCGGGGGAACCTCCACAGCAGCTTCAACGTAAACCCAAAAGAGGGACAGCTTACCAAAAGAATGGCACCCAAATTAGACGGCAATTTGAAAGAATAGCAGGGTTTGTTGGGTCTTTTTTAAAGCCAACCTGAAGGACTACTGTCGACTGTATTTTTGAATAGTGTGAACAGTCTGCCTTGTTTATGAACTCTGCCGTAGGCACCACAAAATGATAGTGAGAGCCGAGGTTTGTGGCGCTAATTGGTGTTGTTTTGATATCCAAAGGCACGCAGATTGTATGGCCACTGCATCTAATTAGCTCTGTCTCTCTCTCTGTCTCTCGCTTATCTTGTTTGCCCACAGCAACTTCTCCAACTACAGAAGCCGGTTCAGCATGCCAGGCCAGACTGAGAGCCTATGGTACAGGTAGGCAGTGGTGTAACGTAACTAAGTATATTTACTCAAGTACTGTACTTAAGTACAATTTTGAGGTATTTTCCAATTTTCACTACTTTTACTTCTACTCCACTACATCTCAGAGGCACATATTTTACTCCACTACAATTACTTAAACACTTTAGTGTAGATTTTGATTATTATTACAAAACATACATTAACCACTTCAGCCCTATATACATTTCGGCCATTTGAAAATAGCCGATCTACAAGCTCACAATGCGTCGCGTTGCGAAGCATTGTGAGCTTGTCTTTGAATTCTAGAGGTTCGGGGCATGTGACATGAGTGTGACGGCGTGGCCGGCCGGCCGGTCCTCCCTTAAGACCTGGAACGCATCTGTGTCACTTTAGATTTCTTTGGCTATTCAAAAATAGCAGATATACAAGCTCATAGTGTGGCACCGAGTGCTGCGCTATGAACTTGTAGATATGCTATTTTTGAAAAATCGTGAAAATGATTTTTTTATATTTTTTTCCGAAAAACTGTTAGGATTTTGAAAATCTTTAGAAGCGGCCTCAGGCCTTAATGGGTTAAGCCAATTTTAATATAAGGTTTCTATTTTTGAAAAACTTTAATCAAATCGAAGTTTTTCAAATCGATTGGTTTCGCATTTTTGGACAAAATATATCTGTCAAAACATGGGTATAGTCTGTGGTCTTCTAGGACAAAATCGGGACCTGGGATCTGGCATCAGTCAGACTCAGGACAAACATCGGTGTGAGCTTCAAACCGAGCTAGGTAAAAGAAAGCATTATTTCACCCAATCCGCACCCCCCCCCTCTTCAGTATCATGTGAAAGTTTACCATACCTCCCACTGCATTTAAGTAGCAATTAATGAA
Organism: Gymnoscopelus microlampas; assembly: GCF_963454915.1. Classification (NCBI taxonomy): domain Eukaryota; kingdom Metazoa; phylum Chordata; class Actinopteri; order Myctophiformes; family Myctophidae; genus Gymnoscopelus; species Gymnoscopelus microlampas. The sequence continues at coordinate 33,983,458 of NC_139957.1, forward strand.
CTGGAAGAAAGAGGCTGCCCAGGAGAACTGGCAGCAAGGAATAAGTGTAGCCCCCCCTCCCCCTCCATTAGTCCCTCTATCTCAGGGATGGCAGACGGTGTACAAAGGAGCTATACATCCAACCAGGTTGACTCATAGCTTCACTACAGGCCTCCGTTCTCTCTCAGGGAGTAAGATAATATCCTGGTTAGACCACAGGCCAGCTGCCCACTCTTCAATCCACAGGCCCAGTCCCAGACAGGCCTGTTGTTGGCTGAGGGCCTCCCCTCCCCTCCCCTCCCCTCTCCTCTCCTCTCCTCTCCTCTCCTCTCCTCTCCTCTCCTCTCCTCTCCTCTCCTCTCCTCTCCTCTCACATGCAGTGGTGTAAAGTGACTAAGCACATTTACTCAAGTACTCTACTTAAAGGGGAAATCCACCCATTTTCAATATTTAACTATGTCATTAATATAGCATAAAGGAGTTGTGTGGAAATAAGAAAAAAGTTCCCCCCTTTCTGTGTTGCCTTGAACTGGAGGATTGATTGTGGGTTTAACATTGCAAATTACAACATGATGAGTCATCACGTTGTAATTTGCAATGTTAAACTCACAATCAATCCTCCAGTTCAAGGCAAAAAGAAAAGGGGGGAACTTTTTTCTTATTTCCACACAACTCCTTTATGCTATATTAATGACATAGTTAAATATTGAAAATGGGTGGATTTCCCCTTTAAGTACAATTTTGAGGTACTTTTACTTTACTGGAGAATTTCCAATTGTCTATACTTTTACTTTTACTCCACTACATCTCAGAGGCAAATATTGTACTTTTTACTCCACTACAATTCTTTGAAAACTTTAGTTACTAGTTACTTTGCAGATATAAATTATTAAATTATAAAACATACATTAACCACTTTAGCCATATTTTGTACCTAGGCTATTTGAAAATAGCAGATCTACAAGCTCACAACACGTCGCATCACGACGCGTCGTGAGCTTTTAGATCTGCTATTCAAACATTTTAGTTTACTCAAGTAAAATTTTAATTCCTTACTTCCTTACTTTTTTTTGCAACAGAGTACTTCTACATTGCAGTATTGATACTTTTACTTAAGTAAAACATTTGAGTACTTTTTCCACCACTGGTCACATGGCAGGGGTTTTTGTAGGAACGGCAGGAGGCTGAGGAAGGCTCCATGCCAGAGGGGGGGGGGGCTCTGAGGTCTTATAACACCTACCCCAGAAACCCGCAACATGGTACGTGCTGAAATCCTGGCCCCCCCCCTGATACCTGGCCTCCTGGGACCCCTTAATACTACTACTTAAACTGACACATAAAAAGATGAGCCACGTGCCGATATATAGCCTAGCACTGTTTGATGTCCATGAGCAAGCAAGTACGAGTATGAGTGTTTTCTATTATAGCATAAAACGCAGCAATTGCTACAATGTCACTTTTTGATTTGAGCTAAAAAAGCATTATTTTATACTTTGGCTATTCAAAAATAGCAGATATACAAGCTCACCGAGTGCCGCGCTACGAGCTTGTAGATCTGCTATTTTTGAAAAATTATGAAAATGTGTGCAAATCTTTGTATATATATTGTTTTAAAGCAAACATTTTAAACTAAAATCTTTGCTTCTGGGGGTCCCTGGAACAAGATATTTTGAGATGGGGGTCGGCGGCCAAGTACATATCATTTTGGGGGTCCTTGACATGAAAAAGTTTGAGCACCACTGATATAGAAACATACGTTTTTCAGAAAACTGTTGGAATTCAGAAGACATTTGTAGAATCGGCTTCAGGTCTTAAAGGGTTAAATGTATAATAAGCAAGAATTGCCCCCTTGAAATAGCATAAATCGAAAACATTACATTACTCAATCATCTAGCAGTTGTTTAACCACGTGAAACTTGGCATTGCTATTCGAGACATGTCAACATAGGCAAGCATTCGTCAAAAATGTTGTCAAAAATAGGCGAACATTTGGCAAAAATAACTGATTGGCTATTTTCCCTGTTTGGCGTACAGCGAAGTATATAGCCTTTAAGTGGTTAACAACCAACCAAACAGCCAAAGGATCCGGGAACTTTCATTCGAGAGCTCACACTCCCCCATTATCACATTATAAGTTATTTGATAAGCTCCTACTTCTAGCCCGGAAATGTCTTTTTAATTAACTGGATTAAAGATAATGTGAGTATTCTAGCCGGATATCTCTGGCGTGATCCAGGAAACCCTGTCCAACTCTGGGCTCTCTGAATCACCCCCCCCCCCACCGTTCCACCCCCCACTCCATGGTTATGCAGTCTGTAGTCACGTTTAAATCCAAATGTTGCACCATTTTTAACCCATTAAGACTGGGAAAGCATCTGTCATTTTAACCGTTATCTTATACTTTGGGCTATTCAAAAATAGCAGATCTGCAAGCTCATATGAGCTATGAGCTTGTAGATCTGCTATTTTTTGAAATTTGTGCAATTTTTTGAATATGTATGTTTTTAAAGCAAATAGTAACTCAAATCTTGGATTCTACAAAATGTCTTCTAAATACTAACAGCTTTTTGAAATAACTTACGTTGCTATAATCAGTGGTTCTCAAACTGTTCCATGTCAAGGACCCCCAAAATGATATGTATTTGGCCGCGGACCCCCATCTCAAAATATGTTGTTCCAAGGACCCCCCAGAAGCAAAGATTTTATTAAAAAATGATCGCTTTAAAAATATATATATATTCAAAGATTTGCACAAAATGTTCATGATTTTTCAAAAATAGCAGATGTACAAGCTCATAGCGCGGCACTCGGTGCCGCCCTATGAGCTTGTATATCTGCTATTTATATAAGTATAAAATAATGGTTAAAGTGGTTACACAGATGCGTTCCCAGTCTTAATGGGTTAAGCAAATTTCCAACGTATGTTATGTGAATATGCTGAGGTGGTGCAACGAATCAGAAGAGTGCCAGTCAAAAGCAAACGGTTATGGAGATTCAAGGAATCTAAGGTTACTTGCTCTTGGAGGAATAACAGCCCTCCATCATGTAGATATCACTGTATTACACACACTGCCTACAGATGGCTGAGAGGGCCTGCAAAGTTTTATTTACAGTAAAGAGGGCTGACATACAGTAGAAACATGTCCACATTCGGTCGTTATTTAAAACAGTACAGTCTAAAATTTGCTGTCAAAATTAACACTGCAACTCGCAAACATTATGCAGAAAACCTTGACCGACCAATGATTTACAGGCACAACTGTGAGTTACGCACAAAGCACGGTGAATCACTTGATCTGGCCTCGAATCAAAATCTAATTAAGCACGCTGGTAAAGTTGTTTGGATGCCGTACAGGCAGTGGTTTTTACGAGGGTATTTTTCACGGTGTCAAGGAAAGGGAAAATGCAGCCTGTTCTTATGGGTATGTTAGACTCCGTGCGGGTCATTGCTGTCTGTGTGTTATTTTTTAATGATGTGTGTCCTGCACACAGCTGGAACCTCGGGCCTGCCCACATCATCTCCCTCTCCACCGAGGTCTACTTCTACCTGGAGTACGGCCAGGAGCTCCTCTTCAGGCAGTACGAATGGCTGAAGAAAGACCTGGAGGTTCGATGCCCACACAGCCAATAGAGTACCGAAGTCCTGACGTCACTCGCTGATCCTCTGGGGTCACGGAAGTGTTTTCCGTGGGTCATCTTAGAATTGGGTCATCTTAGAATTGTCTCGTATAAGTCCAATAATGTAGTCCAAAAAAATAAAATAAAACTGTCCCGGCAATATTGTCGGGGAGGTGGCTCTGTATCGTTTACAATAGTCAGGAACTTTGATTGATTGATTGAAGATTATGTTAAGACTTTGACAGGGGCCAGTTTGGAATTGTAGCCTCCTGAAGTTTTTTTTTTAGGGCAGTTTTGAAAGTGAGTAGGGTTTTACACTCCTTTACTCCTTTTTGTAGGGCATTCCACATTTTTGTGGAATGCAACTCATATTTGATACAGTCTGTTTTTGGTGAAAATGTAACTAATTTAGGCGGCGGTAACATCAGTTGATGCTTCATATCCATACAAGTCAAACCGCCTGGCTCATTTGTTCATTTTTGGAATACAGTTCTTATATGCCGCGATATTAAACACAGCTAGGACCCCAATGGAAACATGAGGTGTTTTCTGGTGTTATCCCTTCAGACAAAGGATTTGTCTGTTTGACTGTACTCGTGCTGTTTTTACATTCCGTCTAATAAAATATTCAATCAATCAATCTATGGGAATTCAGTATGGGGGGGAAAAAAACTGTGACCCTGGTAGGATGCGTAATTTACGCCAGACTTCGGTGCTCTGTTAAAACTCTCTGTTCTTCTCTCTGACCTGCACGCACGCACGCACACACACTTTATATTTGGCTTTCTATTTTTCTGTATTTAGCCAGTGTATTATTATACCTTCAAAGCAGCAAGACGCTCATCGCATTCTTTCTATCAGTAGGCTCCCTCCATCTTACCTCTTCTTACCCCCATCTTTCTTTTTCTCCCGCTCTTTTTTCTTTCCATTTGTACCTAAATTCACAAGTGTCAATTGAGTATTTTACTGAGATGATGATGTTGTTGTTGACGTCTGTCTGTCTGGCTGTCTGTCTGTCTGTCTGTCTGTCCCTCCTCTGCCAGGAAGCCAACAGGCCAGAGCAGCGTGCAGAGCGTCCATGGATCATCACCATGGGACACAGACCCATGTACTGCTCTGATGACGACCAGGACGACTGCACCAAGTTTGACTCCTGGGTATGTCCCCTGTCTGTCACACAGTGCCTCGTAACTCTGAGTGTACAAAATGGTCTAGCACAGTTAGTTCTCAAACTTTGTGTCAAGGACTCCCAAATTGATATATATTTGGCCCCCGTCTGAAAATGTTTTGTGCCAGGGACCCGTCGAAGAGAAGATTTGTGTTCAAATTCACAATTCTCTACGTTGTAGAGAATTGTATTATGAGCTATAATGTCAATCCAATGTATTCAATCAGTCCAGTTTTAAGAAAACTGTTTAATTCGCAATGTCATGGATACATAATTCACTACACCACAATCCTAAGGTGCAGCAGCGACGTCTCTGATTGGTGGAGCTTGCGTTGTTATGGAAATGTACCACTCCCTGCAAATGTCATGTTACATTCTACTATTGTAGATCCCATAGCCTGGAGACACAATCATACATCGTCATCGAAAACCACTACCCGCCGGCTACAATATGTTATAACACTATCAACAATATAAATACTATAATAAAGACAACAATTAAAGTTAAAAAGAAGCAAGCTAAACACTCGCTTTGGCTGGTAGCATCAGAAAGGCTTGCGCAATGGCTTATGGAAGAAGTCCATTCTTCCAATTCCAATTATTTTTTTGTTTTATGGTCATGATTCATCAGGACGCCGGCCGGCTTGAGTTCTGGCTTAAAACTCTATTAAGTATTTTCTGACACATCTATGGAGAAATGAATGGGATTTCTTCTTTCTACTTCACCGGCACCAGCGCCGGTTGCACTCTATAAGAGGGTCGGTCTGTGTGTGTGTGTGTGTGTGTGTGTCTGTCTGGGTGTCTGTCCGGAGCTAATCTTGCAAACCACTGAGCAATCTTGCATAACGATCAGCACCGCATTTCTTGTGCGGTACGTAGTACCTCCATGCACTTTCTTTCACGTATGTTTTATATACTGTATTTCTTCTTTCTAACACACAATAGCTAAACGTACACATTTGTCACACATTAGTGCTTGCTCAGACAGAATTAATGATATAAAGTGCAGTGGTTCTCAAAGTGGGGTCCTTGAGGGGGTTCCATGGGGTTCCCATTAAAATGAGTTAATACAGCATCACAATCATTTTAACCCCTTTATCCATATTTTATATGTTGGCTATTCAAAAATAGCAGATGTACAAGCTTGCAGCGCGTCACTTCGTGCCGCGCTGTGAGCTTGTACATCTGCTATTTTTTTTACATGTTTGAAAAACCTTGAAAGTGTTTGGACATTTTTGAATAAAATGTATATTTCTTTTAACATAACTTTTCTCTTCTGGGGGTCCCTGGCACAAAACTCAGACAGGGGGTCCGCGGCCAAATATATATCAATTTGGGGGTCTTTGGAAAAAGTTTGAGAACCACTGATGTAAGGATGGCGATACACTAGCAAAAACTACATTTCTGGAAAAATGTAATCAATAAACAGTTTGACCCATCCTGGCAGCCCAAAAATATTGTAAGAACTAGCGGGTTTCTGATCCAAAGCAGAAGTCAGGACAATATGGAATGCAAATTAGCCAACTGTGTCTCCAAAGTTACTACTGGGCACAGAAGTGCTCCATCAGTCATCAGTCGGCTTCCCGAAACACAACACATAAAATACACGATAAACTGAACATAATAATAACATTCTTCACAATAAACAAATAACAACTAAATAAACCCCACAATAAAACACATACTCTGTGTGTGTGTGTGTGTGTGTGTGTGTGTGTGTGTGTGTGTGTGTGTGTGTGTGTGTGTGTGTGTGTGTGTGTGTGTGTGTGTGTGTGTGTGTGTGTGTGTGTGTGTGCGCGAGTGTGTTGTGCGTGTTGTGCACGCCCAAAGCATGCTGGGAAATCCCTCCCCTGTCCAACGCAAACCCCAGGACATCACAATATTCTGAAACAATGGCTTGTTTTTATGTAACTGTTGACACCAGTAAATTAGTCTTAAGTTAGTCTTTTTTTGTAAATACTTGAACCCCAGCTAGCATGCCTATTCCGGGACAAAATAATTGGTTAAAATAGCTGATTTACAAACTCACAAACAGGAGGGGGGGGGGGACGCATTATAGGGCCCTGGGGGGCTCAACTAAGTATATAGGGTGCTATTTTTGAATAGCCACGGTAACCAATTTAGCTGGGGACCCCCTGGAACCCCTCCAAGAACCTCTTGCACTTTGAAACATTAAGTCTTTGACTGCCTGCCAATGACGAGATTTCTCTTATTCGTCATATTCTGCCAATGACGAGAATGACAAAAAAGTTATGTTTTCAGTGGTTTTACACTAGATGGCGCTGTTTGCTAACCTATGAGTCACCATTTGACCCCCAGTGAACCAAAGAAGCAGCAAATCACGTTATCACAAAAACAACGAGTCACATTCACTTCCATGTTAATGGATTTGGAAAAATGGCCTTTTCTCCGCTTTCTGTTGCTTTTTGGCGAAAACAACCTACATTCAACTGCCAAAAACTATGGAATGGATGGCACACTCCCCCCCGATTCTACGAGACTCGGATACAGATCTTTTAAAGTTATCGGGGCATACTGGAGATAAATTATTCTATGATTTTGAAGGCTAATGAAAACACTAGAAAATTGCTGGAAGTGGCTTAGCAAACACTGTTTTATTTCTGGCAGTCAAAGTCCCAAATTTGCCCTGAATTTTTTGCCACGCTTCTTCACTTTCAGATCGCTCTCACCAGAGATAATTAACAGCAATAATATACCGCAGATCGGGTCGGTTCCAGGCCAGCACTGTGTACTAGTTACAACATCTACTGTAGGAGGTGTGTTATTATTATTGCAAAGCGCCGTGCTGTTTTATATGCAGTGTATAATAATTCATTTAAATATGCTCTAACATAGCAACCCCGTGTGTGGCATGTTCAAGTCCACCAGACACGGCATAATAATACAGCATGAACCGGTGACACTACTGTATATTACCAGCATCTGACAGCTATGGAAACAACCCAGGAGGCAGAGAGAGGCTCAAAGTCCAGTGAAACTGATGCCACTCACACCCCTGAAGAGTGTAAAGCCTGATTTATACGCCCCAAAAATAGCCATCTCACAACATGTCACATTGCGGCGCGTTGTGAGCTTGTAGATTAGATTCACACCTAAGTAGTACTAATTCATCATTCGTTATCAGTGCCCATACCCTAGATGGGGTTGGCGAAAGGGCCTCTCTGTGTGGAGTTTACATGTCCTTAGGGTAGTTAATACCTTCACAAAAACATGTAGTAATCCTGGTCGCTATACCGCCTCCCCCATGACAGCCGGGGCGCCTGATGGAGGAGAAGGGAACTGGTTGGAATAACGTTTGTGTTCCTTCCACGCGTTACGTCCTACCCGGGAAACTCCCCCCTGTCAGGTGATAAGAAGGTCAGGTGGCTCTCATCCATTGAAGGAGGCATGAGCTCGGCTCTGGGCTCCCTAGGTTGGCGGGGGAGTGTAGCGCCCAGGATCACTTAGACAATTGGCATTGGGTGAAAAAGGGTTGCAAAATCGTGGGATAAAAAAAAAAGTACAAATTCAACATAAATTCTGTGTGAAACAAACTACTCTCGTCTGAGAGACATTTAATGATATCGAATAACTCTTGTCTTTATCCTACCGTCGTACTTAAGTTAATGTTACAATTGGCCTTCACCAAACTGTGCACTACGTTTAGCTTTTATATTGGCACGTCGTCTGGCCTAATTGTAAATCATAAGTAACTCCCCAAAGGCGAAGACAAAGTTCCTTTTTGTTTGAACAAAGTGAAGAACGGCGTTTTCTTTTTTTTTTGTCCTGGGCAAAGTATTAACTGTGTTACATAAAGGCATTAGTGGGGATTTGTTTTCGGGACGCGGTGCGGGACACATTAATTGCACTTTTGGTAGACGGTCTCGTCAGGCCCGCAGCCCAGTCAGTCCTGCGCTGCAACAACCCTTAAGTAAGTCACGTCGACCGGGGCCATGCTGCTGTAATCACTGCAATTTGGAAGCAAATAGTTTCCAGTCGGGACCCTATTGCTCTAAGCGCTAGCCTGGCACCGTGGCCTGGGTGAGGCTGGCATAACATATGGGCAGCATGGAGCTTCACCAAGAGAGGGTTTCCTATATTAACCCGTTAAGACCGGGGAACGTGTCTGTGTCATTTTAGATATGAACCACTTTAACCGTTATTTTATACTTTTGGCTTTTCAAAAATAGCAGATCTACAAGGTCATAGCGCGGCACCGAGTGCCGCCCTACGAGCTTGTAGATCTGTTATTTTTGAACAATCGTGAACATTTGTGCAAATCTTTTCTATTCAAATCTATTACATTTTTTTTTTACTCAAATCTTTGCTTCTGGGGGTCCCTGGAACAACATATTTTGGGGCTCCTTGACATGAAAGAGAACCGTTAGGATTTAGAAGACATTTGTAGAATCCCCCAGAAGCAAAGATTTGAGTTACAAATGTTCGCTTTAAAAAAATATACATATATTCAAAGATTTGCATATAATTATTATTTTCACGATTTTTCAAAAAATAACATCTACAAGCTCTGATGATACAGATTCTTTCCCTGGTCTAAATGGGTTAACGCCAGCTCAACACTGTCTCTCTCTGTTCTGTGTCACAGGTCCGACTGGGTCGGAACGACACCAAACCGGCAGCTCCAGGTCTGGAGGATCTATTCTACATACACGGTAACAATAATGGTCCATGGCATGCTTGACGCTGGTGGACAGTAACTAAGTACATTTACTTGAGTACTGTACGTAAAAAGGACCACTTCACTCCGAGGACAATGGTCCTCACTGATGTTCATTGTAAAACGACAGCGATTTGGTGTCTCTCAAAGGTGGGCTGTGGACAGTTCAGAAACCTGCCTATAGCAATGACATCGGCAGGTTTGGCACAGGTTTGGTCATTTCAAACAAGATTTCAACCTGTTTATTTTATTGTATTTGTTTATTAATGCAGGCGCATAGAAGTCATTGCTCTTGCATTAATAAAAAAAAAGCTTGTAATCTTGTTTGCCATTACCAAACCTGCCTACCGATGACATCACTGGTATGCAGGTTTCTGAACTGCCCTTCTCTGAACATTAGTGTAGTGAGAACAAATGATATGAATATAGTTTGAAAATGGGTGAAGTGGTCATTTTTTAAGTAATGTTTTTGCAAGCTTGCATTTCAAATAGAAATATTGTGTTTTTGACTCCACTACATTTCTAGGAAGGGGACCCTTGGGACCCAAACTTGCATTATGAACTAACCACTTAAAGGGATAGTTCACGCAAAAAAATACTTTTTTTCTATCGATTAGTCACCCCATGGAGACTTGAATTCATGGATATTTTGGGTTTTTTGACACATTTCTAAGCCAATAATTTGATGACCAGCGGACCGATAGGCAGCGGTTCCGGTAGGAGACACACAAAAGAGACTCTTTGTGTCTCTTACCGGAACCGTTACCGTTTTTTGGCCACCAATTATTGGCTTAGAAATTAGACAAAAACGATGAATTGAAGTCTCCATGGGGTGTCTAATCGATAGAGAAAAAAAAGTCATTTTAGTGGAAATAGCAGAATTGTCGCTTCGCGCCACGTTTCGATTTTGCAGATCTGCTACTTTTGATGCTTTTGTGTGAGTTTGTAGATCGACTTTTTTTCGGAGCTCGACCCCTGCACGCAGTCAAGCATAAAATGACTTGTCTTTTAGTTCTACTCCTTTCTCCACTAGTCCCTCCCTAACATTTTAGTCTAGATTTTATTTGTTAGGGTTTTATTTGTTAGGGAAATTGTCAATATATTTAATCATAGTTTTTGTCATCATACCTTAGCTTTTATTTCGTTTTTTTTTCTTCGTTTTCGTCACTGAAAAAAGGTAGTCGACGAACATTTTTCGTCATAGTTTTAATCAACGAAATTAACACTGATTTCTGCCCGACATAGCGACCATACACTTTGTCCACCTCTGCTGCACAGTGAACTCACACCCCCGTCCAGCTGTGAGCTCCTAATAGGTGTAAATTTGCATGCTCAGACAGACGAAGGTTCCAGCGCTCGCTGAGCGAAGAAGGAGCAATCCAAACACACATCATTTATTACAAAAGCAGGCCCTCGGTCTGGCCGTCGTCCCAACAGCCCTTATCCAAATGTTTTTCCTGTATTACATTTCTCCAGACCTTTGTTTGTTGCTCTGAATAGTTTGGCCAGTTGGTGTCATGTTTTTTTTTTGGTGTGGGGGGGGGGGGGGGGGGGAAGGGGGGGGATCTCTCACCTAAAAGCATGCACTCATTGATTGCTGGAAAAATCTAATGCAAGCGGGTTAGAAGATATAAAAAGCATTGTTGACATAACCCATTAAAACCGGGAAAACATCCGTGTCAATTTAGATTTCTTTTGGCCATTCAAAAACATCAGATCTACAAGATCTGCTATTTTAGAAAGATTGTGAAACTTTGTGCAAAACTTGAATAAAACAATCATAAAGCAAACATTTTTAACTCAAATCTTTGCTTCTGGGGGGGTCCCTGGAACTACATATTTTCAGACGGGTATCAGCGGCCAAATACATATAATTTTGGGGGTCCTTGACATGAAAAAGTTTGAGCACCACTATATAGAAACATACTTTTTTTTTTCTCCAGAAAACTGTTTTTTTTAGAAGAAATTTGTAGAATCGGCCTCAGGACTTAATAGGTTAACCACAGTATCAGTCATGTGTGTTTCTTTCTTGGCGATGGTATGCCCACGTTTTGCCCTTACGTCATACTAGCTGCCGAAGGGTTGTTGGAGTAGGGATGAGACGATAATCGTTATCGTTTATCACAATAATAAAAATAAAGAAACCGCTCTCAATAATAAAGATTTAAAGGACAACTTTAGTTTTTTACAACCAAGGTTTATATTTTAGCTTGTAATTAAAGTAAATAAAAGATGAGTGTTATTTTTTATTCATTTACTGCTTTCTACAGTTTTGGCAATTTTTGCGATATTTTTTACAGTGGGCGGGGGCATTCTGTCCGGTGGCTAAATATCCCTTTTTTACACAATAAAAAAGATCCTGTGGTCTTTGATGGCCAGATGTGAGTTATTAGGGGCTAGAAGAGCTGCTGTAAATAATAATAAAGAAAACACCGGGTTATTGTGTAAAAAAAGACATATTTAGCCACCGGACAGAATGCCCCCGCCCACTGTAAAAAAGATTGCGAAAATTGCTAAAACTATAGAAAGCAGTACATTTAAAAAAAATAACACTCATATTTTATTTACTTTAATTACAATCTAAAACATAAACCTTGGTTGTAAAAAACTAAAGTTGTGGAGAAATGCCATTTAGTGACGTCATAATGCATAATGCCATTCTAGTGAATGGTAATGCCATTCTAGTTATTATTATTCCCCCCGTTTTTTGGGTCATTTCAATGGAGAAGTGCCATTTAGTGACGTCATACGTCATAATGCATAATGCCATTCTAGTGAATCGTAATGCCATTCTAGTGATGTCATAATACTGATGTCATTGTATTATGACCCTACTATAACACTACTAACACTATCAATACTCAATACCAGCTCAACATTCTTAGCGATCCCACACTGTTTCTTCAGGAACAGTACTTTCTAGTTTTAGCTAATGTTCCCCCTAGAATATGGATGCTGGGGTGCAAAGTGATCTATCAAAAGTGGCTTTTTAGGAACGTTAAAGCATATTTTGATTATCACAACATTATGACATAAAATGTTCATATCACCCCATCCCTATTGTTGGGGAGTATGAAGCCATGGAAAAACGAATGCTGTGTGTGTTCAATACAGCAGTGTCAAGGACCCCCAAAATGATAATGTATTTGGCCGCGGACCCCCACCTCAAAATTGTTCCAGGGACCCCCCAGAAGCAAAGATCTGAGCTACAAATGTTCGCTTTGAAAAAATATATATTGAAAGGTTTGCACAAAATTAGATTTTTTTAAAATAGCCAAAGTATAAAAGGTTAAAGTGGTTAAACTTATTGTGATGCTATATTAACACATTTAGCTGGGGACCCCCTGGAACGCCCCAAGGACCCCCAGGGGTCCCACTTTGAGAACCAATGCAATACAGAACCAAACTAGTGATCAATGTCTTTCACAGGGGTGGACGTGGAGCTGTGGGCACATGAACACACGTACGAGAGACTGTGGCCCGTCTACGGTGACAAGGTCAGTTCCTCTTGTTGATATGACTGCTTATTATATTCATCTGGTGTCAGCGTCGGATCAGTCAGAGACTTTCCATTTTGTCTCTCTAGGTGTACAATGGGAGCACTGAGCAGCCCTATGTGAACCCCAAAGCCCCAGTACACATCATCACAGGCTCTGCTGTAAGTACTCTCACATCAATTAGTCTCCACAAGTCTTTCACATGAAGCAGTAACAAACATTGACACCGTCAAATGCATAGTCAGTGCTTGTTATGCAGGACGGTCCAGGACCGCCTCTTTGCAGCCGTTACACTGGACAGGAAGCTGCACCTGCCGCATGGAACACAGTACAGACGGAACTTAATCCTCAAACATTGTAACCAGGGCTGGCAAGTTTCAGGAACATCTAGGAGTGAGACTTTAGGGTCATCACATGCACGCGCTTAACCCAAAAAATATTTTTTTCCCTTTTTATTTCCGTTTTTTATTACTTTAATTTGGTTAATTCGGTACAAAAAAATGTACTCCATGAAGTGTAGATGTGTGGCAAAAAGGTAAAGTTGCAGGCAAGGGGCACACAGAAAGCATGGATGCATATTTATAGCAGAAAGAGTTCACATTTAACTATAGCCGTACTCATTCAATTCTGAACCGATTCTTAAGATTTTAAATTCTCTATTAGCTGTGAAGGGTCTTCTTTCATGTGTATCAGTCGTGATTGTTTTGCCATCAAACAATATCAAGCAAAAAGGAAAAATCGGCGGGTCCTTCTCTCCAGTCCATCCCATCGGCCAGCGCACCTCTCCAAATGGAACCGTCGTCCTAAAACACCCTCGCCCCGGGCCACGGTCCGAAAAAAATGGGGCAGTGTGTTTTAGGACGAGTGTTCCGTTTTCCACCCGGTTGCTTTTTTTTTTTTTTTTTTTTTTGCTGTGAGAGGGGGAAAAAGGCGTATGAAATGGCAAGTGTGGCGTGAGGCTTGTGAAGAGGTTAAATTGACTCTCACTCTCAAAGGGTGACACTTCGCAACTCTGATTGTAACTCTGAATGAACTATGGTGAAATCTATTAAATCCTGTGTTGCCTGTTTGCAAATGTTACATCGGATCCTTTTAATGTTACTCAAACCTATGTTTCTTAAGTTGTTGACTTTTCTTTTATGGCTGAAACTTTGCGTTGCTGCAATGCTCTTGGCCAGGACTTAAAAGAGATCTTTGTTCTCCAGGGGCGACAAACCTGATTCAATAAAGGTTAAATAAGAATCAAACACTTAAAGTAACTGCCTCACGAGCAAAGAGCACCACCTGCCCCGTTGCATTTCCTTGACGCGGCCGTCAACAATGCGGAGCATGCGTCCTCAATCAGGCACACATGTGTGCGTTAGTCGTTGTCGGCGTATCAAAGTGCTCGTCGGCCGGGGCCCACACGGAGGCTCACAGCCACACAGCTGTAAATGTCACACGAGGCCCTGCGGACGGGGCTCATGAGAAGCATGTGGCTGACCGCTAACAGCTAACAGCAGACCCCGCTAGAGACGCTTGCCAATGAATGTCTGTGTTGTTGTCCAGTGGTGGCGGAACAAAAGTACACTTGAGTCAAAGTGTAGATACTCCGCCTGGCCAAATATTACTCAACTTACAAGTGAAAGTTTCTCAGTAAAATGTTGCACTTGAGTTAAAGTGCTGGAGTACTTGATTGATTTGTTTTTACATGCTTGTGTATTCAAAAGTACATGCTTTTCAATGTATTCAAAAGTATAAATTACATACAGTAGGTGGCCAGTGACTTTGACCAGGTTCACTTTCAAAACCTTTGCATCATGCATGTCACACAAACAGAATGCGATGCGTTTTGTTGATATAACAAGTTTGTTCATATCCTCCTTTGAGTCCTATCCACTCGTCCACCATTTAACTTCCACAATTCACATTATCAAAACCATTGGTGTTGTGTGCTAACCCTAACCCAAAATGCAAATATTTTACACACACAAAAAATAATAATAATAGTGAAAATAGTAGATCTACAAGCTCATAACGCGTCGCATCGTGACACGTCATGAGCTTGTAGATCTGCTATTTTCCCTACATTTGAAATAGGGCTTAAGTGGTTAATTCATAATGTACTTTTTCCCTCCCTAGAAATGTAGTGGAGTCAAAAGTAAAAAAAAATAAAAATACAAATACTCAAGTAAAAAAAAGTATTAGTACTCAAGTAAATATACTTTTGTTATCGTCCAACACTGGTGCATGTGGTTTCTGCTCCAGGGCTGCAGAGAGAGGACTGACCAGTTCAACCCCAACCCCAAGGACTGGAGCGCCTTCCGGAGCACGGACTACGGCTACACCCGCATGAACGTGGTCAACTCCACCCACCTGTATCTGGAGCAGGTCTCCGATGACCAGGTGAGCCCCCAGCAGTGGTGCATGGAAAAGTGCTCACATTTTTTCACCCCATTTAGACCGGGAAATAATCGGTGTCATTTTTAGAAGCTATGAGCTTGTAGATCTGCTATTTCTGAAAAATCGTGAAAGTTTGTGCAGAATGTCCCATTTCCCAAGTTTTCAAATGAATAAAAATCTTTTGAAAATAGCAGATCTACAAGCTCACAATGCATCGCATCCCAACCTATTATGAGCTTGTAGATCGGCTATTTTCAAATGGCCGAAATGTAGGGCTGAAGAAGTGGTTTCAAAATCTACAAAGTAACTAAAGTTTTCAAATAATTGTAGTGGAATTATAGATATTCAAAAACAAAAAAATCTGTAAAACAAATTGTGAGCCTGTAGATCGGCTATTTTCACTAGTTTTGGTCCCGAGAAGAAATCAAGTTTCTCTTTTAGGTCTCGAGCTAAAAAGAATTGGGTGTGACTGTGCGGTCCAGGTGTGCCTTGGGATATTGTGGCAACCACACATTATTGTTGCAATATGTACTATACAACTATACCAAAAGTTATTCATTATTTTTAAATGTACTATATCAGTGATATGGGTGAAAATTCGTGATTTAAAATATTTGCTTTAAAAATGTAAATCCACCCAAAAAAAAATTGTGAAAGTATGAAAGAGGGCTTTAAGTGGTTAAACCTTTTATTAGGCATTAGTAAATAAAAAATAAATGTGTGCACTGTGATAAGAGTGATAACACGTGTTATAGAGGCTATTTTGCATGCATATGAATACAGGTGTGCCTTGAGATTTTGACTTGCTCTTTGTTTGAAAACCACTGATATATCGTTCCGCATTTTCTCTCTTTTTTCCTACCCAGCATGGCAAGGTGATCGACAGCATATGGGTGGTGAAAGAAAAGCATGGCATCTCTGCATGGATCTGAAGACTGATGTTCAGGAACATTGGATTTTAAATGACTAAGTTTACCAAGTAAAACTGAGATCAATCAATTTACAATTTACGTATAGTTATAGGATCCACTTAACAAATCCAAGTACAATATGCACTTTAAAACCTAATTCTGCTGTATGTTTTTGCTGCTATACGCAGACCAATCATAAGAGACCAATTTCCTCCAGTAATGGACATGATTAGGCCACCCACATTTACAACACATTTCAGACAGTTCAGAGCCTGTCTATTCTAATTCATGCTGCTAAGTTTCCTCCAGGATATTGGCTCATGAAATGACAGCCTCATGAATTGGAAGCAGACTGTAAATTCTATTTACAGTTCTCCTTCTACACAGGGGCACCTAGGTGGCATAGTGTAGAGGTGGCATAGTGTAGAGGTGGCCTCCAGCGAATACAACTGGCAGTGTTAAGCCCAAAAGCATGCTACACCAGAACAGGCAACATTTTTTTCAGTTCGACCGGCCCAAAACTACAATATGATGATCGTTCAGAGCTTCGGTTGGGTGGTCTCAGAACCGACTTCAGTCGTTCGGTGCCTGCGAGATATTGTGACTATACCCGAACTAGTTTGGCCACTGTGTCTGCTACAACGGGTTCAGCACAGCCAGCTTCAAGTTCAGTCCATTAGCAGTGAAGCGAGTGAAAAGCAGCGACAGTTCGGAAAAGAGACACGAGCCAACTTCCAGGAGGTACAAAAACACCTCTGAAATATCTCTCTAATTCAGTGGTTTTCAACCCTTTTCATATCAAGGTCCTCTATTTATTCAGCATTTGACCCATGGACCACCGTTTGAGCCACGGACCACAGTTTTAGCCTCTCAGACCCTTAAGACTTATAATATTTTGTTATCGTTGGATAAGATTTTGTCCACAATTCCATGCTGTATTGATGTGACACCATAGGAGAGATAACAGGCAAACGTTGATCAAAACAATTCTTTAATCAAGTAATGCAGATGTCTAACAATAATTTAACTCTCCATCATTTAGCTGGACCGGACCACTGGTTGAGAACCACTGCTCTAATTGACCATTCATAAACACCAACTATCGCTAGAAAGGGGCGAAACCTCCGTACCACCGTCCAAAAAAAAAACATAGCGCGACGTCGCAATATCCAGGAATTAAAACCATGGGTTCCAGCAGTGCTGGCTGTAGTGTACTGTACACACTGCTTGGCTCGAGCCACAACAGCCCGAGCCGCGGCTGGCCCGGGGTCTGGCTTTCAGAAGACAGAAGTGTTCTGTGGAGGTATGAATTGCCATTTGCCTGTCACACGCCTGTCAGTTGGGTTTGGGGAGCCCTCCCGAACCAAACTGTTCTGGTGGAGTATGCAGCTACCTTAAGTAGGTGGTACGCTGGCGAGAGATTATGTCCCTGCCACTGCACTAGACATGACACCGTTAACAATCATCGCTCACTATCAAGTTGATATATTTTACTACACGCCCGTGGGTTCTAAGGGTATGAATCTTTTACATTTTTTAACATGGTTGGTCATTCAGCAGGGAGGGAGTCTGGGGGAGATAATGTGAACCTCTGTGTGCAACATGCGTTACGCTCTGCTGGTAAAACTCCTCAATGTCAGGTGAAAAGAAGCACTGGTGGTGAGTTCATCATGTGTATGTATGTGAGACGTGGTTGTCTACTGCTCTACACCCTCCTCAGGCTAACGGTGGGGCGGTTGGCACCCACAGAGACCTCACAGTCGACATGGGAACTGGCAATGATGAGGCTTTACATTTTGTCTTAAATATTCAAGTTGTCTTTTTTTCAATCTTCAGAACACATCTTTATTCACTGTGCTTTCAATTCTCTCTTATGGAAATATGAACACAGAAAACCTCTTGATTGTCATCCTGTTGAAAATACTGCACAGGCTACCAAAGTAAATAAATCATGCTTTTTCTACAAATCCATCTATTGAGTAGTTTCTTTGAGAAGCAGCGTTGTTACAGGTGGGACCTCAGAGCAGAGATGTGGGTCCACGCCTGCACGAGGGCAACATCATCCAAAACACATTTCCAAAGCCAAACCATGGAAATACTCAAACATCAGGTGTCGCCTCATATCACACTCAATCCAGATGACACACCCTTCCCTGGCAAATCCCTTCGGGACAATGTAACCTCAGTTGACTTGTCCAACTTTACAGCCAACAACGAGTCGCAATGCGTTGTGAGCTTGTAGGTCTGATATTTTCGAAAAGGTTTGACAAATATTAGTACTTTTAAAGGCCAGTCCACATCAATGCAACACATTGCAACCATCATCCCCAAATGGCACCAGTCTGCAACTGGTCAGTCCAGACCGCTGCAATGGTGTGGACTAGGCCTAGTATATTTTGATCCAACACTTTTGTACTTTTACTTTTTTAATACAGGACTTTTACTTGTAACAGAGTACTGTATATCTACATTGTGGTATTGCTACTTAAATTAAATCAGAGTGCTTCTTCCACCCCTGATCTCCATTGACCTGTCCAGTTTTACAGCCATCATGGGGCGCGTGACAAACCCACAGACTGAGGCCTCACTTTATGAAACTCAGGGGAGGATTGTGGCTTTACTTGGACAGATGCTGAGGTATTAAGAACGCACTGTTCCCAGAGGAGAGTTGCTCACTCCGTGACTCTGACTCAACACCGCTATGGTGATATTAATTCTTAATAGCAGTATATATAGAAGCCATGGCAGCACTGATGAATGTTGGCAGACAGCAGCAGCGTCTGCCTTCTCAGTTGTACAGCTAAACGCCAAACTCTAATCACCATTGCGCCTAATCCTGTTGTCTTAGTGCTGTATATACAAAATCAGCAACTTCATAACAATACATTCATGAGTTAAGATATACAGCTTGATCTACACCTTTTTTTATCCAAAGCCGTGTAAAGTAGCATGAGTGCAGGCATTGTTAGGGCGGGCGGCCCCGGGGGGAAATGGAACCACTCACCCTGGCAGAGTTAGCACCAGTGGTGGAAAAGTACACCACATGTTTTACTTAATGTAGAAGTACTCTGTTACAAGTAAAAGTACAAAAATATTGGTATCAAAATTTACTTAAAGTACCTAAAGTAAAATGACTAAAATGTTTGAAAATAGCAGATCTACAAGCTTGTAGATCGGCCATTTTCAAATAGCCTGGGTATAAAATAGGGCTAAAGTGGTTAATGTATGTTTTATAATGTAATAATTTATATCTGCAATCTGCAGTAACTTACTGTAAGTTTTCAAATAATTGTAGTGGAGTGCAATATTTGCCTCTGAGATGTAGTGGAGTAGAAGTAAAAGTATAGACAATTGAAAATGCTCCAGTAAAGTAAAAGTATTGTATTGTACAACAGTACTTAAGTAAATGTACTTTACACCACTGCCATTCACCCTGGCAGAGTTAGCACCATGCTCTGTCCATTGAGCAATACAAGACAACTGGAAAAACAGCTGAGATTTATGGGATTAAGATGCGGTCGCTACATCCAATCCTCTGCCAAGTGGATGAATATAAAAAAAGGAAGGAAACGGAATCAGAATAGTCACTCCGATGTCTACTCTGTAGTGTGGTGTTATCTGGAGAAGGGGCATGGACGCATATCACACTCATATGCCTTTGGCTGGCCTTCCTACTGGTAAAGCTGCAATCCGGAAGTCATCCTACTATTACTGTACTCCTAATATTAACCCATTAAGACCTGGAACTGTGTCGTTTTTAGATTTGAGCTAAAAAGCATTATTTTATACTTTGGCTATTCAAAAATAGCAGATATGCAAGCTCGTAGCGCGGCACCGAGTGCCGCGCTACGAGCTCGTAGATCTGCTATTTTTGAAAATTCGTGAAAATGTTTGCAAATCTTTGAAAATATATATTTTTAAAGCGAACATTTTTAACTCAAATCTTTGCTTCTGGGGGGTCCCTGGAAGAAAATATTTTGATGGGGGTCCGCGGCCAAATACCTATAATTTTGGGGGTCCTTGACATGAAAAAGATTGAGCAGTACTGATATAGAAACATACGTTTTTCAGAAAACTGTTGAGATTTAGGAGACATGTATATAGAATCGGCTTCAGGTCTCAATAGGTTAATGCCAAGGACATACCATTTTTATCTCTGGGATCCCAAGCGTTATTATGACTCTGATATTGTACAAATGGTACGGGTCAATTTGGGTCCATTTCCATTTGGGTCCATTTGTACACTCAGAGTTACAGACCCTTAACTTCCAAAGGACCCCTGGGGGTCCCTGGACCCCACGTTGAGAACCATTGTATTCTCATTGTGGGTTGACCAATCAATCGTAACTTGCACATGGGCATTGACTATTGGCCTAATACAGGGAATAAGGAAGCCGATTCTCCCTTCCCCCCAATTTAAGCTGCTTATTTTACATTTTTGCCACGGTGTATAGGATGGGTAGTTGCGGTCCCCGCAGGCTATGGGATCTATGGTCGAGGTCGCAGCCCCATAGCTCGGATAGACGTCAACGCCTTGGTTATATTGGTTGTCGGTTGGATGTCAGGGTGTCCTCAGGTATGACTAGTTTTTATGAATAAAACGTTATCTTAACCCATTAAGACCTGGAACGCATCTGTGTCACTTTAGATTTCTTTGGCTTTTCAAAAATAGCAGATATACAAGCTCATAGCGCGGCACCGAGTGCCGCGCTATGAGCTTGTAGATCTGCTATTTTTGAAAAATCTTGAAAACATTTTTTTTTTCTTCAAAAAACTGTTAAGTAGTGTACTGTAAGTAGCCTACCTGAAGCTCATAAACCCAATATCTCCCACATGGCCAAGTGGCGATTGCCTCTTGCCTGTGCGGTACAGCAGATTTGGTCTCTCAGTTGGGAGATCCGGGTTCGAATGCCGGCTTGTTACAGTTGCAATTAGGCCTATACCCCTCTCTGTCGAGAGAGGACATAGAACTCACGGATTGCAGCTTTAACTGCCAAGCCCACGCAGGCTTATTATTGTAAAAGTTGTTTTTCTGCTGAGAATATCTAGCACCACGACTCCCTAAGCTTTGACACTTTGATGTGATGCCCTTTTTCCTCTCTAATGCACCATACAAGTGTGAAAAAGGCACTTTATCACGTTAGTTTCCTCTACTGCAGTATTATTAATCATTGAAAGGTAGCTGGCTCGGTATAGGTGTGCTTAAGCGCTGAAATAATTGTCCCCCATCTTTATGAACATGCCTGTGGTATATGCCTATGAATGCATGTGCGCGTGCACGAATGTGCTATACAATTAAAGTACAGTTGAAAATATGGTCACCTCATGCATACATATATATATATAGTGTAGGTCTACATTAAAATGGAAACACATGGCCTATGTGCAAGAAAACGTCACTGTTGTATAGAATTACAGCTTTCCAGGAGAATAATCTGTACTTAACCCATGCAATCCGGGAACGCATCTGTGTCATTTTAGATTTGAGCTATAACTATTATTTTATACTTTGGCTGTTCAAAAATAGCAGATCTACGAGCTTGTAGATCTGCTATTTTTGAAAAATCTAGAAAATGTGTGCAAATCTTTGAATATATATATTTTTAAACCGAACATTTGTAACTCAAATCTATGCTTCTGGGGGTCCCTGGAACGAAACATTTTGAGATGGGGGTCCGTGGCCAAATACGTATCTAAAAATGTTTTCTAAATCCTAACAGTATGTTGCTATATCAGTGGTGCTCCAACGGTCTCGGAGATGGGGGCGCGGATATATATATATATATTCAAGATTTGCACACATTTTCCACGATTTTTCAGAATATAGCAGATCTACAAGCTCATAGCGCTATGAGCTTGTAGATCTGCTATATTCTAATAGCCAAAGAAATCTAAAAAGGACACGGATGCGTTCCCGACCTTAATGGGTTAAGAGTTCAAGTGTGTTACAGCAAACAAAAGGGAGATGGGAGGGGTGCTCCACCACAGTGACAAATGTATATAATCTCTAGTGATATTGTAGGAAGACTCTTGACAGCACAGTGTTGCATACCGTCTGTCTGGTGGTCCCTGGTGCACCGGTCCGCGGGTGTACAGCTTATAACAGACTACATATGTTTGAAATTCTGTAGTCATTGGTTTTCCCTTAAGTTTGGCCTGCAGGCTATTTTTTGCCTATAGACTAGCAAGAAAATTCCCCAGAAAAAAACAACTTTTATCTCCTCAGCCTCAGAAGACCAAATACCATATTGTTACTGTCGGGCAGAAACCTCTTATCTCCTTATTTTTTGTATGTTTTCCTAAATGAACGCCCTATTTGATCATACTACTGTACAGCGTCACACAAAAGTATCAAAAGAAGCAGATCTGCAAGCTTTTCAGATTCCGGATCTGCTACTTTTGATATTTTTGAATTTGAATCCTCATGCATGCACCGTAATGTCAATTCACACACTATTACAGAGACCTAGTTTCAACTATGAGAATTACAACAAAACGATGCAAAAAGTCAAGACAAACGATGGCTGTCATGGCGGGTATTATGCACTCTGTAGTAGCATAATCGTAAAATTAAATAAATAAACACAGTATATCCCAAAGTACTGACTATACACAGTCACACACCACTGTAATGGCAGAACGCACATTTACAATTCTTTCCTTCAACAAAAAACTTCTCTATTCACTTTACATTACTCCATCTTCTTGTCACTGAGGCACGCGCGTGCACACACACACACACACACACACACACACACACACACACACACACACACACACACACACACACACACACACACACACACACACACACACACACACACACACACACACACACACACACAGATTCTGTGTTTTGTTACCTTAGTCAATTCAATGCTGTTTTTGTTAAGTTAACTGTATTTGTTTAGTATACACGCTATCCAGCGCAATTCCAGTTTCCCTCACTGAGGCCATGGGCTGGATGTTTAATCTCATGCACATCTGTGCAGACTGCAAATGCATGTGAACGAGGAGTTGACCCGTCAACTCCGGAGAATTGGAACTTTTTGAAAGGATGCCTATACCGATGTGTGCCGAATAGGACCCCCACTGTTGTCTGCCGACTGTCGTGTGCATGTGAATTTGCCACTTAAAGCATTAAGGAACAGCACAAACTCTAAGGGATGCTAGCGGGGCTTTTAGACACGTGTCTTGTTGTTATACTGTAAAAGTTAAATGAACCCAATGTATAATTGTACATTGCCTCATCTCAAACAGACCAGCCTTATCTTTGTTAGAATGTCCCTTTCTATTCCATAGAGCAGAAAGTGTCCACTCACTAACAGGTCAGATGCATTTGCTTCTTACAATTAAACCTACATCCAAGAATTACCTTTCACAGCAGCACAATAGTCAGGACCAAAACGGGTTCATAAGGGCCTCGTTGAAATCCTCTGCTTTCCCAGGCCTCAACCTCATAGTGTGGGTCACTTGGTGTTCTGTGACCTGTGGTCTGTGTGTCTGTGTGTGTGTGTGTGTGTGTGTGTGTGTGTGTGTGTGTGTGTGTGTGTGTGTGTGTGTGTGTGTGTGTGTGTGTGTGTGTGTGTGTGTGTGTGTGTGTGTGTGTTTCAAGGAGATCCGGTGCCTTGTTGGATATAGGCTTAATGCTCGTCCCAGTCCAAGGAAGTGGAGAGATTCTCTGTTTGCCTTGTCTCAAATGTTCGGACTGGAATTTGCCTTGTTAGCTCTCGTCATCCGGCACCGCACGGGAAATCATTAGAAGAGCTGGGCTAAAAAGTGGCGATGATCTTCCACAGAGGTGTGCTTATTGCCGTCTTGTCTGACTGCTGACCTTCCTTTGGACCTTATTGGCACGACCGCATTGTCTTCCTGGACGTGGTTAGGACATAATCATTTGTAATGACATTTCTATAGACAAACATTTCCTCGTCCCAGGCTGAGCGGACGGTCCAGATGTTCATAAGACCACATAAGTGGATGTCTCTTTCTCTATTAAACAAAAACTGCCCAGACGAGTCGACATAAACCACTTAGAAGCCTCTTCAGTGATACACTGCGGCTTACCCCACTTTGTTTATGTATTTTCGAAAGACTCTTGAATTCTTGCGCTCAGAGGCAAGCTTCCCTCAGGAGGAGGCAGGAGGAGAGGGCTTCTGTGTGGTATGTCAGCCCCAACGGGAGATCAAGAGGCAGTACTGCCTTGATCACAGGGGTATAAAGCGTGCAGACAGGGGGGACACGTGTAATGAATTCAAGGTCTCACATGTTGTTCCTCGGGGAGATTTCATCGGCCAAAAAAAACTCACGGCCCAGTAGAACCCAACAGCCAACAGATCTGTCCACATTCTTCACTAAATGGACTTAATCCCAATTTATGCTCCGTTGTAAGACGGTGTCGGACGCGTAAAAATACCCGACCTGCAAGCTCACAGCGTGTTGCGGACGCGACACGTTGTGAGACTGTAGGTCGTCTATTTCCGGCGAGTGACACTGTCGTACGACGAAGTATAAATCAGGCTTCAGGGGGGGGGATAGTGAGGATGTGGCATCAGCTGGTCAGAGCTTATAGCATGCAGCATGCTAATGCTAAAGCACCACAGTCAATCTGAAGCCATGTACAGCAAAGCTTGTGGGCCTTTTCTGTTCAAAAACACATTTCTATCCCTGTAAGAAAATGTTTTAACTGAAGTGTGATGAAAGCAGTATATTATTTCTGGACATGTGGGAGGCAAAGCAGGCCTGTCCGGGTCAGAATAACATAGCTGGGCGTCAGACGCGCCGTCTAAAGGGGGGGGGGGGGGGGGGTCAACCAGCATGTGTCCAACACACATCGCAACAGTTCTCTGAAAAACGCATGTTTCTATATCAGTGGTGCTCAAACTTTTTCATGTCTAGGACACAATTATATGTATTTGGCCTTCGACCACTCCATCTCAAAATATTATGTTCCAGGGACCCCTTCAGAAGCAAAGATTTGAATAAATAATGTCCACTTTATATATATATATAATCAATGATTTGCATGAATTTTCACGATTTTTCTAAAATAGCAGATCTACCAGCTCATAGCGCGTCACTTCATGCCGCGCTGTGAGCTTACATATCTGGTATTTCTGAATAGCCAAAGTATAAAATAATGCTTTTTTAAATCAAATCTAATATGACACAGATGCTTTCCCAGTTTGAATGGGTTAAGTCAGTCACATATCAGTGTAACAAGGAAAGCATGTCCCGATTCACATGGTGACCAGATTGGGAGTCATATATTGACTCAAAAACACATTGAAGTTGTTACCATTAACCCATTGATACCTGGAACGCATCTGTGTCACTTTAGATGTCTTTGGCTATTCAAAAATAGCAGATATACAAGCTCATAGCGCGGCACCGAGTGCCGCGCTATGAGCTTGTAGATCTGCTATTTTTGAAAAATCGTGAAAATTATTTTTTGTATCTTTTTTTCAAAAAACTGTTAGGATTTAGATTTTTTTAAGGAATCGCCTCAGGTCTTAATGGGTTAACATAAGCCTCTCATACTGTATGATGTACTATTCCCTCCAGCACACCATTAGCATGGACCCAGAGACAGCTATATGGAGATCTAGTGTAGTAGCACTGTCTGTCACAAGAGTTATTACCATCATGGAGCCTCTACACCAACACTGACCTTTACCACCGTATGATTATTTACACGTGCTGTACGTTTCCATGTGGTTCCTCTGACCGCAAGCACAGGGAAACGTACGTCTAGGTCCAACACACACATACTGTACATCAGTGGTTCTCAAACTTTTTCATGTCAAGGACCCCCAAATTCACACGTATTAGGCCGCGGACCCCCATTTGAAAAGATATGCCAGGGACCCCCGATAAGAGAAGATTTTTTACGGCTCTAGCAGTAATTCTCAACCATTTTAATTTCAAGGACCCCCAGTTTGACATGCATTAGGGCTACGGACCCCCATTTGATGGCATTTCTATCACTTGGACCCCAATTTATATTGTAAATCTATGTTAATTTAACTCTGAGAGTGTACAAATGGAACCAAATGGACCCGTTAGGGTCCATTTGGTTCCATTTGTACACTCTCAGAGTTACAGGCCCATAAGGGTCCATTTGGTGCCTAATATATAATTTAGCTGGGGACCCCCTGGAACTCCCTCAGGGACCCCTGGGGGTCCCCGGACCCCACTTTGAGAACCAATGCTGTACATAACTACTTCTCCAAAGTGAGTGACACCCTGCAGCCACAACAATAGAGGTATAGCGACCATGATCTGGTACCACCCCCCAAAAAAAAGTACTCGCATGTTTTACTTGAGTAAATGTATCAATACTGCAATGTAGAAACACCCTGTGTTCAAAATGTTACTTGAGTAAAAGTACAAAAGTATTGGCATGAAAATGTACTTTAAGTACCAAAAGTAAAAGTACTAAAATGTTTGAAAATAGCAGATCTACAAAGCTCACAGTTGTGAGCTTGTAGATCCCCCCCCAGGGGTCCCGGACCCCCTGTTGAGGACCTCTGTTTTAATGCAATCAGTGCCTTGGTCAGTGATGCAGCAATGAGTGAGGGAGACATTACAGCAGGTTAAACGGTGGGACAATCAGAAACAGGAACTACATCATCAGTACAGGAGCTCATTATCATCTGTTCTACACAATTTAACAGTTAACGGTATATGCCTCTCTAATTCTGTATCCACCTATTTCTGTGCTCTCATTTATACTGTATGCAATCTATATGTACAGTATGTATCTAGATTGTAGGACACATAGGTCAAGAGTTTTAACTTGAAGAGGACAATTATGTGCTCAATATCATCTTGAGTGTTAAAGGAGTAGTTCACCCAATCAATTACACACCCCATGGAGCATTGAAGTCATGGAATACTTTTTGTAGATTTTTTTGAGCTTGTAGATCGGCTATTTTTGCTACTTTTGTGTGACATATAGAATGATGATGCTATGGTGCAACGTGCCATTAACGTGTTTCACGTGTTTTTGAAAAAAATAGAAAAAAACTCATATCATTATCTGAAGATTTGCAGCTCCATCCACTCCTTGTTTAACTTATAACTTAAAAAGGCTGTATCTCGCTTCCTAAGCACTATTTTTTTACTTTGAAAATATAAAAAATAAAAAATCATAATGGCCAGAAATAGATTATAATAATTTGGGCACTCAATGAGTTAAAATATGGAGAGACAATGTGGCCCGCTGGAGTGAGTGTGGAAATATAGTGGCCCTCTCCATCATCAAAGTTGCATCACCCCTGCCATAGACGATACATTTGACCGTCGCCGCTTTCTCAGAACGCGGCAGTGAAATACCCCTGCTGGTGTGTGACTACCGTAAGTAAACAGTCAAATCTTAAGGGTTCATTTAACGCAGAGTATAAAAATGTAACCAAATGGACCGGCATTTGGTGCACAGTTAAATTAACACGGTGGAGTTTTACTGTTGTCGGCTGGACTTTGCTGTGTTACTGTAGTGTGTAGTCAAACATTTACAGCGAGACTTAGTCACAGTCTGCAGGAAACGGTGTGCTGTGCCAACGGGGCACAGTTTCAACTCATTACCGCTGATTCTCCACACTTGAGGGGCATCGGGAGCTGAACGATGACGTGGTCAGGCAGGCCGTCAGCAGACATACAGCAGTGGGGTATTTGTCTCTATCGGCAGCTAATAGAGCATTGGTTCTCAAAGTGGGGTCCTGGGACCCCCAGGGGTACTTGAGGGGGTTCCAGGGGGTCCCCAGCTAAATGATGGATAGGAACCAAATGGACCCTTATGGGACTGTAACTCTGAGAGTGTACAAATGGAACCAAATGGACCCGTTTCCATTTGTACACTCTCAGAGTTAAATTAACATTGATTTTACAATATGAATTGGGGTCCCAGAGTTAGAAATGCCATTAAATGGGGGTCCGTAGCCCTAATGCATGTCAAACTGGGGGTCCTTGAAATAAAAATAGAGCCGTAAGAATCTTCTCTTATGGGGGTCCCTGGCATATCTTTTGAAATGGGGGTCCGCGCGCTAACAAGTGTCAATTTGGGGGTCCTTCACATGAAAAAGTTTGAGAACCACTGTAATAGAGGGCCATGTTTGGGGCCGTTACCTCCAAACAGTGGGGTAAAGTAACTAAGTACATTTACTCAAGTACTGTACTAAATTAAGTACAATTTTGAGGTGTTTTTTTTTTTTACTTTCTTCTGTATTTCCAATTTTCAATACTTTTACTTCTACTCCACTACATCCACTACATCTTAGAGGCAAATACTGTACTTTTCCACTCCAATTATTTGACAGCTTTAGTACTAGTGACTTTGCAGATTATTAGCACAAAACACAACAATACATTAACCACTTCAGCCCTATATCCATTTGAAAATAGCTGATCTACAAGCTCACAATGTGCATGCGACGCATTGTGAAATTGTGCTTGTAGATCTGATATTTTCAAAAGATTTTGTATACATTTTGAACTTGTGAAGTGGGACATTCTGCACAATGAGTTACTTTAACTTTTGGTACTTCAAGTATATTTTGATGCCAATACTTTGCTCCTAGTTTTTTTGTACTCAAGTACATTTTGAATTCCGGACTTTTACTTGTAACAGAGTATTTCTACATTGCAGTATTGATACTTTTACTTAAATAAAACATGTGAGTACTTCTTCCACCATCACTGCCTCCAATTAAGAAGCCAAACCTCATTCAGCTGTCTGTCATTCCCAGTGTGTCTATATCTGCTGGTTTCACGGCCTGCCTGCACAGTAAAACATACAAACATGAACAACACTGTGGAGATCTGTTCTGAGATTATCTGAGTGAAACAAAGAGGCCTTCAGTTCTATTCTGTAACTCAACAAATCCTCTGGAAGGCTGCAAGCAACAGAACTGAGCTTTGCCATCAGGGCATCGTTACGTTTTACCCGCTTGTAAAACTAACCGCCTTTATAAATCGTTCATCCCCTTAGTAATACCAATTTTAGTTTTAGTTTCTTTATTCATTTCTTCCTCTTTTTTTTATCTATTTTTTATTTATTATCTTATTTTTCTCCTTGTTACTGTGGGGAAGATTTAATTACATTTTATTCCACATTTATCTCCTCTGTGTATTTGTTTGTGTGTGTTGTACATTAACTGTGTTCCTCTGTTACAAGCCACTCGAAACTAATTGCCCCTAGTGGGATTAATAAAGTTGTTTGAGGGTGACTTAGTTGCCTAAGTCATTGGTTCTCAATGTCAGGGGGTCCAAATGGAACCTTACCGGTCTGTAAACCATTGCACTCTCCATTGCACTCTCAAATTAACCTATTAAGACCTGAGAGGCCGAGTCTACAAAATGTCTTCTAAATCCTTACAGTTTTCTGAAAAACGCATGTTGCTATATCACCTGGTGGTGGTCAAAATATTTAATGTCACAGACCCCCAAAGTTATATGTATGTGGCCGCCGGCCAAATTGGCTGAGGACCCTCTGGAAGGCCGGAACCCCCCCAAGGACCCCTCGGGGTCCCCGGACCCCTCTTTGAGAACCACTGTTGTAGAGGCACATGTGCACAGTAAAATCCAAATTAGCCACTTAAGCCATAGTTTATGCTCCATCGTGCAAAATAGCCGTTCTACGCGTTGTGGGCATGTTTGGAACTTTTCTTTGAAAATGTTCACCTCTAATGACATGCCCTAAACAGGGACGTGGGGTTGAATTTGACAATATCATGGCTAATTTGACTCTGAGAGTGTTTGCTGTGTGGTCAAATCAATGGTTTGCTTGGCAAAACGTCTGCCTCTTTGACGACACAAGGTGCCTGCGGTGCCGTAAGTGCTTGTTGCCACATTGTTGATACAATTATGTTATTACACGTCTGATTGTGCCGCATATTATGCTACACTGCACAGACAAAGACAACAATCACTACTAGTCTCTACTTTACTCTCATCCCTAAACCAATGCATACCACCTATTAGGGTCCTATTCATTCTGGCTATGTATTGTCAGTGGAGGAAAAAGTTAAAACAAATTACTCAAGTAAAAGTATCAATACTGCAATAAAGAAATACTCTGTTACAAGTAAAAGTCCAGAATTCAAAATGTACTTTGAGTATAAGTACAAAAGTATTGGCATCAAAATGTACTTAAAGTACCAAAAGTAAAAGTACTCATTATGCAGAATGTCCCATTAGCCAGTTTTCAAATGTACATAAATCTTTTGAAAATAGCAGATCTACAAGCTCACAATGTGTCGCATCGCAACGCATTGTAGATCGGCTATTTTCAATTGGCCCAAATGTATATAGGGCTGAAGTGGTTAATCTATGTTTTGTAATAATAATCAAAATCTACAAAGTAATTAGTGACTAAAGTTTTCAAATCATTGTAGTGGAGTAAAAGTACAATATTTGGCTCTGAGGTGCAGTGGAGTAGAAGTAAAAGTATTGGAAATTGGAAATACTCAAGTAAAGTACAAATACCTCAAAATGGCACCTAAGTACAGTACTCTACACCACTGCGTATATTGTGTCGTGCCAACAGCAAAATACATGGGTAAAACAAATGGCATGGCATGGCAGGGCTGCCACTTCTCAAGCCTGATTCATACATGATGGCGCATCATCGTGTCTTGCACCCAAAAATAGCCGATCTACAAGCTCACATATCTGCCATTGTCAACAGAGTATAAATCAGCCGTCACAGGTTGGCACCGTTGCCCAGGCCCTTCACAGAATGCAGCAACACCACAGAACAATGCCAGGCTTTATACTGTATGTCTCCTCTGTCCCCCAATGTCACCCATCATGCCAGGCAGTCTCTCGGCCCCTTCCCAAACCATGGTTACTGTTATGTGTTCTCACACGTGTCTCCAAACACGGGGGAGACTTCTCATTGGTCAACCCGTTGCTACAGTAAACAGGCAGGGTTGGAAATTAGTATAAGTATAAGTACTGTTGCTTGACTTAAATATTACTAGAGTAAAGGTAAGATTACTTGTGGGGAAAACCGCCAAATTGGAAGTACAAAAGTAGCCCTTTTTTGAAGACTACCAATTACATTGTTACATTGTTTGAATCAATCTGAATACACAAATCTGATCTGATCACTCACAAACTTACTGTGTGAACACAGTAAGTCCACTTCAATCGGATTTGCCTGCAGTCTGAACTAGAAAAGTGTGCCATTCCCACCACACAGGCCGGGGGGGGGGGGACACTTCAGTTACTTTACACCCTTGCAAACAACATAATGCACTTGCTGATCCATGTGCGTTGTCCTGGCCCGCGTTAGGACACAATACAGATACATGAGGAGCTTAAAGGGGATTTTCGCCCGGCTGTTTTCTTACCCTTTCTCTGATGTTATGATATCCTAGGGAGCGTGGTACAGTAGAAAAAAATCATAATTACCGTAGCTAAAAACCCGAGCGTATAGGCCGTGTGCTAGATCGCATATTTTAATCTTTTTGGTGAGATCTAACGTTCTTAAGGACAGTAAACGCTCCACGTTGTTTTTGTCCCCGTATTGTTGACAAAGTGACGTGGATGACGTCACATGTGAAATCTCGTCTTGCGAGACTTCCGGTGATGCGCATCCGACATAAACACTATGGAGGGTTTCCGTCAATATAAACTTCAGATCTCACCAAAAAAGAGGAGGAAAAAAAGCTATTAAAATATGCGATCTAGCACACAACCTATACGCTCGGGTTTTTAGCTGCGGTTGTCTCGTTATGGAGTTATGATTTTTTCTACTGTACCACTCGTCCTAGGATATCATATCATCATAGAAAAGGTAAGAAAACCGTCGGACGAAATTCCCCTTTAAATGGTCCACCACAGAGCCACCATTAGGACACAGACAGTACAGATACATGAGGAGCTTAATGGTCCACCACAGAGCCACCTCGTCTATCTGCGCTTGGAGATCTGACT
This sequence comes from Gymnoscopelus microlampas, assembly GCF_963454915.1. Taxonomy (NCBI): domain Eukaryota; kingdom Metazoa; phylum Chordata; class Actinopteri; order Myctophiformes; family Myctophidae; genus Gymnoscopelus; species Gymnoscopelus microlampas. Next base: position 34,015,630 of record NC_139957.1, read on the forward strand.
CCCATGGCAAAGCAAAGGTCAGTGGGTGGTTTACGTGTCCCGAGGAGCTACAGGAGTGGTAACACAAGACGCCTTGTAAAAAGTCTCCCATTTTAAAGCCATTTAGATAGGAATGAGGCGATAAACACTCATAATGTTCTGTGTTAGGCCTGACTTCTATAAACCAGCTACAGTCCCTTCTTTAATATATTGCCAAGTTAGTGCAAGTTCTCTGGGAGCGTCTGCGCGGCCCCAGACACGTGCAGAGACCACACTCCATTCTCCTCATACTGGGAGACAAATAGAGTGGAGGAAACCGCAAGCCTTTTGAGCATTCTAACCACTTTAACCCTGGCGTCCCTATTTTAGGGCATGTTATTGCAAAGCGGAAATTTTTCAGAAATTCTCAAAAAAAAATCCATAGATCTGGGAAACTTTCCCATGATTTTTTTTTTACAATTATTATGAATATAGGCCTTAAGTGGTTAAACAGCTTTCAGCCTGTATTTGACAGGACTTTCACCTACTGCTATAGGCGAGCCCAGCAGTGCCCAAAGGAAACCATTTAGGTCTTTAAGACTGTTATGACAAGGGCATAACCTACAGACATTAGGCGATATTTCAACACCTTATTTCCCATAGGGAATTGACACGGGATCGCTCTGCTTCTTCAGCAGCTATATGGCGCTATATCCACCGTTCAGACGAGAGAGAGAGAGAGACAGAGAGACAGAGAGAGAGCAATGGCCATTGAGATGGATCTTTCAGCACTCTGAAAAGAAATGTCAATAAAAGCTTCTCTCCTATAATATTACCACGGCCTTTCGCTTATCCCCCGAGGAATGTTTGGCACATCAGACTGCTATCTCACGTCCACTGACAAGTTCATATGTCAACAGAAGAGCTCTCGGCCCGGCTGGTGGGAGGGCAGTGATGATGAGCACTAAGACAGACTCAAAACATTCAAGAGAGTACACTCTACGGGCCCTGGTCCTGGCCAGCAGGTCAGGAAAATGTGTGTGCGTGTGCGCGTGTGTGCGTGTGTGTGTGTGTGTGTGTGTGTGTATTACTATACTTATGAGGACCAAACGTCGCCACAAGAATAGTAGAATATGAGAAAAAGTCCTCACAAGAGAAATTGTTATTTTATTGGTGAAAAAAGATTTTTAGAACTATGTTTACTATTAGAGAAAGATTCAGGTTGGGGTTAAGTTTAGGATTTAGACCTTTAGAGGTTAGGTTTAGGGGGATGGGGTTTGATTTCCCCCTATTTTATACTTAGTTGTGCTGCGATGTCAAACACGAAAAATAGCCGATCTACAAGCTCACAACGTGTCGCAGCGCAACACGTTGTGAGCTTGTAGATCTGCTATTTTTCGGCTTTAGACTTGCGGTTAAAAATGCCCCCAAAAAATCATAAATCAATCATAAAATCGGCTTCCTAAAATGTTGATGTCCTCACAAGTATAGTAATACAAACGTGTGCGTGTGCGTGTGCGTGTGCCTGTGTGTGTGTGTGTGTGTGTGTGTGCCTGTGTGTGTGTGTGTGTGTGTGCGTGTGCGTGTTCGTGTGTGTGTGTGTGTGTGTGTGTGTGTGTGTGTGCACGTGTGTGCACGTTTGCTGTAACGGTGTTGGGTGTCTTTGAGGGAGAGCGTCTGGAAGTGAGAGCGAGGGAGGGCCGGTATTAAAATGCATCTCCGTCCTCAAAGCCACACATATCAGGCTGTAAAGGTAATCATCTGTGTGAGACGGTGGGTATCGGTTTGCTCCCTGGGACGGCGCGATCACACGAGATCTGGTCTCTCGCTGACAGCGAGATGGTTTGGGGAATGTTTACGGAGAGGCTCGGGGATCCAGAGGAATGGGGCAAAACGTGGGGCTTCTAGTGTACCTTGAAACCCTCCTCCTCCCCTTAACCAGCCTGTCTGACAATGAATGACTGACTGACTGACTCATTGACTGACCACCGAAACACAGATGTCTCTCAGTTCACTAGAATACAAAAGAATTCTGAGAATTCCGTCCAACAACAACGGGCTGTTTTGTCGTTAGAAACACCTTGGTGTCCTTGGCCTTGTGACACGCCAGGCAGCGCTTGGACCCAGACAGACAGCTATGTCCCCCTGTCTAGACCCAAGTGGCTACTTCCCATCCCGTACATGCCCGGGCCATCTGGACGCATCGGATAATTTTGGTTAGAATTTCAACTAAACTCTTTATTCTTCTCATCGCCTCTCTCTCTTGGACAGAAGCTCTCCAGATGTAAGAACGTTTCTCCGCGGGTGAGTTGAGACATGACCATGGCACAAAATAACACTTCTGAATCAGAAAAAGCAGGCCTACGGTACAAGAGGCTCGGCTTACTTATATATACTGTATATGTTACAATATAACATTGCAATCGCCGACCAGAGATGATGATGGAAAATTCACTTGACAAATTAAGACGATACACAACAACACAACAACAAAACCGAAGACCACCAACAACTGTCATTATGCCCCCGCCCTTCTCCAGATGTTTCAAGTTTTCTGAACCGATTTCACCACAAAGCAATAAGCAAGAGAAAGCTAACGAAAACACGGTCGGCTGTGTTTTTCTACCTTTACAATAAGCATGTTTGACTGTAGCCATTAAACCTAGACGTGGATCTGGGCAAATCGGCACAAATCATCCCGTGGAGCTGGCTTTGTGTGGCCACTGGCCGCCACTGGAGGAGCTTGTTTAAACAGCCCCAGACTGAAAGACTTAATGACCACGCTGACAGCCGGCATACAAGATGTGAAGTCTACTGAGGCTGATGCTGCTGCTGTGGTTGAGAAGGGAGAGGGCCGAGGGAAAAAACAGGGGGGGGGGGGGGGGGCTGTGTGTGTGTGTGTGTTCCCCCTCCTCTTATGTAAGCTCCAGGGGAAAGGCAATGCCTATGGGGTATTCCTGTCTAACAGCCGATGGGCACTGTTTGTTCTCTGAGAGAACCTTAAACCCACACGGCACACACACAGGGTTGTAGCAGTGCTGAGGCTGCAACCCCCCAGCTGTTTTTCTTACCACCTCAAACCTGCGCGGCTAGTCGCTCCGATGTCACCGCAATTAAACCTGCATGTCTGTGAATTAGTTCTCAGCACGAAGCTGGACCTACTGTATAAGTAGCGCTCGTGTTTTTGTAAAAGGCCTCGTTCATGCTCGACAGTGTCCTGCGCAAGTGATCATTTCTTTGTTTAAAGAAGTGTTAAATAGCTCTATATATTATATATTCTGACCGAAATCATCGAAAGCATTTTGTTCAGCAACAAGGCAGGTCTCCCTTCTCTCCAGCTCTTTAGTAAACAGAAAATAAATTCAGGATACTGTATATAAGGTCAGGATACGAATTCCATTCAATCGGGAGAGATTTTCAATCATACAGGATAGGGGATAAACAAGTGCAATTGAAAGTGATGAAAACAAACAAAAAATGAGCAGACAGAATTGGAACTGGAACACTATAATTGAAGGTGATAAATGTGTTCTTTCTCCTGATTGGATGAAAATGTATTTACTATTTACTAAAGAGCTGGAGAGACAGGGAGACTGCTGTGACTGATCAAACACTCTATAGCTAATATATTTATATATGTAAGTTCTATTTCAGAATATAGAACTTTAACTTTTTAACATTTAACTATTTTTTTTGTCCTCCAAAATATATCCCTTACATATAGCACCTGCAGAGCTAAATGAGCTAAATGAACACCGGATTTGAACGGTTGAGTTTGGAATCTGTCCTAAGTCTCACCATGCTTATGCCTTGTGGAATATAATTTAGTAGTTTGATTGATTTCCGTCCCACCCTTGAACTGTTTACACATGCTGTGGCACGTGCTGACCAGCAGAGGTTTAGGATTTCGGAGCACGTGCCGATAAAAAACATCGGCCCGGCGGGCGGCCGGGGTGGGATCCCGAGTGCAGTTTACACAGAGGCAAGAGTCAAGACATTTTGTTCAAATCATATCAAGAACGTAACCTTTTTTTTTTACTGTCAAGCATACTCTGAAACCCAGCCAAGAATGATTACAAGGAACCGAAACGATGCATTTTCCAGACAAAGTATCTGAAAACATGAATGGAATCCTGTAGGGACGCATGAAATAGCTCGATAATCTCATTTCCGTCCAGCTATGACCTGTGCTTCCAACCGTGACCCTGTGTATGGATACAACTAATCACAGAGCTACTGCATTCCTCAGGCTTCCATACTGCAGAGGGTTCAGAAAGGCCACATGGTGATCAGAGCCACTCGGAATGCCCTCGAGACTCTTTATCTGATGGAGACGACTGGGTCTGGTGCAAAGTTCTGATCCCCGTAAGTCGGACCAGGCCAAGGCAGAGCAGAGGGTCCGGATATCAAATGCATTTCACATCCTCCGCACACACACAAGCCAACACAAGATGTCTCTCCCTCCCCTTCCCTATACGACAACCTGGCCCCCATGGCCCAAGCATCCTAGACTCTTCTCCATCCTGGCTCCCAGGCTGACCCCACCACCTTTTCATGTCAAGGACCCCCAAAATGTATTGTGTTTGGCCGCAGACCCCCATCGCAAAATATGTTGTTCCAGGGACCCCCAGAAGCAAAGATTTGAGTTCAAATTGTTTTCATGGGTTAGCAGACGCTCTTAATCCAGAGCGATTTACAGTAAGCAAGGTAAACACGAGGTAATTGCATCAAACACATAGAAATAGTAATCTAGGATCATAGGTAAACCAAGAACCTATCGTCAGTCTATACAGTATATCAAACATTTTATAATCTCTACATTGAAACTGTAGGGATGTGGGATGCCAGGTCAACACACACACACACACACACACACACACACACACGCACACGCACACGCACACGCACACGCACACGCACACGCACACGCACACGCACACACACACGTACACTTGAGAGCGTAAAATGAAACCAAATGGACCTGTAAGGGTCCATTTGGTTTCATTTTACGCTCTCAAGAGTTAAAGAATTACCTAATAAGGGTCCATTTGGTTACCAACTCTCCATTATTTAGCTGGGGACCACCTGGAACCCCCTCAGGGACCACTGGTGGTCCCCGTACCACTGGTTGAGAACCACTGTTCTACAGTAAAAAAAAATGACTTAATCACAACTGCACATACTTGTAGGGCTATGTGTGTGTGAGTGAAAAATAGAAAAACCTTGTGAATCTTCAAACTGTATTCGACTTCCTCTGAACTCTAGGCCAGCCCTAGCTGCCATGATTCCACCTCATTGTACATTCAGAAACCAAACATTCTTCTTATGCAAGAAGAATGTACCTGGCAACGTAACGATAGAATGACTCCTTTGCTTATATTTTCATGGATAACAGAGACTTTCCACAGAAATAAAAGAGAACTTGGCTGTTATATTCCTTTGAGATCTGTAATATCTTGATGTGTTAGAAACACTATACCAGGAAAAGGTGCCCCTTTGGAGCACAATGGAAATTTGTCCTCATACAGAGATGCCGCTCGCCGGTCAGAAGTCAGAAGTGTCTTCAAATAACTCATTAAATCCGGGAACGCATCCGTGTCATTTTAAGATCTCTTTGGCTATTCAAAAATAGCAGATATACAAGCTCATGCTATGAGTTTGTATAGATCTGCTATTTTTGAAAAAATCGTGAAACTTTGTGCAAATCTTTGAAGATATATGTACATTTTTAACTCAAATCTTTGCTTCTGGGGGTCCCTGGAACAAAATATTTTGAGATGAGGTGGTCCAAGGACAAATACATATCATTTTGGGGGTCCTTGACATGAAAAATGTTTGAGAACCACTGATTTAGGCAACATGAGTTAAAAAAAATAGTTAACGATTTAGAAGACATTTATAGAATCCCCCAGAAGCAAAGATTTGAGTTAGAAATGTTCACTATATATATATTCAAAGATTTTCACGTTTTTTTCAAAAAAATAGCAGATTGCGCTATGAGCTTGTATATCTGCTATTTTTGAATAGCCAAAGAAATCTAAAAATGACTCACAGATGCATTCCCGGTCTTAATGGGATAAGCAACAGCAATACTTCAAATAATGACAATTTCATTTGTTTGTGTTGGTGATTTATGTGGACATTCTTCTGGATTTGGTTCCATGTTTGGAAAGCAGAACATTAAACTAAGCTAATAAACCATTCAGGCCTTTATTGCCTTCCTATTTTCCATCAATAAATAACGGTTGTTTCTTTTGGGGGTCGTTAACGAAATTGATTATAAATCTCTTCATCGCTGATGATATATTTTGTGCCCGGGGGCCACCTCCGTTGAATCTCACAATGAACCTTTCCCTTCCACGTCAAACTTCAGCCTTTCTGGTGATATCGGAACAATCCGCTGTCATCGTGATTATGCACAACCGTTCACAACGTCAAATGCCAACTGCACTGCTGACCAGAATTCTGACAAAGGGCTACATTATTTGCCAATGTTGAAATGGGGAGTTTGGATACATTTTGCGCTGATATACAGTACAGTGGTGTAAAGCATACATGGGTAACTGGCGGCCCGGGGGCCACATGCGGCCCCCACCTTCACTTAATGCGGCCCGCAGGTTAATATCAGAATACTGATATATTATTGATTTCAGCTGTTACAATTCCAAACATGCAAACATGACCTGCTTTATTAGTAGCTTAATAACTATAACAAATAGATTGTCTATTTTATGTCCAATGTATTTGTATTTAAGTTCATAAAGTTAACATAAGTATATAAGGATTTGAAATTAAATAAAAATGTTACTTTTCAGGATTCCATTAAAAAATAGCAAAAAAATAAATCAGGATTCCATTCAAAACTAGCAAAAATAGCCGATCTACTACTTGTAGATCGGCTATTTTTGCTACTTTTGTGTGACATAGAATGGTGAAGTACGGCATTCATTTACAAAAAAAAAGTTGAAATACGGAGATTAAAGGTTTTGATTGATTGATTGAATATTTTATTAGGCAAAAAATGTAAAACAACACATTTACATTTAAAATACTTTGTCTAACAGGTCCGTTCATAAAAGTCCTTGCGGACTTGTTTCCAATGAGGGCCTTGGTATTCAATTCATAGACATATATAGTGGCATCACAGTTCGAATATCATTACACAAAGAAAATAAAAAAACAGCAAGAATATATATATATCTATATATCTATATATATATATATCTATACACATATATATATATATATACATACATATATACATACATATAATACTATGTACAACAAAAGAAAATAAAAAAATAAAAAAGGGGGGGGGGGGGGTATGTACAAGAACAGGGGGGGGGGGGGGGGTCGGCTATCTAATGGGAAAATGGTACTACCTCCTCTTTTGGCCTCCTGAAAGGTGATTTTTTAAGGCTCTTTTAAATGAGCCCAGCGAACTGCATTTTTTGAGGGATGGGGTTAGCCCATTCCAATCCTGGGTGGCAGTGCTGTAGAAGGACAATTTGCCCATGTTTGTTTTATGGGTGGGTGGTACCAAATTGTTGTTAACGCTCCCTCTGGTATTGTGACTGTGGGTGTCACTAACCTTTTGGAGGTATTTACTCAGATATGCGGGAATAGGGGGCATATCGGGCAAATTTTCGTTTACAATTTTGAAGGCCAGTCCCATTTTTAGTTGTTTAACCCTGTCTTCCACCCTGAGCCAGCCTAGGCTGGCAAAATGGGCGGGAGAAAGGTGGGTCATGGGCCCCAATCCGAGGAGTAGCCGAATCAGTTTGTTTTGGGAGGTTTGAAGCTTAGTCTTCAGTGACACTGAGGTGTTGGAGTACCAGGAGGTGCTAGCATAGTCAAAATGTGGTTGAATCAGGGCCCCTGAGAGGGTCCTGAGGGCCTGTGGGTTGACAAAAGAGGAAACTCTGCCCATAAATTTGGTTCTCTGGTTTACTATTTTGACCACCTTTGTCCCCATGCTTTCACCCGACAGGTATTTGTCGAGAATACAACCCAAATAGGTAATCTCTTCTTTGCTAGCGATAATTGTGTCATCGACTTTGACCTTGAAATCATTTACCTCCATCTGTCTGAGGGAATGTTTGGTCCCAAAGAGAATGGATTCAGTTTTCCCAAGGTGTAGTGACAGTTTGTTATCGGTAAGCCAAGTACGGATTTTTGAGAGTTCAGAGCTGAGCGCCTCCTCAACTTGCAACTTGTCCTCTCCCGAGATCAGGAGTGTTTCTGCCCGACAGTATATGCGATGTGGCCCCCTGCAGTGAGTGTGGAAATATACAGTAGTGGCCCTCTCCATCATCAAAGTTGCCCACCCCTGGTGTAAAGTAACTTAGCACATTTACTCAAGTACTGTACTGAAGTACAATTTTGAGGTATTTTTTTTACTTTACTGGAGCATTTACAATTTTCAAAAATGTTCAATACTTTTACTCAGAGGCAAATATTGTACTTTTACTAAATTATTATAAAACATACATTAACCACTTAAGCCATATTTTATACAATAGCCGATCTACAAGCTCACAGCGTGTCGCATCGCGACACGCTGTGAGCTTGTAGATCTGCTATTTTCAAACATTTTAGCTCTTTTACTTTTGGTACTTTAAGTATATTTTGATGCCAATACTTTTGTACTTTTACTCAAGTAACATTTTGAACACAGGCCTTTTACTTCTAACAGAGTATTTCTGTATTGTGGTATTGCTACTACTTCTTAAGTCAAATATCTGAGTACTTCTTCTACCACTGTTGATATAGTAATGTGCTTTCAATCGACTTATCACCTTTTAGCGTCGGTGGCACTGATCATAGGATGAATCCATTATAAATTTGGAATTTAACAGAGCACTTCCAAAGGAAACTCTATGCCAAGCTTGAAACAGTTGCAAAAACAATAGCTAGTGCAAATCTTGAAGTGATCATCACTGCAGACATGAGGACGCTGCAGGTAGTGACTAAAACTGTCGCTGCACATGATGATGCGCTCTGCGCCTGCTTGACAGATTAATCATGCAAAAGTATGAAGAATTAACGCAAGAGGAACATACTTCAAAGCCATCACTGTTCACAGTGGTGGAAAGTAAATAAGTACATTTACTGAAGTACTGCACTTCAGTACAATTTTAAGGTAATTTTACTTTAGTTGACTATTCCCATTTTTGACACTTTATACTGCACAACAACTCACAGTCAAATATTGTACTTTTTACTCCACTACAGTTGTTTGAAATATTTTGTAGCACGTTATGTTGCAGATGTACATTACAAGATCACAACGCGTTGCGGTGCGACACATTGTGAGCTTGTAGATCTGCCATTTTCCAAAAAGTTTGAAAACATTTGAAAAATGTTAGCACTTTCACTGTGGTATTTTTATGACAATATTTTTGTACTTTTACTCAAGCAAAAGCTTAAATACAGTGCTTTTACATTGCAGTAGTGCTACTTTTACTTAACCACTTAAATCCCAGCTTCCGTATTGTGGGGAAAAGCTTTTGCAGGAAAATAGCAGATATACAAGCTCATAGTTTGTACGAGGTTGTAGATCTGCTATTTTTGAAAAATCTCGAAAATGTGTGCAAATCTTTGAATACGTATAATTTCTAAAGCAATATTTTTTACTCAAATCTTTGCTTCTGGGTGTCCCTGGAACAAAAATATTTTTTTACATCATTCTCATTTTGGGGGTCCTTGACATGACAAAAGCTTGAGCACCGCTGATATTATAACAATATAAAGTGTCTCAGTTAGGATTTAGAAGACATTAGAATGGTATCTCAGGGTCTCAATGGGTTAAGTATGAAAAGAGATCTGCAGTCCTACCACTGGCTGTGCAGACTCCACAGTCTGCACAGCCAATGGCTACTCCAGATCCCAGGCTATACGAGGGTTAAGATGAAATACTTTTGGAAGAAAGGATGCTGGCTGTCCTTCCTGCTGTGAAAAGTCAAAAGTTTATTATGATGAAACTGTGGCGAAATCTGTTTCACTTTATCCCCAGAGGTCACAGCTAGCTAGCAGCATTCATCCTCTCAGCCCCAGCAGAGTGCAATACCATGGCCCCTCTATGATAATAACACTGTCCTCCAAAAGCTATGAAAAATGCAACAACATGACGTCTTGTCTTCACGTTTTTTTGGGGGGGTTCTGAACGTCTGAACGTTCTGTGTATTGTGGGTGGAGCGCAGACACACGCGGCCACCTTTTTAGTGGCAGGAAATTATGTCACATGGAAACGCACGTGACGGCTACATTTGGTGCATATTATCGCCGCTGTGCCGGTGGAAACCTTGTCAGAAATGTCAGAACTGTTACTTTTCAGGAAATGGGAAAAAAATAGAATGTGGATCCAATGTAGTTATTATTTGGTCACAAGCTCTCCTTAATTCTTTTCATTGGTTCAATATTTATAAAACCCACACTAAAGGTAGGGTAAGTGATATGTTTTGGTTAAAACAGAGAGTTTTGTACTAAAAGGTTAAAAGCACTGTATTGTGATAGTAATCATTGCTATAGAGTGTTTGTTCAGTCACAGGGGTCTCCCCGTCTCTCCAGCTCTTTAATAAACAGAAAATACATTTCCAGGTAGGTGACAACATTTCAGCCAATCAGGAGAGAGTACTCATTTATCAGCTTCATTTTTATAGTGTTCCAGTTCCAATGTGTTCAGCTTCATTTCTTTGTGTCACCACTTCCAATTTCGCTTGTTTAATCTTTATCCTTACTGAGTTCTCTATCCTGATTGGATAACATTGGTATCCTGACCTGAAAATGCATTTTCTGTTTAATAAAGAGCTGGAGAGACATGGAGACTCCTGTTACTGAACAAACACTCTAAAGGGTTGTGTGCAACCAGCCCAATTATACTCACATCACTACACCTTGTCAGCTTGTAGATCTGGTGCTGTTTTTTTGTGAGAGTGAATGAAGTAGCCCTATTTATGTGAATGAGAAGAAAATCGTTTTCCAATGTTTTAAGTAACAAAGGACCAGATACTAGACAAGTGAGCTCCTCTGAGCGCAGATCTCTGCCAGGCCGGGCTGTCTACCCAGGGCTGTGTCAGTCGTGGAGTGCAGCCATCAGGGCACAAGGAAGCTAGACCATCAGAATGAACTAAAATGGTGGTAATTAATTTTGCTTTTTTTGCTTTTGTTACTTGTAACAGTATTTATACGTTGCAGTATTGAGTGCTTTTTCCGGGTGCATTTCGCCTTTCCGACATGTCGCCTTTCCGATGTTAACGAACCCTATACCTAACCCTAACCCTAACCCTAACCGCACGCGGAAGCCACTAGTCGGAGTGGCGAGATGTCGGAATGGAAGGAGCACCCCGCTTTTTCCACCACTGATGTACGTGGTGGTGCCTTTTCATTTCACATGTTCCCCTCAAATCCCTTCAGTGGTCTAGTCTTTGATTTGTCTGCTTCAGTTATAGGGTCAGGATCAGCTATATGGGTTCAGCATGACGGTGAGATAATTTCTGTCGTGTTTGGTTTAGTGCTGCTTCCTGTCTGTGATCCAAGTGTCCACATACTCTGTAAACTGTCATTGACTGAACTGGCTTTTGTTATTTTTTCCCTATCCCATATCTTATACTCCCCCCTTTGGAAACACCACGCTCCTACTTGTAACCTGGGAAAGGTTGAGAGAGGATGCACTATTTTAAAAGATGGGGGACAGAAATATTAGGCCACAAAACCCATTACTCTGGTGGAGTGGAATATAACCAGAAGACAAAATGAATGCCTCTTCCTTGAACTGAGTTTGATCAATATTATCATGTTATATTAGTCCATTAATGCTGACAATTAAAGCCTGTTGGGGGAACTTGCTCTCTGCAAAACATCACACAAATATCAAATGAAATATTGCCTAACCAAGGATAGACAAAACAAATGATCCACTAGGGATAATTATCCCTTCTCTGCATATTGTATTTGTAACATTCAGCCCACAAATTAAAGCCAGAATCCCATAAATATGTTCTGATTAAGGAAAATACGAGTGAACTTCAAGCATTATGCAACCAAGATCCGAATGGACTGGTTAAAGGAGAATTACGGTCATTTTAAGTGTTATGTTTGATGTGTGTCAAATCACTTACCAACGTAGAAATGAAAATCGCGTTACTCGACAGATCCCCCTGTCAACCCCCACCGTTGGCATGATACTCCTATCGTGGATAGCCCAAATTCGCCTATTTTAACAAATGCAAAGTCTGTTTTTTTGCTTCTAGTACTCATTGTTGAGTCCCATGATAATGTAACAGGCGCTAAAACTCCCGACAAGCTAACGGCTAATAACAGAACGAGCTAATGCTGGTTGCTGGTTTCTCTCCCGACCTGGCAACCTGGGGCTGCCATGCAGAGATAAGCAGCCCCAGCGTTAGCTCGTTCTGTTATTAGCCGTTAGCTTGTCGGGAGTTTTAGCGCCTGTTACGTTATCATGGGACTCCACAATGAGTACTAGGAGAAAAAAACAGACTTTACATTTGTTAAAATAGGCGAATTTGGGCTATCCACGATAGGAGTATCATGGCAACGGTGGGGGTTGACAGGGGGATCTGTCGAGTAACGCGATTTTCATTTCTACGTTGGTAAGTGATTTGACACACATCAAACATAACACTTAAAATGACCGGAATTCTCCTTTAAAGTAGCTCTGGTTGTCGTTGAGAACTCCTAAAGCTATATGGACCATGTGCATAGTGTATATGTATACATCACGTGGTGATCATTTTGGGCTCATCAGCACACACTCTTGTCAAGTATATACACATGATGTGGGCGGCTCCGTGGTTGTGACTTATGCTGAATTTATGCTCCGTCTAACCAAATTTGGTTCCATTTTGAACACTCTCGGAGTTACAGACCCACAAGGGTCAATTCGGTTCCTAACTATCAATTATTTGTCTGGGGACCCCCTGGAACTCCTTTAAGGACCCCTGGGGGCCCCCAGACCTATACGCTCTTAATAAGTCAAACCTACAAGCTTAGCTTAAACTTGTACTGCTATTTTTGGCGCACAACACATTTGTACGACTAAGCCGTGGGCTTAAAAATTCTGTCCATTTGGTTAACTTGAGACAGATCCAAACAGCAGTCAGTCAGTCACCCAGCCCTTCAGAGCAGTGATTCACCCCTTTGTGCTGCATGACTCAAACCTTGTTTCCTTGCCTTCCTCTCTTATGTTGTCCTCCTCATCCCTCCTGCTGTCTCTCTAAGGAGTTGTGATTGCCATCTGAGCCCCGGCCAGCATGAAGAGTCCTCCTCCCAGCCATCAGCTGTGGGATCATACTGTGAGTGTCCACATCACAACGGTATGTGTGAACATGCTCTTAAGACATGATAAATGCACGCATACACAACACAAAAAATCACCACCCGATATAATGATTATCAGTTGCTTGTAATGGGCTGCATTTGTTTATCAAAAATAATCCTTGCACCATCAAACTGTCCATTAGAGTGCATATTCTCTTAAATGGTGTGGTTGTGCAATCAAGCCACACTACTGAGTTCTGCAGATCTACAAATGCAAATTATTGCTTTTTTGGAAGTCCAGACAATCGACTCTTTCATGAGGTGACATTCAGACAACCATCCTGTGAGATGGTCCCACGTTGAAGTACTGCCAAGTTCTCTTTGTTCAGCGGAAATATCACATAGGTCCCGATCCAAAAAGCAAAAGGTGCATGGGTTCAGTGCATGGGTGTTAGGGAGGACCAGATGATGGGGAGGTTGTCATGGGGGGGTTTTCCGATTGCGGCACAAATGGCGGGAAGATGAGTTCAGAGCTGCAGATGTTTAGGCTCGCTCCTCCGCTCTGGAGGTCTCACATGCGTTCATCTGGATCCAGATCCAACGCAAAACTGACATGGATTCAGATGACGCAAGGCATGGCTCCGCCTCAACATCGCTTTCGTCAGGCTCTTTTCTCTCGCTAATCTCATCTCACGGGCCTTGTCAGCGCAGCACACAGTATATAAAATAGGGTGTGAGTCCATTCCCTGGATACGACAAATCCTCCAGTCCGTGCACGGTTGATATGAAACGGCCTCAGAGTATAATGAGAGCAAACGGCCGCTCCCCCAGCTTCCATTAACCCATTAAGACCTGAGGCCGATTCTACAAATTCCTTCTAAAATCAGAAGTTCTCAAACTTTTTCGTAATTCAAAATTATTCAACACTTTCAAGATTTCTCAAAAGAATTAGCAGATGTACAAGATCGCAGCGCGGCACAAAGTGATGCGCTGTGAGCTTGTATATCTGCTATTTTTGAATAGCCATCGCTAAATTCCAAAAATGACACAAATGCTTGCCCGGTTTTTCACGGGTTGTATGGTTCCGTCTCCAGAGGATGCTATAGAAAGGCTTTTCCTATAGTTTCCTCATGAGCCTTGAACTCATTTCCTTGCGTATTTATTCGCCCCCGTGCCCACCGCCGCCGCCGAAGCAGGTATAGGGTATAAAACTATAATAAAACCAGTCACTGAATTTAAATGAGAGGGAAAAGTCAGTCTCGCCAGTATATGTGCGAATAAGGCATGGTGTCATTCAGGCCCGGGAGCCAAGCACTACAGAGCAGAACGGGAGAGCCAGGGAGGCGCCCCAAGTCTCTATCCCACAAGAACCAGAAAAGTCCCCTAAACCTCATGAACCCTATAGCGTCCCTGTTATGGGGGGTGGGGGGGGGGGGCAAAGATTCTGCGAAAATAGCTGATTTAGAAACTCACATATGTGTCGCGTTGCAACACATTGTGGGGCTTGTAGATTGGTTATTTTCTGCGAAGAGACTTGGTGTATTATAGAGGGCACATTATTAGTATACATTATTTGCAAGGACACAGCTGTGTTCGACAACATTTTCATTATCGGCAACTGTGGTTAATGGGCATCTCAACACAAGCGAGGGGTTGAACCAGACTTAAAAGGGATATTTCACTTTCAAACATGTGTGGGGTCATTTTTTACATCTACTCAGGCTTTTGTTAGCACCCCAGACAGTTTATAAGTTGCTTGATTCAGTATTTAGATATTTGATGTTCATTTTAACTCTTCCTACAAACCCATCGTAACTTCAAACTCCATTTTAACCATGTTACATTAATTGAAAACACCCGTCCTTGGTTCTGGTGACTGATATTGTCCTTCTAATGCATGTACTTTTTCAATTACCGTATTTTTTCATTTATTTTTTATATTTTTGGGGTAAAATGAAAGAAAAAAAACGTTTTTGATAAAACACCGTCTCCTCACGCATTAGAAGGACAATATCAGTCACCAGAACCAAGGACGGGTGTTTTCAATTAATCTAACATGGTTAACATGGAGTTTGAAGTTACAATGGGTTTGTATAGGAAGCGGTCGTGTCTGTTAAAATGAATATCAAATATCTAAATGCTGAATCAAGCAACTTAAAAACTGTCTGGGGTGTTCACAAAAGCCCAATTAGACATTAAAATCACCCCAAACATGTTTGAAAGTGAAATATCCCTTTAAGTTATGTTCTATAAACATGTTGAACGTGAGTGACGTTGTTGTTGATGTGTTGCACTGGACAGATTTCATGCATTTTTCTGCCAGTGTGTTTTTATTGGTCACCAAATCGCTCTCAAAGGGATACCAATGATATCGTTCACCACTGTCGTTGTAATTGTGGTGTGCTCTGCCATCCACATAAGAGTTTTTAAAACATTTTTATATCGTTCTTGGTGAAAATCTGTATTCGCAACTCTCAGTGACAGGGGGGAGGAAGCTGATATCATGGCAGAGGACTCCACAGCCGTTTGTGGTAGTGTCCCAATTGCAGGAAGACCACAAGTGTCGCCATGTCTGCTTATTATGAGCGACTTTGGACTTGTTTTTCTGTAAAGTTGCTTCTAAATATTGGTAGTTGCGGGTTGCGGTCTTTTGGGCTTGTTTTTAAAAGTGTAGTTGCATCTTATTTGGGCTTGCTTCCAATTTTCTGGATTATTGTTGTTTTTCAAGTGATTATCAAACATTTTCATGTCAAGGAGCCCCAAATCAATTAATGTATATTTGTCCACAGACCCCCGTCTGAAATTATAATTTGTGCCAGGGACCCCCGTACCAGATTTATGTTGATAAAATGTATTAAAAAAAAGATTCCACATTTTGCTTTTTTCCCCCCTCAAATTTCTTTTTGAAAATAGCATATCTACAAGCTCACAACGTGGCGCGTTGTGAGCTTGCAGATCTGCTATTTTCAAATGTATTTAATTGTATTTAGGTTTAAAGTACTCTTGCCTACAGTAGGTCGCTTCTTTTGGGCTTGTTTTCATAAATCAGGTTGCTTATTTCTCACACTGAAGACCACCCAGTTTACACTTTAGGGCAAGGCACGGTGGCCTATAGTCCTATTGTCTGATCCCACTCAAAAAAATGCATTTCAACCATTTACGGCCCTGCCTCCTTAACGAACATTAACCCTGATGTCCCTTTTTTGGGCAACTTTTCAAGAAAGATATCAACATTTTCAAGACATTTTCTCCCTTTTTTTTTGGTTTTCAAAAATAGCCGATCTACAAGCTCACACCACATCGCAACGCGACACATTATGAGCTTGTAGATTGGCTAAAATAGCCAATGGCTATTTTCCCTATTTGTCGTGCAACAAATAGGTCTTAAGTGATATCATCTGTTACAGGAGACGCAGAGCAAGAGCGGTCCAGCTCTATCCAACCCTCCTCCACCCAACATCCTGAGCTACAGTATATCGTCTGTCCAAAACTGTTACTTTTCAGGATTCAAATGAAAAAATAGCAAAAGTAGCAGATCTACAAGCTCAAAACGCGGCGCGAAGAGACGCGTTTTGAGCTTGTAGATCTGCTACTTTTGATGCTTTTGTGTGACGCTGTAGTATGATCAAGTAGGCGTTCATTACGGCAGTGGTTTTCAACCTTTTTCATGCCAAGGACCCCTAAATTGTTATACATTTGGCTGCGGACCACCACTTGAAAATGTTTTGTGCCAGGGACCGCCAAAAGCAAAGATATCAGTTAATTTTTGCTTTAAAAAAATATAAATATTCAAAGATATGCACACTTTTTCAAAGTTTTTCAAAAATAGCAGATCTACAAGCTCATAACGCGGCACTCGGTGCCGTGCTATGAGCTTGTATATCTGCTATTTTTGAATAGCCAAAGCTAAGCGGTTGAAATGATTGTGACGCTATGTTAACTAATTTCGCTGGGGACCCCCTGCTACTCCCTCAAGGACCACTGGTGGTCCCCGGACCACTGGTTGAAAACCACTGATTGGAGATGGAAGGTTTCTGCCCGACAGAGACGGGCCTATTCAATCACTGCAAGCTAATGTTAGTGTTTGTTGCCCCATCATTTACACTCTGCCAACCTTGGCCCGCCTCCAGTTATGTTCCATGGAGCAGAGTAGCGGTCAAGACTCAAAAAGGGGACAAGGGGGGGGGGGCATTAGTATTAAATTATGGCTTTAGCATTACAACCCACCCACAGTGGACAGTCTTGTGGGTTAAGTCACCTTTTATTTATTTATATAGCACACTTAGAAAAAACAACGGGAGTCGAGCCAAAGGGCTTTTCAGTCCAGGCCAGATGAACAAACAAAAAAAAAACACGGTAACCATAATAAATCATAATCCATGAAATCAAGCCTAAAATGGAAAACACATGAATTGCCGTGAAATTACGAAGGCCCAAAGCAAAGTAGTAATATAAAAAAAGATGATGAGAAACTGGATAAAAACAAACAACAGATTAAAATTATGTAAGAGGTCATTAAAAATAAATTGAGAGTGACTACTGGGTGTGTATTACATGACAAGTCACTGATGATATACACAATCAATAACTGAATGACTAATCTAATCGACTTCCCTCCAGTGGTGGAAAAAGTACTAATACTACAATAAAGTAAAAATGTACTTGAGTAAAAGTACAAAAGTATTGGCATCAAAATGTACTTAAATAGAACCAAAAGTAAAAGTACTCATTATGAAGAATGTCCCATTTCAAGTTGTCCAATGTATAAACATCTTTTGAAAATAGCAGATCTATAAGCTCATTGTGAGCTTGTAGAGCGGCTATTTTCGAATGGCCGAAATGTATATAGGGCTGAAGTGGTTATAATATATGTTTTGTAATAATAATAAAAATCTACAAAGTATAAGTAACTCAAGTTTTCAAATAATTGCAGTGGAGTAAAAGTACAATATTTGCCTCGGAAATGTAGTGGAGTAGAAGTAAAAGTATTGGAAATTGGAAATACTAAAGTAAAGTACAAATGCCTCAAAATTGTACTTAAGTACAGTACTTGAGTAAATGTGCTTAGTTACTTTACACCACTGCTTCCCTCACTGCAAATGGTGTCAATGTCCAGATCTTATGAGTAGCAGTATATTCTTTAATCCACACAGATTGCAATATTGTATTCATTACATGTGTGTATTTCAGACTACGGGTGGATGTTTTCTCTTGAAAGAAGCAGGATTGTTCCAAAGGCATGCATTGCATTAGCTTGTGAGTGATAGTCTCTGCTGTTCTATGGGTCGTCTTATTGGTCACTTTAAACCACCATAGTTGCTATACCTTTAGAACTCTGCATTTAGAGATAGTCACTGGCACTTCACCCCCTCACTCACTCATACAATATATTGTTGCTGTCGGGCAAAAACCTCTTATCTCCATATTCTATCATTTTGTGTTTTTTTGTAAATTAACGGCCTACTTCATCATACTACAGCGTCACACAAAAGCATCGAAAGTAGCAGATCTGCAAGCTCGAAACGCGGCGCGAAGCGACGCGTTTCAAGCTTGTAGATCTGCTACTTTTGCTACTTTTGAATTTGAATGCTGAAAAGTAACTGTTTTGGACATGAGGTTTCCACCCAACAGAGACGATATGTGGACACCTTTGTGTGTGTGTGTGTGTGTGTGTGTGTGTGTGTGTGTGTGTGTGTGTGTGTGTGTGTGTGTGTGTGTGTGTGTGGCTAATCTCGCAAACCACTGGGCCAATCGGCATCGGCTTCGTGAGCTTTTTTCGCTATTTTCACTATTTTTGAAACACGGCTTATAAGTTATTCATTCATAATGTATTTTTGTACAGGTCCCAGGGGTTACGACAAAATAATCTTTTGGATAAAAGTTTGGGAACCGCTGGTTTAAATATAAAACGAGTAGTGGGTGAGATTTCCAACATATCTGCCAAGTTTGGGAGCTGTAGCTGCATGTCACGGTTTCTGAGATCCAGATATTTTTAGGAGAGAAGAATAAAGAATAATTCGCCATCAGTTCGCCAAAGTCAACAAGCTTTCGCTGCTTGTACCCCTAATGAAAACCTCCTCTCCTGATGCAATCCCACAGGGCGGTTTGGGGCTTTTCCCATCATTACTGTCCTCCCAACTCTGATAAACATTAGGAATGCACTTTTGAGCATGAAATATTACACTGTAATTTTCCTTTATGAATGAAATTAGCGTGAGGGGGCGGCCATAGCTGAATGGGCAGAGAGGCTGCCTGGTAACGGGTTCGACTCCCGGCTATGTGTCGAGGTGACCCCTGAGTGCTCAATATGATCACCTGAGCCCGAGCAGCCATCAGGTGAAGGTGATGCTGAAACTGAATGAGTCTACATCATATGTGGGACCAGAGTGGATGTCATATATCTACACACATATTGCATATTGCTGTGTTTACATAATACCTACACATAATTTGTGCTATTGCATTTCACACAATAAAATCCTCACTGTTCATTTATCCATTTGTAACTCAGTTATATTAACCCAGAGGATTTTGCAGTGTATACCCACGCATATTATTCTACTATTGTACTTGTTGTTACTTGACTTGACATGTTGTTAATTACTGTACCTGCACACTGCACAGTCAATACGCTCACATACTGTACTTCATAGCGTATGCTGCCCCGTGTTAATATGCAGTGTAGCCATTTATTTTAGACTGTCTGTGTATCATTGTCATATTGTTGAGTCGCCCCCTCAAGTACTGTACTTAAGTACAGTACTTGAGTAAAATGCACTTAGTTACTTTACACCACTGGTGAATGTAGTCATGTGGTGGCATCAAAATCCCCCAGGACCGGGAGGAATATTTGAAGAAAAGGTTGATATCAACTCTATGGGTGGCGTAGCAGAGAGATCAAGAGATTTATGTTTTTCTCTCCCTTCCTGCATCAGATTACTGTAAGTGTGAACACAAGAGGAACAAGAACCAGTAAGCAACTCGTCCTCAAGAGGCCTCGGACCATGTCAGAATTCTTTTATAGCATATTACAGAACCAGAACCATTACTGTAAGATGTTTGGCACCATTGAGCCGTTTTTTAGCAGCTGTGACTAACAATGATTAGCCCTGATAACAGAGAGCTTGCAAAGCAGTATGGTCCGTGGGCGTCATCGTTATTATATCAACACTGAGTCAAACGCTTGTGTTATGCTTAACATTGCTTTCCTTAGTAACCGATTAAGTAGCTTTTAGCACAAATTGTGTTGGAACATTTTTGGAGAGAGTCAAGCCTCGCCTGGTATCCAGCCCTGCCCGAAAAATGTTTATGGAAACGGAACGGTTTATGGCCTGAATCAGTAAACTTGATAATCAAAGAATGATGTGTACTCTTTGGTGATGTGCATGGGCTTTTCTCTGAATAATATGGCCCTCTATCCAAGACTAAATCTACACAACTTAGTATTTGTGCTTTTGATCAGAAATACGCTCGGTAGCATAAACACTTCACACAGTGAACCGAGTTGGGAATAACACGCACGGACTACGCAGTCAAACTCTCACTGTTGGTTTTAACTCAGAGAGATAAACTACTGTGATGACTGTGCTGTGTGTCGACCTTTGGCAACACATTTTACGTTTGATTAAATCATATTCACATGCTAGTGGTTTACACTATAAAACTCTGTTATGAAACACTATTTGTTGTTCATAAAGTAACCAATTATCAGCTCAACTAAGCTAAATAGTTTGGCTCAAGCAAGAGCACATTTGTTCTCCAGGCAAAAAGAGCAATGGTTTTCTGATTTCAACTACAGCACTACAGTACTATAACTTGCAGTATGTCACAAAAGGTCCAATGAAGAATAAGCTTTAAAAGGATAGTTCACCCCCACAAATACTTTTTTTTCTATCGATTAGTCACCCCATGACTTGAATTCATGGATATAATTTGTCGCATTCCTAAGCCATTCCAATAATTTGATGTCTCCTCCCGGAATCTCTGCCGGTTATCATATTATTGGCTTAGGAATGTGACAAAAACAAAAAAATATATACATTAATTCAAGTCTCCATGGGGTGACTAATCGATAGAAAAAAGTCATTTTGGGGGTGAACTATCCCTTTTATTGCCGCAAAATGAACTTTCAATACCATAAACCTAAGAATGTACCTTAAGCAAAAACCAACAGTCTGGCTCTATCGAGCACATTTCTCCATTCTTGTGAGATGTGGAGGTGGAGAGACAGAGATACAGAGAAAAGGCCATCAGAATGCTGACTGGAAAGCATAACATAGGGTCAGGTGCTGGGCAAGTGATCGCCCGACTGACCATCTCCCAAGAATTTGGGACTTTTATTTTCCACCGGATCCAGTGGATAGATAAATGGGCAAAGCAAAGAGGCACCTGTCTAAAAATTAACTGTCAGCCGGCACCGAGACAGATCCAGCTCTCGTCTCCCGGCCCTCCCGGCCAAAATGGGAACGAATACGAGGATTCCTGAGCAGGCTGCTCAAATAAGCAGCACGCTGTGTGACACCTCGCCTCTCACATGAAGAGAGGATGAGGTTGGGGGGGAGGGGGGGGTGAGGAAGATGAGATGGTGCGAGACAGAGAACTGACTGTCCTGTCAGGGAGTGGAATGAGAAAACCAAACACCTGGGTTTAAACATTCAATAGTGGAATCCGCTCGACTGTAAACAACAGCCACGAAAAATAGAGATGATATGATTCATTTTAGGACTATTTGGTGAAAGGTTTAAGAGAGAAAAAAAAATCTACTCCATTCCTCTGAGCTCCGTCTCGGTGGATGTTTGCCAAAGAAGCGAGGCTGACCAACCAACCCGGTCCGTCCACATCCCTCCCCTCTAGGAGAGGAGCACAGCTGCGTTGGGTTTGGTGCGGAACCGACTTCCCATTCAGTCTGGCCAGCGGTTCCTGTACAGGAGATAGCTAGGATTGTCATTATCTCAAATTGCGCCATCCGTTTCCCGCACACACGGCTATAAGCGCACAGTGGGGGTTTTCTGGCAGTCACACGGTCACACTGACTCGCAGATGTCTGACAGGTAATGTAATAGAACATAACGTTTTCATGACAAACACAAGCGACGGTAAACGCTTGGTAGTTGGATCCTCTCAGGGCCTTTTTGGCTGCCCCGCTGTCAGCTCTCATTTCCTGCTCACTTTACAGTATAGGAGGCATCTTGTGAGATGAAACATTATGATGTCTGTGATGCATCCCTATTCCCTTCATCTTCACATGATGGTTAAACAGTGATATGGAGGGGTTTGAAAAGACACTGTAAATCTTGGGCCAAAATGAATGTGTGCTGCTGTGCTTTCTCCAAGTCGGCAGACCACGGAGTTCAACCACTTATACGCCCTATATATATACGCTTTGGAATGTGTGGAATCAGACATCTTCGCCCATAATGACATCCCCAAAATGGGGATGCTCGGTTGAAAATGGATAAGATAAGATAAGATAAGATAAGATAAGATAAGATAAGATAAGATAAGACAAGATAAGCCAACATTGATTCCCATGGGGATATTGCCGTAAACAGCAGTATGAGTGAAACATGTGACATGTAGAGAGATAGAAAAATAAGGATATCTACAGTATTAACCTATTCAAACCGGGAACGCATCTGTGTAACCACTTTAACCATTATTTTATACTTTGGCTATTCAAAAATAGCTATGAGCTTGTATATATTTTTTGGGGAAAAATCATGAACATTTGTGTAAATCTTTGAATGTATATATATTTTAACGCTTTTTTTTTTACTCAAATCTTTGCTTCTGGGGGGGGGGGGGGGTCCCTGGAACAACATTTTGGGTGGTCTTTGATGTGAAACGTTTGAGAATCACTGATATTATAGCAACATAATAAAAAAAAGAAAAACTGTTAGGATTTAGAAGACATTTGTAGAATCCCCCAGAAGCAAAGAGTTGAGTTAAAAATGTTCGCTTTAAAAACATATTATATTCAAAGACTTGCACACATTTTCAAGATTTTTCAAAAAAATAGCAGATCTAAAAGCTCTATGAGCTTGTAGATCTGCTATTTTTGAATAGCCAAAGAAATCTAAAATGACAGGTGCGTTCCCGTATTGAATGGGTTAATGGATATGTATGTACAGCATGTCAACAGTGGATATGAGACTGAGATTACACACACACACACACACACACACACACACACACACACACACACACACACACACACACACACACACACACACACACACACACACACACACACACACACACACACACACACACACACACACACACACACCAATGTCAGCGGCCTTCAACAGGCCCGGGTGTCCCGACCGCACGCACGTACGCACACTACATGCACACTGTCTTTTGTGTGTCTACACAGAAAGCCTTGATAGAACATGTGCATTACAGACTCATGAGTCGTGTGAATAAATCGCAAACAATCCAAATGATTGTCATGGATGAGCGACCTCGTGGATGATGATGATGTCCATAAAAGGACGAAGGGGAAGTGATGTCGTCAGAGTGCAGCGATCCTCATTCTCCTCCGGGCCGTGGGCCGGTCTCCAGTGGAATCCTGGGAGATATGGAGGTGGGGGGGTGGGGGGGGGGGGGGTCTGTGACGGAGACCAGCTGCTGACTCAGTGAGTCATATTTACCTCAGCTAGGGAGAAGGGGAGAAGGAAACGAGAGAGAGCTGCTCCTCGATCCCCTCCAGACAAAGAACAGACGCCGACATGAAGAACAGCCCCCCCCCCCTACAGAACAGACAGACAGTGGTGGTGGAAAGTAACTAGTGCAATTACTCGAGTACTGTACTTAAGTACAATTTTGAGGTATTTTTGCTTTACTGGAGTATTTCCAATTTTTTCTTATGCTATATACTACATCTCAAAGGCAAATATTGCACTTTTACTACACTACAATTATTTGAAAACTTTAGTTACTAGTTATTTTGTAGATTTTGATTATTATTACAAAACCACCTATATAGATACTTTAGCAATTTGAAAATAGCCGATCTACAAGCTCACAACAAGCTCGTAGATCTGCTATTTTCAAAGGATTTTTCTACATTTTCTACATTTGAAAATGTTGAAAACTGAAATGGGACCTTCTACATAAGGAGTACTTTTACTTTTGGTACTTTAAAATTAGTTTGATCGAAATACTTTTTCCATCACTGAAAGTAACTAAGTGCATTTTAAAAATTAGCAGATCCATTTCCGGCAATTTTCGAGAGATTTTGACACATGTTTTAACTTTCAGGAAAAGAAAAAACAACATGAAAGCTTGAAACCAGTGAAAAGGGACATTTCACTTGTTTAAGTATATATTAATGCCAATACTTTTGTACTTTTACTAAAGTGTTGAATACAGAACTTTCACTCATAGCTGTATTTCTACATTGTGGTATTGCTTTCCAGTGGTGGCCCAGACAGCGCTGCCCTATTAGATGATTTGTTAGTGAAACAGTTTGTGGTGTGCTGTGCTGTTCCCTTGGCACTGCACGCGGTGCATCTTGCATGCGCAATAGCTTGTTCTAGGAGTAAGACGTGCTAAATAAATCATCTGCAGAGGAGAAATATTCATCTTCAGGGACTTTCTAGAAGGCGTCTGCCAAAGCAGCAGTGACACAGTGACTGAGTTTAGTCTGCTACTGCAACACACAACATTACACAAACCTCTCTCTCTCTCTCTCTCTCATCTCTCACTCTCCTCTTTTAATTATACACGTGTGCATTACATAATAGCATACAGTATACGTAATGTATGTATGTAATGTATATATCAGTGGTGGTATGTATCTATCTATCTATCTATCTATCTATCTATCAACCACTGTGTAATCTCCAGTATGGACCTCTCATCTCCCCTCTTGTCTGTGTGTGCATGTACATAATAGCATATTACTATCTACAGTGTCTGTCTGTCTGTCTGTCTGTCTGTCTGTCTGTCTGTCTGTCTGTCTGTCTGTCTGTCTGCAAGGGTTTGTATGACTGCTGGAATGATCAATCATTTCGAACACTATAGTAGATGACTTAAAGATCTCACGTTCAGGCCGTGAGATCACAGAGAGGCCCGACACGGGGGGGGGGGTGGGTTGGGGGGCGAGACGGCAGCTGAACCCGACTGAACCCAAACACGCCGGCTGAACAGCGCCATAACTCAGAGCCCCGTCTGACCCCACACACGGCCATGATGCCACACAGGGTGGTGGTATGTTACAATCACATCCCTCACTCCCTCCCTTTAGCAGAAAAAAGATTATTTTGGCAAAACCACATCTTCTAAAGCTGTAGGATCATGGACGCATTACGAGGCTTTAACATCTCATTGTGATCATTTGTGCGAGTGCGAGTGCCGCGCTATGAGCTTGTAGATCTGCTATTTTTGAAAAATCCCTGGCACAAAACATGGGGGCGGTCCGTAGCCAAATACATATGATTTTGGGGGTCCTTGACATGAAATCATTTTGAGAACCATGTGCTCTATAGTGTGTTCAATGCTGGCATGCAGTCTCACCCGCGGCGGTGATGTCTTTGAACACCACATAAGACAAGAGATAACTGTCTGGGGGCTCCCATGAGTCGCCTGCACTGCTGGCCAGCCATAAATAAACGAAAGAGAGTGGGCCTATGAATGATCATGAACGCCTCCCTGTAGGTTTGTCCAGGTCAGTGCCAGGACATGCATGGCTTAACCACATTTATTGCCAACTCCTCATCTTCACTCTGTAACTTTAAACATACGACTGAGGGCCAGCCTGATGAATCAAGCCTCACCACTTGCTTCTACCGTATAACGTAGCTTTACGTCTGCAAGCACACGCACACGCACACACACACACACACACACACACACACACACACACACACACACACACACACACGGTACTTGATGTTTGTCGTGTCTTACGTTGGATTACTATGTTTAACTTACTTAGGTGAGAACCTTTTATAAGCCCTATATGGGTTTCCTTTCTCACCTGCACTTATTTCTGAGTTGTTTGAATAATGTAAAAAAAAATAGCAGATCTACAAGCTCATAGCACGGCACAGATGAGCTTGTATATCTGCTGTTTTTTTATAGCCCAAAGAAATCTTAAAATGACAGAGATGCGTTCCAGGGTTGAATGGGTTAAAAACAACAGACAGCTTGTATTATTGCCGCAACATTTGATGTTGAGCGGAAAAAAAAGGATCAGACCTATAAGAGCTGTTGGGGGACCCAGGTCAGGTTTAAGTGGTTATAATCATCATTGGACAATACAGCCACATGTCACAGACACTCAGTAGCACATCTTCTAGACGCCGCTGTGTGTAAGATTCAATTAGGATAACAATCTGTCAACACTTTGCAGTCAGCAAAAGTCTCACGAGAGACCCCATCGGTGACTACTTTGGAAACGGACCACCCAAGATAAACAATTTAGCCGCTTGCTTTAGTTCTCACAGACTCTCACTCTGAGCCACAGTGAATCAGAACCCTTATCATGGCAGCCAGATATATATATATAAAAAAACACTTTAATCATCTGATGTGGGTAGAGTTTAGAGATAAGATAAACTATTGCTTGCCGTTCTCACAGTCACAGACTCAACAATGTGCTGTAACAATGCCATAGTTCCATTTACACATAAAGACACACGTGCATGCTTGCACGCACACACAATAAGTGTAAACCATGACACGCCAAAGTAAACACACTGGCTCGTGTACAGATCGTCTACAGAGATCACACATTAGTGGTTCTCAAAGTGGGGTCCCCCCCCACAAGGCTCCTTGTGGGGGTCCCCCAGCTGAATCAGTGATATTTATTAACCAAATGGACCCTCACGGGTCTGTAACTCTGAGAGTGCACAAATGCAATGGTTCTCAAACTTTTACATTTCGAGGTCTCCTTAACTCTAACGGTATACAAATGGAACCAAATGGACCCTCACGGGTCCATTTGGTTCCATTTGTATACCGTCAGAGTTACAGACTTGTAAGCGTCCATTTAGACCCTGCTAAAGGATCCCTGAGAGTCCCTGAATCTCACTTTGAGAACCACTGCACTAATGGAACTGAATGGACTCGTTCCATTTGTGCACTCTCTGGGGGTCCTTGAAATAAGAACATAATTTGAGAACCACTGACATATATCATACATGTGATATGCTAGCATCTCCAGGTACATACCGTCTCTCAGCCAGGGGGGGCGTGTTTATTGGAGATACAAGGAAGCGCAGTGATGATTCCAGTAGTCTTGCCCATATATGGCGGCTCCTATCCTCACTCCCTGCTTGGAGAGAGCCGCAACCTCAGTAAAAACGTCCTTAGAACAGGAGAAAGGAAGGAAGGAAGGTAGACTTTAAATTACATAACAGGTTTGGCAGTGGACAGATCTGCATGCGAAAGCATGGGGCTTGAACCTTGAACCCATGTAGGATTTGCCAACGGCGGCAGCTGGAATGTCTGGTATGATTTGTATTCCCAGCATTCCGAAAGAGGGGAAAAAAAGAACAATCTGCTGTTTGTTAATCCGTCAAAGAACAAACAAGCCACTATTGTCGTCCGCGATGAATTATTAAGCCTTGTGTAACCAATTTAAACAAATAAGGAGAACAAGAGATCGTTGGATTTGAATATTATTGTAGCAATGAGTGGGCATACTGATGGCAATAATAAGTACTATGGCAATAGCAAATTAACCACTTAAGCCATACTTTGTTGTATGCCGAATACAGACAATCACTTATACAAGTTCACAACATGCCGAAACGTGACTCATTGCGAGCCTGTAGATCAGGTTTTTCCTTATTTATTTATTTAAAAAAAATATGTATAACTGAACATTTTGGAAAAATGTGTTTAGAATTCTTTTGAAAGTTTTTTGAACGTTGTAACAAAACAAGTGATGTACTGTTTCAGTGGCGGAGTGAATTAAAAAGTTCCTTAGCCCTTTTTTCACCCTGAACATTTTGCACCCTGGCGAACGGCAGGCCCATTACAACTCTAATTATGTTACGATTCGTTTACCGAAAATCGGCGTGACTCACAATTTATCAGAAAATGAAGAGCTGGTTTGGATTATGCAAATCATCTGTCCCTGAACCTTTCATGGAAACTGATTGATGCTCAGAACTTCCAGACTGACAAAGTGATCCCTTTTCTGATAAATGGCACCGCAACAATGACGTTGATTGCAAAAGAATGAGCGAAGTCATTAACCACTTTTTCGTTTATTGTAAAATTCCAACACCTTATTTCTTATAGAAACAGCTCATCTGTGTGTGTTTTATTGTAGCAGCTGAAAGAATTTGAGGAACAATGGATTTATTTCAGCTTTTTGTTGTTTTTTTCCACACAACTATCTGTTAATAGTTAGCAACAGCAGAACATGGCCAAGGTCCTGTATCACACTGCATGGGAGTAGGTTAGCTGGCATGGAGGAAAACTATGAAAAGAAATGTAGCAGGTTAGTGTAGTATGTTAATGAAAAGGGAATTTAACATTTTTTTAACCTGCATTCCAATTTTGGGTGAGTCATTGTAGTCAAAATATACCAAAACAAATCGTACAAAAAAAAACTTTTCATAAATAGCTACAAGCTGACAATATTTCAGTTTTTTGTTGTGCAAGGAAGTATATAGGGCATAGGGCTTAAATGGTTAACCACTTGAACCCCACCCTGCTGCATGCCTGCTCTAGAACATTCCCCCAAGATCTACAAGCTCCCAACGCGTTGTAAATCGGCTATTTTTGCCGAAAAAAATGTTTTTAAAAAGTACAGTTTTATGTTTTAATTTTTACAGAATCGTTCGGGGTTACTCCCCGAAACCCGACTCTGCATAAGCAGATGAAGATGGATGGATCTTTTTTACTTCAGTCATCATTGTGTGGCCTGTTGGGAGACTCAGCACCTGCATTGTATCTCTTAATTTCTTGGAGACTATAGTCTATTTACAGTATAGACTTTAGCCGAGTGAATAATTTGATTATGGTTATGGTCACACTTCTTGTCATTAATTTGACATTAACTCCATAATACAATAATATCAGTTTCAGAGTTTAAAGTTGTGTACAGTATAACACCCTTTCTTTTTTCTTTTTTTAGAGTAGCCAAAAAGAAATGTACCCCCTTTTTCTCCCCTAATTATTCGTTATGCCAATTAATTCCTCCCCACGCACATTTAATAATAATACTAATATCTCAAATTTATATACCGCTCTTCTGAGTACCCAAATAAGCTTTACATGGAGGGCATGAGAAAACAACAAATAAAAACAACTTTATTAGGGGGAAAAACACTAAGACTAAGGAATAAAATCAATAAAAACTGTGGAATGAAGACGAAGGGGGGTGGGGGGTTTGCTGGGGAAAGCAATATTGAAGAGCTGGGTTTTGAGGGCGGTTTTGAAGGTTTGGAGGGTGGGGGCGTCTCTGAGAGTTTTGGGGAGTGCATTCCACAGGGTTGGGGCAGCAAAAGCTCTGTCGCCCCAGGTACGGTACTTGGGTCTTGTGGACCTCAAGGAGGTTTGAGTTACCAGACCTGAGGGAGCGGGAGGGGACATTTCTGTGTAATCACTGCTGTTGTATCTTACTGACTCACCTGCCAGTGAGGAGCCCCCACCAGGAGGGTGTACAAGGCCTTCATCCTACTCCTCCCGCCCAACACTCCCGTAATGATGGGTGCCGCCCTCCCCGCCTAGCTTCCGTCCCCCGAACACGGACCAATTGTGTTAACGTAGACGCCCGACAAAGCCGGATGCACCATGGTGGATAGTACCCTTTTTTAGGACCAGCATTGTAGGCAGTGTTGATTTCGTCAACTAAAAAAACTATGACGAAAATATTTCGCCGACTACCTTTTTTCACTGACGAAAACTAAATAAGAACTAAGCTACGATGACTAAGACTAAGACTAAATATATTGTCAATTTCGTCAACAAATAACAAAAACTAGACAAAAATGTTAGAGGGACGAGTGGAGAAGAGATCCAGTAGAAGTCATTTTATTTTTGGTTGCGCTCGGGTGTTGCGCTCTGAAAATAGCAGATCTACAAGCTCACAACGCGTCGCAGCGCGACGCGTTGTGAGCTTATAGATCGGCTATTTTAAGCATGCAACCAAGTGTAAAATCAGCCATTACGACGCCATCAAATACATTTTAGTAGACTAATTCAACTGTAGATTTAGTCGACTAAAACTAGACAGAAACTAAAACATTTCAGGTGACTAAAATATGACTGAAACTAAATAGAATTTTATTCAAAAGACTATGACTAAAACTAAATAAAAATTTGCTGTCAAAATCAACACTGATTGTGGGTCTGGTTACTTTCCTTCACCGCATCCTGTTGGATGTTAGAAGTAACTTAAATGGACTAAACTGCATGGCCCTACAAGTTAATAAAGAAATTCAATGTGGTCAAATATCTTTGGACATAACAATAGGTACAGTACATCTACAGTAAGAATGGATATACAGTGAAGCTAAAAGAGGATGAGATTGTGAGATTTCAGTGATTCTCAACCTGTGGGTCGGAGTCCACTGTTGGCTGTGAGGATATGGGCCCCCAAATACTTGACAATAATTGACACTAAGATTTCATTGATAAAATAACATTAATATTTAAAAGAATGTATATGTAAAAACAAATGTCATGGTATTTGTTTTAAAATAAACAAAAATGAAAAAAAAAAAAAAAACACACACGCAAACACGTGATTTTCAAGTGGGCCGTGATCCAGAAAAGGTTGAGAACCACCACTGCTCTAAAATATATCCCAGTCAACATCATACAATATGCTCACATATGGGTCCAAATATGAAGCACTTTTTCATGCACAGTGAATGCGCATTACAAAAGTAACAAACTCAACTAAGTAACTATAAAATAACTAAAATAAAAACACAATGTTCAACTACAGTATGTCATGCTGAAAAAGGGAACTGATGTACACAATATCTGATTTGGGATATTATTTTGAATAATCTGTATATGAAATATGAAAGACAACAAGAATCAATACATATCAGATATGAATTTTGAGGATAATACGCAATTTTGTCAGGAGGCAGTGTTTCACAACAGCCTATCAGTAAGACCATATTTCATCATGTTTTATTAGCCATGTCAGCGTTTTGGAATTCGCCAAGGGAAGGCAAGTGTTTGGCGAACGGGAGAATAAGGCCGGCCCTTCGTCATTGTTTCATGCATTACTGGAACATTTCATCTCCATTCCACTCACTTCCTGTACGAGAACGTCTGCAGATGACCAGAAAGGCCACAGAGTTCTTTGGGGTCAGGGTGAACAACATTGTTCTGGGTCAGTGGGCAATTAATCAATATAATGCAATGTATATATAATGTAATATGCAGGGCAGGAATTTAATGTAATGTAATTAATGTAATATGCAGGGCAGGCATTTCATGGGGGCCATGGCCAACGTGCCCCCTCAGTTTGGCTTTGTGCCCCTCAACGAAAAAAAAAGCGATATGCCCTTCTCGCCCCCACACTGCTGCCCCAGATGATTGAATCATTTTCTCCTCTGCCTCTTTCCTGTCAATACGGTTTTATACACCACTGTCTTTTGTTTCTTGAGATTCTGAATTCTCATTGGCCAACATCACGTGAAATGCCGTACCAGTGGTGGGTTCGATTTGAAACCTGGTGAGATGCACTGGAAAACCGGCTATTTACATCAGTGGTTCACAAACTCTTTCCATGCCAAGACCCCCAAACTGATATGCATTTGGCCGCGGACCCCCATCTGAAAATGTTTTGTGCCAGGGACCCCCAAAAGAGAGATTTGTGTTCAAATATGCAATGTTAAAAAAAAAATCCACCATTGAAGACCTCCTCATCAAGTCACATGGACTGTGCTGGTGCAGATTGGCAGTGGCAATATATACACACATATTCACAATATTCACATATTTATGAAGGGTTCCCAAACGTTTTAGGCCACAACCCCCAAAATATATCTGTATACACTTATACTGTATGTTGGTTTGTTTACTGTTGAGTGAGAAAACAATGTTTAAGCTAATCATCTGCCCCACCCCCCCCTAAAAATAATTTGGGGAGCAGCCCCTAGGGGTCCCGACCTCCAGTTTGGGAACCACTGACTTGGTACATTATGATTTTCCCTCATCCAAATAACACAGCTACAGTAGACGCAGATTGCATTGTAATGCAAGGTGTATACGAGTAATCTAAAACAGATTGGTGTAGTGTCTGGGTGGCATACAGGTCAAGTACTCACCACCATGTGCTTGCCATCCTTAGATTCCAGGTGCCTTCGGTTTGGCAGTTTGTCATTGGTGGGAAGCCAGCAGGCAAATGTGTCCATCATGCTGCAGCTGCAGACTCTCTCATGGCTGGTCGAGGAGCGGAACTGGGCAACCTCCACGTGTGTGTTATGTCGTTGGTTCTCAAAGTGGGGCCCCAGGGATTGGGATGGGGGGTTCCATGGTGTGATTGGTGTCTCCTGCAAAATGTGTTAATATAGTATCACAATAATTTGAACAACTTTAACCTGTTATACTTTGGCTATTCAAAACCGCGCTATGAGCTTGTAGATCTGCTATTCTTTTGAAAAATCTTGAAAATGTGTGCAAATCTTTGAATATATATATATTTTTAAAGCAAACATTTGTAACTCAAATCTTTTCTTCTGGGGTGGTCCCTGGAACAAAATATTTTGACATGGGGGACCGTGGTGGCCAAATACATATCATTTTGGGGGTCCTTGACATAAAAACGTTTGAGAACCACTGCTGTATGTACAAAAAAAATTTGTGTGTGTATATATATATATATATATATATATATATATATATATATATATACACACACACAGTATTAAATCTAGTTGGACATTTGTAATGACACCTGAAAAGTATCCATCAATCAACAACACTTTGTGCATGCTACCTGTTAATTTTGTTTATTTTGAAAAGTATCCATCAATCAACAACACTTTGTGCATAGCCTACTACTTTGAAGTTGGACATTCACCAGGAGGATGTAATGCTGCGTTTCATTATGGTCTTCACGGCGGGAACTTTCCTCGCTGCATTGTGTACCCATTTCAAATGTTAAGTGTATAGCAAAATGTGACAACCAAGTCAACGCAGCAGATTTCATGTAGAAGAAAGAGGCTTTCTTTTCCCCTGCAGCTGTGGCTGTGCTTGTTGGCAAAGTGGGCTGTCCTTGAGAGGAATCCTGGCCACAATCTGCAAAGCCTCTCCAGCTTGAAGTTTGAACCCGGAGCTATGATAAATGAGCTAAAAATGCTGTAACTCATTTTAAGTCCCTGCAGACTCTTCAGAGACGACTTTACAATATTCAACCAGCCGTCTGGTTGAATATTATATGTCTGGTTATACCAGACCATTTTTTTTGGTGCGGTATAATTGACAGCACCTTGTCACCTGCTTCAGAAGAACTGACTCCAAAGTGTGCAGGTCAACGTCAAAACATTATTAGAAAAATAAAAAATGTTAACGACACGTCGAAATGAAATCCCCAGGATCTACTGAAGTGTCACCGTTCTATTTTCCAGACCTCGACACAAACCTCCGGGTTGCTATTTGTGAATCGGCGGGGTATGCACTCGAGGTCCCTGTTCTGAAACGTGAGGGAATGTCAACAGAGACACTTTTAAAGAAGAGTGACTCAGCGGCCTGAGAGACAGCACTGTGATAAAACTGGTTCAATATATACATTATTAAAGCCATCCTGTTTAAAATACAGAAAGTTGGATTAAAACGGGGGGCTGTGTTTATGTGAAGCTGCAGTTCTCCTGTCATAGCTGTGGTTAGCCACAACATTCCTGCCACTGATACGCTTTTAGTCATACGTGCCGCGCTGTATGCGCACAAGCCGCAAGACTTGACTGAAAAGCCCCCAGAAATAATGGTTTCATTCTCCCCAGATGAGCGTGTCGTTCAACCTCCCAGAACTCTGTAATATGAAAAGGTGACGAGGACAGTTTGTTTCCATGTATGGTATTTCAGCTATACCACATCGCCGTGTGATTTTGATGAAGAACGATCAAAAAGAGTCAAGAGAGCGAATCATAAAGAATGACTTGATCCTGTTGATCACCAATTATAGCAAAGAAAAGAGCAGTGATTCTCAGAGTGGGGTCGAGGGACCCTTGCAGGCCCGTAACTCTGAGAGTGTACAAATGGAGGATCTTATCCGATATAGCTTTATTCCGTGTTGAGAGAACACGAAAGGAAAAACAAACCTTGATAATGATAACTGAATGTTTTAACTTTAAAGACAAAGCTTATACCCCCCCCCCCCCCCGAACTGTCTACTGTAGATATTTTTCTTTTTGATTACTAATCATTTATATGATGTTTTTGCATAGTATTATATATTTGTCTGTCATTAAATGTTTCGATGAATTGAATACACATGGACCCCCAATGGAAACGATGTTATGAATTGTCTAAATATCATGCTTGTATACGTGATAGATTCAAAGTGGTGGTAATGAAATCTACTGTAACGTTAGAACAATCACTCACATTCATACATTACTGTAATGAAACTACTCCTCGTTTTGGCTGGGGACCCCTTGGAGCCGCCTCCAAGCTATACCCCTGCAGGTCCCTGGACCACACTTTGAAAACCACTGAATTCTAAACTACAGCAATACAGCGTCTCTGTCGGGTGGAAACCTCACATGTCCGAAACAGTTACTTTTCAGGATTCAAATTGAAAAGCATAAAAAGTAACAGATCTACAAGCTCAAAACGCGTCGCGCCGCGTTTCGAGCTTGTAGATCTGTTACTTTTCATGCTTTTGTGTGAAGCTGCAGGATGATCAAGTAGGGCGTTCATTTAGGAAAAAACACAAAAAGTTCAAATATGGAGATAAGAGGTTTCTGCCAGACAGCAACGATATACCACTGTATGTCGCTCATTATGCCTGATGATTTCACATCAATCTGTTACTTTGTCATTGAGTCCAGTACAGTTTAAGTACAAGTCATAATATCTCACAGTATCTTAGCCTAACCCCTGGAAACCCCTCAAGGACTGCTCATGCAAATCAGTTTGTGTATGAGTCCGAGTTCCCTTTGGGGGGCAGTATGTACCTTCACTGCTCCAAGCCATTTACCCTGTCTTCTGGACTGTCTTTTGTTCTTATAGAATGCAGGCTTTGTCTTCGTTTCACATTCATTAAAAACTTACTTGCACACACAATATCATGCAAACACAGGATAGATGGTGGATTGATGGGCTGAAGTTAGTTAAAAAGGGTAGAGCCCACAGACCAAAGCAGGTAAAAAAGTAACTGACAACGTTTCACTCGCTCTGGATCTTCTTCAGGTCATAAAGTTCAGGTTTGAAGTTAGTGACCCCGTATTATTTAGAGGTTCAGTGCCTTGCTCAAGGGTTCACCAAAAGGAAGTGAACTGGCACCAGCCCACACTCCATATTCTTGTCCACGCCGGACTTAAACCAGCAACTCTCTGGTTCCCAAGCCAAGTCCATATGGATGGACTGAGCTACTGTCACTCCATGTGTAATGTGTGACAATGTTCCACCGTTGTGTTGTGGTGTGCGTGTGTGAAAGGGTCAATGTGAATTACACTGTAGTTGGAAGACTAGAAAAAGTGCTAAATGCAGTTCACTTACCATAAATCAGTAGTTCTTAAACTTTCTTTTGCCAAGGACCCCCAAATTCATATATATTTGGTCGCGGACCCCCATCTGAAAAGGTTTTGTGCCAGGGACCCCTAGAAGAGAAGAGTTTATAAGAAAAAAATATAATTTTTCAAACACTTTTTAATTTTACACACAAGATTTTTTCAAAATGTTCAAAAATAGCAGATGTACAAGCTCACTTCGTGCCATGCTGTGAGCTTGAATATCCGCCATTTTTGAATAGCCAACGTATAAATGGATTCAGTGGTTGAAATGATAGTGATGCCGTATTAACAAATTTGGGGACCCCCTGGTACCCCCCCAAGGACCCCTGGGGTTCCCCGGACCCCACTTTGAGAACCATAAATAATCTGCTATTAAAGGAAAAGACTTTTATTCATTTATTACTTTCTTTTGGCTATGAAAGGTAAATATTTCATAGGGGTATTGAGTCACTCACGTGTGACTCTGAGACATTTTTATATACTGTAATTCAACACTTGTATTCAATTGTTTTCCTTTACTCACATTCAGTGACATAAAAATCAGATTTTAATGGCAAGGTTCATGATTTAAATGTCATTTTTAGTATGGTGACAATATATCGTATCCACTCCCTGTATGATTAATGTGGATTTGAACAAAGCCGACTGCTTTTCCTAGACAGACTTTCATAGACAGACACTCTGTTATACTTGTGTTACTAGGCAATATGGAGACACATACAACGGACCAGCGACTATGAAAATAATATTACACATAGGCATGCTTTATATCATGTTGACATGACATCCCATTGCTGAACTGGGGAGCTTGGGCATATATGACTGCTACTATGTTTACAGTGATAATAAATATTACATGAAAATTATTTATCTCAATAGACATAAAGGTTGGTATTGCTGGCAGCTATTTGACTGTATTTTAGAACTATAGAATTATACCTGTTTTTTTAACCAACGATATACAAGCTCACAACGTGTCGAATCGCGACTCGTTGTGAGCTTGTAGATCGGCTATTTTCAAATAGCCTGTGTATAAAATAGGGCTGAAGTGGTTTATGTTTTATAATATAATAATTTATATCTGCAAAGTAACTAGTAACAAAAGTTTTCAAATAAGTGTAGTGGAGTAAAAGTACAATATTTGCCTAGTGGAGCAGAAGTAAAAGTACTTAAAACTGGATATACTCCAGTAAAGTAAAAAAAATAACTCAAATTTTTACTTAAGTACATACGTAGTGACTTTCCACCACTGCCTATCACATCCCACGGGGGAACTTCAGTTTTCAGCTTCACCCAGCTGAGTGCTGCCCACAGGGGAGCATGGAGGGGGGTGCAGTTTAAGTATCTTACTCAGGGCACTTTGACACTGAACACAATTCAGGCATTTAGCAGATGCTCTTAATCCTGAGTGATTTACAGTAAGCAAGGACAACACAATACATCAAATGCATAGAAATAGTAATCTAGGATCATAGGTAAACCAAGAAACTATCATCAGTAGAATATCTGGGGAAAAAATAATCTGTACATTGAAACTATACACGCTATAGGATGCCAGGTCAACAATGACCTGGCATCTGTCTACATAACATGCTTTCTAAATTACATTTTAGCCTTTGCATAAGCCTGCAAGGTCTTTGAGGCTAGGGCAAGTGCTACGGGCTAAGGTGGAGTCTGAAGAGGTGAGTCTGAAGAGTACAGCGGGAGATTGGGAGTGAGTCTGCAGTTCTAACATTACTGAGAGCTGGTATCGTACCTGAGTACTGGGACTTCTGAGTCCTAGGCAGGCTCAATAACCATTCGGCTATGATCGCCCCTGTTGTGTTTTGATCTACAGAGAGTTGAGGCTGAACTGAAGAGTGCTCGACATTAGCTGGAATAACTGGGATTTAAATGTGGACAGGTGTTGAAAATTTGCACTTGTGCTACTGTATAACACTCAAACAATGCATCTGGTTTGTCCAATGTAATTTGTGATGTCCACCATGTCAAATAAAATAAACAGAGTAACTCCAAAAACAAACAAACAAACAAAACTATTTCTAGTCTCTAGGGAAGCAAATTGTATGCAAGTCTAAAATCTCCAAACGTACCCTTCAATGTCACTGCCAGTGCCTCAGCCAGGGAACCTATTATACTGTTGAAGCATGCTGACACTGTATGCTGTCACGTCTGTATACACACTATGATGCACTACAGGTGTGTAGTCACCTAGCTCTGTGTCCAATGAGTTTGACTCAGGCCAGGTGTGACTGCTTAATCCAGCCACACCTGGCTTAAACCAGCCAGTGGTTCTCAAAGTGGGGTCCAGGGACCCTCAGGGTTCCTTGAGGGGGTTCAAAATGTATCCTTAACATCTCTGTAACTCTATACAGACAGTACACAAATGGAACCAAATGGACCCTTACGGCTCCATTTGATTCCATTTAAATTAACACTGAGGATTTTACAGTGTAGATTGGGATCCCACGCTTTAATTATTATATAGTTTTCATCAAATGGAAGTCTGTGAGAAAATGCATATCAAATTGGGGGCGCTTGAACTTAAAAAGGCTGAGAATCACTAGTGTAATTGGTCTAATTGGCTCTACTGATTGAACCATCAGAGCTTACCTAAACAGTATATGGTGATTGGGTTAAAATCCAAGGTTGCATGCTTCCTCATGGCTCGTGATACGATAAGATCTTTATTGATCCCGCGAGGGGAATTCAGTGACCAAAGACAGCACAGCAGAAAATACAGATTACAGGGCAAAACTAAACATACTATACAGCATGATGAAAAAAAAACAAATTCAGTGCAACACCATCAATTATCTGCAACATTACACAATATACAACACTATACACACCCTCAGCAGTGCTTGCATAGAGAAAGACAAATTAAATTACAAGAGAGTTCACAGTAAGCATGTCTATTGTGTCCATACTCCATACTGTAACAAACGTATTCCAATTGCAACGAAGAGATAGCTATATCCATTACGGACCGACAGAACATCTGCAGCATCCTGTTACACACCGAACGACCTCAGCATCCTCAGAAAGAACAATCTACTCTAGCCCTTCCGTGCTGTAGAGCAGGGGTCTTCAACAGGGGGTCCGGGACCCCTAAGGGGTCCTCAGTTACTACAGGGAGGCCGCCAAATCTTTGTGTGATATGATCTTTTTTTTTTTGCATTAACCACTTGAACCCTAGCATCCCTATATTCTGAGGAGAACTTTAGCCCAAAATAGCAGATCTAGAAGCTCACAACGCTTTGTGAGCTTGTAGATCGGCTATTTCTGGCAAAGAGGTTTGGTGTAGAGGGAAAGAAGAACAGACCAAGTACAGAGCGAAAGGTGAAGTTTACTAAGTATTGACAGTTGCAGTGGTTAACTGTCTGAAAATACACGTTAACATGAATCCAACACAACGCTTGACAGTGCTGTCAAACAAGTCTATGAAGCCATCCATGAAACCGGGGAAAAAGTTCAATCTGCAACACAATTTTATACAATATGTAATGGGGGGTCCCTGCTTCATCTTTCTCTCATCTAAGGGGACCTTGGCCTGATTGTTTTTGTTATACCCCTGCTGTAGCGGGCATAGCTACAAGTTGTCAGTCCAGTCTATTGTTCAGGTGCACTCCCAATGCACATGCAATCTCCACCACCACCCCATAAATGTGATCCGATAGGTTGTGCTCCAGGGCAGTGCTTGCAATGGCCTCGCCTGGCAGCCTTTGCTCCCTAAAGGGAACTTCACCCTACAACAGGGACGTCACAGGCTCTCAGAAGGTGGGGGGGATGGACTTTTGGTGGACTATACCCCTTATTTTACACTTTTGCTATTCAAAAATAGCAGATATACAAGCTCATAGCGCGGCACCGAGTGCCGCGCTATGAGCTTGTAGATCTGCTATTTTTGAAAAATCGTGAAAAACATTTGTAACTGTCAAATGTAAACACATTTTGTATCTTCAAAATTTTTCGTTTTTTGGATTTTGTTAGTTTTTTTTCGTGTTTTGGTTACTTTATTTAGGTTTTAGGGTTAGGGTTAGGTTATTTAATTCTTATTTTTGCCTGATTTTACCGATTTATTATCAAAAATTATATATATATTTTTTGTTTTTTTTTAAAAGTGGGGGGTATGAAATCACGGATCTGTGAGAGTGAGGGTGTCGCGTCGTACGCACAGTGAATGGCCGTGACGCCCCTGCCCTACAACCTGCCACCCTCATGGCCATTTTGCTCAGCCGCTGCCCTCTGCCAATCACAGGCAGAGCCAAACCCACGGTGTCTGAGTGTGTCTGCTTTGACTGCTGTCCACATCATTAGTTTTAGGGTGCAAAGGAAAGCTTTGCACCATGGATGTGGTGGAGAGTGATTACCTAGCAACACAATTGTGAATTACAGTTTCCCCACCTTTTCAGGCCAATACAAGTTTTTTTATGACGTTAACTTAGTGTTATAAAGGAGCATCAGACTTATGTATGTTACAAAACTTTAAAACAAACTAAAACAGAGAAAAGCATTTATGTTAGTGGCTGAACGCTTCTGGCTACAAGTTCATACAGATGGTCTACAGTACAGCCCCCTCTTTTATTTGATCCATTAGGGGTCCATTTTTACACTCCGAGTTAAATTAACAATCAGGATTTTTGCAGTGTACCATATTCCACTACCTAACCACAAGCAAAAAAAAACTAACTTATAGCCAAATTGCTCAGTGTGTATCTTGGAATAATTGGAGGATTGAATATGCGTTGGGGGAAAGACTTTGCTGACATTTTGATTAAACGGAAGGAAAGGATCATTTTCTAGAGTACATTTCCCAAAGCTTAGTGAAAATCTTATGTAACATAACATGCTCCCATGCATGCATCTCATTAGATCCTCGCTCACTCCAGTAGTTACGAGTCTCCCATGTCTTCAGCAGACAGACCAATGCCAAGGACATTTTGCACGCTGAACCGGGGCACAACGTTTTATTTTTTATATCATTACATTTTTACCGTGAAGGGAATCTTAATAAGCCATGGAAAAATGTCCTTATTAAAACGTGGAGTTCAGTTAACCCTTGTGGTCATCTCTCACACATTCTCTGCCACGGTTGTGGTTACCACCAGAGGGTAGATTAGCCAAACAACTGTACTCAAATAAAAGTATTGTTATTGATAGATCTATAAATATGTATTTATAGATCTGATAAAGATATGTCATTTGTATGTGCCCGTTCATATTTGCTAGCCAGCCTGCCTCTCGTTTGATTGAACTTCCAAGGTCCCTCAGGCAGTGCCTGCAACTTTGTTTTTGTTTGATGGCTCCAGTATAAGTCAACAATATTAAGATAGTAGGTTAATCTCGGAAATGTGTACAGTATCGAGGTCGCCGTGAACCTAGTTGCCAAGGAAACGAAGCACGATGGGGCCACAGAACTGCTGACGTGATATGACGGAAGGCGTAAACCCACACTGTGTATAAAACTCTGTATCTCTGTTAAAACTTCAGAAGAATATCTGGAACCATGGTTTTCCAACGCTTGTAAGATCTCTTCTCTGGAATGAACCCAAATCCTATTATAATGATAAGTTTCCTCCGTTTATTGGTGTAATTAATTCACATCTGACCGATAGATATGGACCGGTATTTATTAGGAAAAATAAAGCTATCAGTTATAAAATAACAAT
Source organism: Gymnoscopelus microlampas (assembly GCF_963454915.1). Lineage (NCBI taxonomy): Eukaryota > Metazoa > Chordata > Actinopteri > Myctophiformes > Myctophidae > Gymnoscopelus > Gymnoscopelus microlampas. Next base: position 34,057,202 of record NC_139957.1, read on the forward strand.
GAAGTAGAATTTTTTTTTTATGAATAAAATGTAATTTGTCCAATCTGTATGGTAGAGGATGTTAATACAGTATAATGTATACAATTGAAGTGGTTGTATTTTGTCTCCCTGCTCTTCTATTGAGACATTTAAATCATGTCAAAGGTCATGTCTCACCTAGACACAGGATCTGACATGAATTTTGACCTGATGGTCAAGATTCAATTTATCCTCTGAGCAAGCAGGCCGGCTCTATTAGCTCAATGGTAAAAATGGCAGCACTTGTGCAGGAAACCGGGTTCAAATCTGGGGTAGAAGAGGAAAGTTACAAAGTGCAGCTTTAATGAATCAGAACGTAATTGAAATAAATACTTAAATAGAGCAGCTTTGCAAGCTGGTCTATGTTTGACAACCACCGCCCCTTAGGGTTCCTTGAGGGGGTTCAAAAATGGACCCTTGTTAAGTGGTCAGATGGGTGGGCCGCGTGCATCTTCAAAGCATGCTCATTTTAATGGTCAGTCAATCCATTGTGTTCCGGCTTGGATTGGAGGAACTAACTATGAATTTTGTAATATTTATGTTACATTATCATTTAAACTATCATTTAATTATTTAAGGCCCACTTGCAATACTCCTCCCAGCCCACCAGTGGGCCCCTGACCCACAGGTTGGTAATCGCTGTGATAGAGCATTGGTTTTCAAAGTGCAGTCCGGGGACCCCCAGGGGTCCTTGGTGGGGTCCCCAGCTAAATTAGTTAATATAGTGTCACAATCATTTGAACCACTTTAACCATATTTTATACTTTGGCTATTCAAAAATAGCAGATATACAAGCTCATAGCTATGAGCTTGTATATCGGGTATCATTGAAAATGTGTTCAAATCTTTGAATATAATACATATACAGTATACATTTTAACTCAAATCTTTGCCTTTGGATGTCCCTGTCACAGCATATATTTTGGATGGGGGGGTCCGCTGCCAAATACCTATCAATTTGGGGGTCCGTGACACGAAAAAGTTTGAGAACTTACTGTGATAGCTAGCAAATCATCTGGTGGATTCTATACAGTGCCATGATCCTCCACTGACAGCGCCAAGCCACAGGCCTCATCACACACTCACCCCTCTGAAAGTGACACCGCTAATACACACATCCACACAGTGCTCGTGTGTCATTATGCAATCGCAAAATATTATGTCTGAAATGATTAATGATGGAAAAGTAGTTCCTGGAATATCATGGGGAGCCATATTGTTGTATCGAGGCATCGATATGTAAATGAGCTTCCTGGTAATGTGATACTAATGCTCCACCAGTTCATATTCGGACAGCTTGAGACACTATAAATCCCTCTTTGAATTTGTATACCAGCAGCAATGAACTTGAGAACATATCCTCAAGATTACATTGTGAGAAACGTTTGCACAATTTATTGTTAAAAAAAAAAAAACTCACATTTTCATTGCTCTCAATTCTTAATTTGAACAGTCTGATTCAAAAGAGGAACTGCTTCCAGTGGTGGAAGGTAACTAAGAACATTTACTGAAATACTGTATGGACCCCTTAACAGACGACGTCACACTGATAAGAACCAGAATGCGCGCAATGAAACCCATTCTGTCAGGTCTCGCTAGGACGCGCCTCACTAGGCAACACACAAGAGGGGGTTGGGGTGTGCTGAAACCAGCGCACCCCAAAACAACAGGTTGGGAATTGATTGCGTGAAACAATCACCTGTGCGTCCAGTCTCAATGTTAGTAAACAAATAATTGGTCTATTTAAGTGCAATTTTGAGGTACTTTTACTTTCCTGGACTATTTCCAATTGTCTATTCTTTTACTTCTACTCCACTACATCTCAGAGGCAAATATTGTACTTTTACTCCACTACAATTATTTGAAAACTTCAGTTACTAGTTACTTTTCAGATATAAATGATTGCATTATAAAACATACATTAACCACTTTAGCCCTATTTTATACCTAGGCTATTTGAAAATAGCCCATCTACAAGCTCACAACTCTTGTGAGCTTGTAGATCTGCTATTTTCAAACCTTTTAGTACTTTTACTTTTGGTACTTGCAGTATACTTTTACTTAAGTAAAACATTTGAGTACATTTTCCACCACTGACTGCTTCAAGTAAGTGCCAGCCTTACATGAGAATCGGCTAGAGTTTATTCCCAGGGGATTGTGTGTGTTTTTTTGTCACTATCCCTTTAATCACATTCTTGTGATTGGGTCATGACCCCAAAGTGGAAGGTAAATGTGATCATAAAAAGATCAGAGGAACTTTGATATTTCCTTTTCGTTGAAGTCTCGACCAAACAATGGACGACCAGTCCAAAGAGCGGTGTCTTTTTTCTAATCGAGGATCTATTTTTATTGCAACCACATGATGGAAAAACATTGAATTCCAGTATTGTCTGAGCGAGGCTGCTGGCACGCTCCCAGCAAATTCAACAAACAGCAAAGTATGAAATAGCTGCTAGGCCTCAGACGTTACGTGGAGACAACCTGGCCATGGAGAAGACTTCAGATCTGCATTAATGAGACCTTAGGCCCGACCACAGAGAATGTACTGGATGATCAAGAAGACATGATCTACCCCTTTTAGCTTTCTCCAGTCCATCCGGTCGCAGGTTTGCACTTCCACTGCACAGCCTGGAGATCGCTTTGTAATCCCATCCAAGATGCTATTGTGGTCAATGTTAACCAACCATAAAGGCCCGCAGAGCTTTTAACCCATTCAGACCAGGAACGCATCTGTGTAACCACTTTATCCATATTTTATACTTTGGCTATTCAAAAATAGCAGATATACAAGACTGGTAGATATGCTATTTGTTTGAAAAATCGTGAAAATGTGTGCACATCTTTGAATATATATTTCTTAAAGTGAAAAAAAAATCTTTGCTTCTGGGGGATTACACAAATGTCTTCTAAATCCTAACAGTTTTTTATTGCTATAATATCAGTGGTTCTCTCACTTTTTTCATGTCAAGATATGTTGTTCCAGGGACCCCCAGAAGCAAAGATTTGAGTAAGAAATATATGTATTCAAAGATTTGCTAAAGATGATTTTTCAAAAATAGCCAAAGAAATCATAAAATGAGACAGATACTCTCCCGGTCTTAATGGGTTAAAGAGTGAGACAATTCTCACTTTCATACAAATAAAAAAAAGCTTTTCAGCGTAGCACATGATGGAACTATTAGCTTGATTATTAGAACAAATGCAAGTCAAATTCATCAGCTGTTCGATGCATAGCATTTGTGGTAGCGCTCTCTCTCTCTCTCTCTCTCTCTCTCTCTCTCTCTCTCTCTCTCTCTCTCTCTCTCTCTCTCTCTCTCTCTCTCTCTCTCTCTCTCTCTCTCTCTCTCTCTCTCTCTCTCTCTCTCTCTCTCTCTCTCTCTCTCTCTCTCTCTCTCTCTCTCTCTCTCGCATCTCCGAGGGGCTTGCAGTCAACAGAAGAGACTTTGAAGCTATCAGTATCCTATAAGTGATTTAGCAGAAGGAAATTGGTTGTCTACAGAGGTGGTTGCAGCACAGAGGTAATATGCTCGCTAAGGTTTCCATGATCACATGATGTTCAAATCACAATATATCCCTCACAGTTTGATCCACCAAAGGTCTGAGGTAAAGAAGGAGTCTGCGGTGCTGCCACGTGCGTTTGTCGTTTATTTAGAGCAAGGGGTCTTCTAGGCCAAGGACCCCTTAGCTCAGTGGTTCTCGGACCTTTTCATGTCAAGGACCCCCAAATTGAGATGTATTTGGCAGCAGACTGTATTTAGCCATGCAGGGACCCCCAGAAGAGAAGATGTATGTGTTTCGATATTTTTCAATGTGAGAGAGTTGTGTAGATTCATGTTTTTTGTTTGTTTGTTTACACAATGATCTTTTCTATCAATACGTTAGATTCATGTTCATGTGTATTTAGAGTCATTTAACCACTTAAACCCTCAATACTTGGTCAACTTGACCTTTGCCTCTGTACTTGGTCTGCTCTTTCCCCCCCCCCCCTCTACACCAAACCTCTTTGCTGAAAATAGCCGACAAGCTCACAACGAGTCGCAGCTGTGTGCTTGTAGATCTGCTATTTTCGCCGAATGTTCACCCCAGAATTGGGATGCTGGGGTTCAAGTAAAAAAAAAGAAAAAAAGAAGTTCCTATCAAACAAAAATGTGTCCCCCCCCCCCCCCCCCGCCCCCCTAGTTACTCTGAGAACCCCCTAGGGGTCCCGGACCCCATGATGAACACCCCTGGTTTAGAGGGTCCGGCGAGGGGGTGCATGAGAAGGTATGCCCGTGGTTGCTCTTGACAGAAAGCTGCAGTATGCTGGCACCACCAGGGAGGATGCAGGGTCCTATAGGACAAGAGGGCAGAGAGGGGGGGGGGTCTCCAAGTTGAGCCTTCATGTTCATTGTCCTCTTGGGAGCATGCGGTGCTTCCTGGAGACACATGGCCTCCACATGTGAGGCCCTGGTCACAGGCAGACCCTGGCACACTTAACCACATGAACCCTAGCCTTCCTGTTCCGGGGTGAACTTTCGGCGGAAATAGCAGTAGTAAAGGAGTAGTGACTTAGCAGTGACTTATTTTCTATTAATTGCACACCCCATGAAACCTTGAATTCATGGTTTTGTTTTAGTTTTTGTCACATTCCTAAGGCAATAATTTGATTACCGGCGAAAAGATGCTAATGTATCCGATAGGAGACACGAAGTACACTCTTTGTGTCTCCTACCGGAAATACACCCGGTCATCAAATTTTTGGCATAGGAATACGACAAAAACAAAAAAAATCCATGAATTCAAGGCTTGTGTAATTGATAGAAAATAAGTACCGGTAATGTTTTGGGTGAACTGCTTTTGGGTTCTTAACCATCATTGAGTGGCGATGAGTGCTATAGCAGCCATGATGTGAAAACAAATGCATGTAGATGTTTGTGTGTGCAGAACATGCAGCAAAGGAAAGGAAAGGCACAAAACAAAAAAGTCTAATCCCAACCCCCCCCCCCCTATACTATAAAGGTCCAGTTAGCAATGCCAGAAGAACACAAATATTTTCATTTAGAAACCAAATCTAGACAAATCAATTTGGGCAACACTACAACTAGTGGAAAATGTTGCTTGATGGGAGATCCTGTGCTGAGCTGTCTGAAGCATATGAGAGTTAAGCCCACCTCAGATAACTTCTCCCCGTCTTTCCTCCGGCCCTCTGTTGTGTTGACAGTTGGCTGTAGGTGCAGCTTGGAACCGCATGCTACCGCTGTAGAGGTATATAGGCACAACCATCAGCTTTTTCCATGTGGTGGACATTCCAACGCTCCATCTGCTTTTAATATATCCCCGTGTCCAGCTGTTTCAGGCTCCTATACCAGTCCCTCTCCCCGATCATTCCTGCGAGGCTGTAAATATGAATGGATGACATTTCCATCATTGCCGTGTTTTCTGCGAACACGTGAGCAGGGCCCATTGTGCTTGAAAACAGGGGGATCTTATTATTATTTTTTTTTTTACATGTCTGCTCTTAAAAACACTTTTTGAAATGAACAAAGGCCTAGATTTTTATATTAAATTCATATGCACAACCTCTAGTGGAATATTAAGTCACGTTTAATCACTGTTAGAGTCTCAAAGGGCTTTACAAGACCACATTTAAAGGTAACAAAACGACCCCCCCCCCCCCTCCCTTTCTCCCCCTCTCCATCAGGCAAGGAAAAAGTCCCAAGAAAAGAAAAAGAAATTAAACCCTGGATGGGACGAGAAAAGGAAGAAGCCTCAGGAAGGCTGAACACACAAAGGACACATTCAACTTCAACAGAGCTCAACAAATCAAATGAAATTGTAGAAGGACTTGCTTCAGGATAATGTCTAAGATGATGTATATGCAAATAATCATATTCCTATTCACAGATTTGTCCTGTGACTATCATTGGTGGAAAAAGTACACAAATGTTTTACTTAAGTAAAAGTATCAATACTGTAATTACAAGAAAAAGTCCGGAATTACAAATTTACTTGAGTAAAAGTACAAACGTATTTGTATCAAAATATACTTAAAGTACCAAAAGTGAAAGTACAAAAAAAATTGAAAATAGCCTAGGTATGAAATAGGGCTGAAGTGGTTATATTATGTTTTATAATATAATCATCTATAACTGCAAAGTAACCAGTAACTAAAGTTGTCAAATAATTGCGGTGGAGTAAAAGTACAATATTTGCCTCTGAGATGTAGTGGTACTGAAAATTGGATATACTCCAGTAAAGTAAAAAACACCTCAAAATTGTACTTAAGTACAGTACTTGAGTAAATGTACTTAGTTACTTTACACCACTGGTAAATATGCTACAGTATATTAATGATAAACCATTTCTGCGCCGAGCAAAGCTCAATTCAAAAGCACACGTTTCTCTAATGGTTGAACTGTTGTATCGTGGTGCTCAATAATCCTCAAACCGCTATTTACAAATACTGGAATATACTGAATACTGTTAACTTTGCTTAAACCTAAATAAGACTGTAGACGGCAGCGAACCAGAGAAAGGCCTTGATTAAATTGCTGATTATGCTTTGCATGAGAACATAACTCCCTTTATAATTACAACAGCATCCTGATTTGATAATTACTTGCAGAGCATCAAAGGATGCTGCGCACAGATGTTGGAGACGTTATACTTCTCTATACACGCCCAGTGGTTGAAGAAGTACTCAGGGTTTTTTTTTTACTCGAGTAAAAGTAGCAATACCGCAACGTAGAAATACGAGTAAATGTTCTGTATTCAGAAATGTACTTCAGTAAAAAAAAAAAAACTATTATTCAAAACCAAAATATACTTCATATAAGAAATAGTGGTTAATGTACATCTTGCAATGATTGATTTGATTATTTTATTTTCATGTCCTGCACACACAGTGCCTAACCCTCATGGGTTTTCAAGATTACAGTATATTCACATTTGACATTTTGTGTCTGATGCTTCGATGTTCCCATCCCATATCCCCGTTAATTTCCAACACTGGAGTCAATGTATGGAGTCCCAAAAAGGATCTAATAGCTCTATGAACACCAGAAGCTTAGTCAGACACCGGACATACCCCTGATGAGTTGTGAGTATTGAATCCTGTGTTTAACTTTGTTCATGACAGAGCCCTGTGCCCTGCCCGCTGACTGAGCTAGGACACTAACAGCATCATTAAATGTCATATGCTCATCCAATGTCAATCCAAGATACTTGTACTGGTCAGTATACAGTATGACAACCTTATTGACCCAAAATTAAACTCAACTGAACTTCTCTGTAGTGAGTTTTGTCTGAAGTGTACTATTTGGGTTTTGTCCTGGTTTGCCACCAATCTCCAAATATCCAGCACCATTCTGCAACAATGTTCGACATTAACTAATAATAATAATACAAATCTGCAAAGTACGTCACTAAAGTTTTCAAATAATTATAGTGGAGTAAAAAGTATATTTGCCTCGAGATGTGGAGTTTATATTAAGATATTAAGAATGGAAATACTGAAAGTATAAGTACCTCAAAATTGTAATTAAGTACAGTCCTTGAGTAAATGTCCCACCTCTGTACACACACGCCACTAAGGACGCGACGTGAAGAAACACATGTCACTGACAGAGGGGCTTCACGCAGAGGAAACGTGCTCATTTTCAATCAAGCCTGCAAAACAAAACAGAAATGTTTTTCTTTTCCAGTCCTGTGACAAGCAACACATTTTCACTCTGTGTTATTCTGTTGGTCTCACTTCCGTTGCCGCACGTGCAACGTAAAAAACCCACAGCGGCCTGCAGCATCGTGGGGAAATGGCCATTTGCATTATTAACCCATTAAGACTTGAGGCTGATTCTACAAATGCCTTCTAAATCATAACACTTTTCTGAAAAACCTATGTTGCTATTATCAGTGCTGCTCAAACTTTTTCATGTCAAGGACCCCCAAAATTTGGACGCCGACCCCATCTGAAAATATTTTGTCCCAGGGACCCCCAGAAGCAAAGATTAGAGTTTGAGACTACACAGATGCCGTCGCCTCATGATCACAGGGGTATGTTGGTTAGCGCGGTCCCGATGGCGCCCCCGGTTCTCCCTGATGGGAGGGACGACGTTGGGCAGGGTAGCACACGGGGTGATGGCTCACTGCCCCCAGTTGGTTCTCAATAGTGGAGCTATCTGTTCTTCCCCCGTTTTTCCCTGATCCACTTGAGGATGGACAGGGTCGAGATGTGGAGCCATCGGTACATGGATCTTGATAGCCCCGTGATGGCCCCTGAGTCAGGTTGTTGCAGTCTCTCATCTCGGGGTCGCTATGGCGGCTGCCACTATGACCCACTCTGCAACTAACATGGCTTATCAGACCAGATGGCGCGTGTTTAGTGCGTGGTGTGTCAGTGATGATGCCATTCCAGAGACCTGTACTGTCCAGACTGTGCTGCAGTTTTCTGCAGTCATTGTTGGACGCAGGCCGGCCGGCGTCTACACTGAAGGTGTGCCTTGCCGCCATCTCTGCGTGTCATGATGATGGACCAGTGGGACCGATTGGTAGGCAGCCATTGCGGGCCATTCCGGACATGTGAATCGGCCATTTGTCGGCCTACATCCCTCCCTCGGGTGAGGGTGATGTGAGTGCTGCAGATTTGCGTAAAAAAGAAACGTAACATTTTCCAAAATGTTTGATTCATAAAAGAAAAAGAAATGGCAGATGTACAAGCTCTGTGAGCTTGTACATCTGCTATTTTTGAATAGCCAACGTATAAGTGGATAAAGTGGTTAAAATGATTGTGATGCTGTGTGAACTACTTTTGCTATGGGACCCCCTGGTACTCCCCTCAAAGACCCCTGGGGGTCCCCGGGCCCCACTTTGAGAACCACTGGGTTAATGGCTTTTCAGGGAAGACATGTGGCTTCGAGGTTTCACACGGGGGTCCATCGGGACGACAGAGGGCTTCATCCCGCCCCCCCCACCCCCCTGAAAATCTACCCCGCTCATCAAGACCCCCCGACGACATCTGTGCATATTTTTTACTCACTATGAAGTTTGTCCGGCTCAGAAGGTCAACATTTGGATTTAGAATCACGATCATCTCATGATAGATTGTCGGTATGATGGCCCACAGGGAATGGCGTTTCGTTAAGGAGAGTTTATAAATCTCGTTCCCGAAAACTGGCGGACGGTAAACAGCTTGTCAGGCTACTTTCTCCAGCTTGGAACACGCGCTAGATCAGCTCACCAATTGGCCAGAGATGTTCTTTCAGTCTCTCATGAGCTGAGCCGTGAGGGATGTCTCTGATGATGATGGCTAGTGGTGGAAGAAGTACTCAGGTGTTTTACTTAAGTAAAAGTAACAATACCGCATTTGTACAGTAAAAGGCCGATATTAAGAATTTGACTTAAAAGTAAAAGTACAAAATTATACTTAGACTACCAAAGAAAAAGTACTCACATTTTTCAAAGTGTGTTAACCTTTTTTGAATATATATTGTACATAATTATTGCACATTCACATCGCAACCCGTTGTAAGCTTGTAGATCGGCTACTTTCGAATAGCTGAAGTGTAAAATAGGGCTTAATAGGCTAAGCACTATTAATAATTGTGGTGGAGGACAAAGTACAATATTTTGCCTCTGAGATGTCCTGTAGTGGAGTATAAGTATAAAACATTGCAAAATGGAAACATCGCTATCATGTTAACCACTTTATCCAATTATACGTTGACTATTCAAAAATAGCAGATCTACAAGCAGTGTGCCACTTTGTGCTGCGCTACAAGCTTTTTTGGAATGTTTTGGACAATATTGAACATTTTTGGAAAATGTTCTTATCATTTTGAATGTTTTAACACAAATCTTCTCTTCTGGGGTCCCTGGCACAAAACCTTTTCAGATGGGGGACAGCAGCCAAATACATATCAATATGGGGGTCCTTGACATGAATAAGTTTGAGAACCACTGTTTTACACCACTGACGATGGCTCACAGCGTGAATTGACCGGCTGCTGCTGGAATATAAACACCACCGCCATTAAATGCCATCCCACCCATGCCAGACCACCCAGCACAATGACCGTGACCTGCTGTCACGTCAGACGTCACACAATGCAAGTCATTCACTCTCCCAAAATACAACCTGCGGCTATGTTTTATGGTTTTAGTTTTTTTTTTTACTGTGTGGCTTTACTGTAGAAGCTAGTGGGTGTGTGAGAGTGTGTGTGTGTGTGTGTGTGTGTGTGTGTGTGTGTGTGTGTGTGTGTGTGTGTGTGTGTGTGTGTGTGTGTGTGTGTGTGTGTGTCCAGACTAGAGATAATCTCACAAACTGCTGGACTGATCAGCACCACCACAAGGTTGCACATGCATTTTTCCCCAATTATTTGGGGGCCCTCTTGCAATATCCCCACGGCCCTCTAGTGGGCCATGGCCCGCAGGGTTGGGAATCTATTTTATACCCACGCTTATCATGATCCCTCCAATCACGGCATACTTTTCTGAGAAATAATGTTTCTGTTATCTGCTGTTGATCACCACTTTGTCCCGCACGGTCAATAAATAACGCGTGAGTGCGTGCGTGTGCGCGAGCGTGTGCATGCTGTCTCGTATGGCCTTTATGTCTGCAGAGGCTGCCTGACACACAACTATTTCCCCCTCCATCCACCCAAAATAGCCCTTTGCCATCATGTTGAGAGTTTGTGCTGATAGGATCTGGACTGGTTTGACCCCGGCAGTCATCTGGACTATGGAAGTGGGTCAAGCTGCCCTCAAGGGGAGTTGATCTGCCTGACGAGACCTTAATTCTCTCTCTCTCAGAGCGCTGCAGAGGGACTGCATTCCGTTTGACGCTTGAGTCTGCGTTTTTTTCCAGACAGACTTAAGACTTTTTGCCATCTATGTCGTTGCTGTCGGGCAGAAACTCTTCTCTCCATATTTTTACTTTTTGTGTTTTTTTCCGTAAATTAACACCCTGCTTGAACATAGGCCTACTACTTCGTGCACAAACGTTTCAAAAGTAGCAGATCAGCAAGCTCAAAACACGGCGCGAACCGACGCGCTTTGACCTTGTAGATCTGCTACTTTTGAATTTTGAATTTGAATCCTGAAAGTGACTGCTACTGTTGACTGCTACTTTTTGAATTTTGAATTTGAATCCTGAAAGTGACAGTTTTGGACACATGAGGTTTCCACCCGACAGAGACGATATAAATCCCATACATGTTTTTTGTCATATCAAGATTATTAGGTCAGTGAAACGATGAAACATTCGGCGGACTGTACGGCACAAAAGTGGTGGAAGAAGTAGGCCTACTGAGGTTTTGGACATGGACAAGTCATGTTCTGCTTTCAAAATCTTACTTAAGTCAGGGTACAAAAGTATGATGATCAGAACATTTAAAGTAATAAAAGTAAAAGGACTCATAATGCAGAATCCTATGTTACTACATGTTATTGAACTATACAATGTATCATTAATCACTTGAACTCCATTTTATGCTTTGGCTATTTGAACTGTACAATCTCTAGATAAGCTACGACGCACCGTGATGAGCTTGTAGATCTGCTACTTTCCAAACATTTAGAAGAGTGTTGATTAATTATTGTATTATTTATTAATATTTCAAATCTGCAAAGTAAATAGTTAACAAAAGCGGTCAAATAAATGTTGTGGAGTAAGAAGTACAACATTTGCCTCTGAGATGTAGCGGAGTAGAAGTATAAAGTATCAATAAATGGAAATTATACCGTAAAGTAAGGGTACCAGTTGAAATTGTACTTAAGTGCATAATTGAGTAATTATACTTAGTTACTTTACACCACGGGTGCTTAATCACCTTTCATAGGTATTAACGAAAGGGGAGGCGGGGGGGGGATTGGAGAAATCTCACTCCAAAGATCGTATATCCTGATTTATAGTGGAAGACAAGGTCGGCAGGTATATACATCCAAACCGCTTAAGTCAATAATGCCTTGATCTGCGTCCAAGATGGCCTCCCAATGTTAAACTGTTTCACAGACCATAGGAGAGGAGCGCAACAACACTGATTCTCCAGCAGATAAATTTGCCCCCCGGAGCAGTGTCAGCATATTTGAGTTGACAGCTGATGCACACAGGTCAAGTTCTCTGGAGTGTTTAGACCCCCCCCCCGCCCCCCCTCAGGCCAGGAGCATGCTGCATTGTTTGAATGGCAGAAACCTCTTATCTCCTCCATATTCTAACTTTTTGTGTTTTTCCCCCAGTAAATTAACGCTCTACTTGATCATCCTACTGCGTTAAAAGTAGCAGATCTGCAAGGTCAAAACGCAGCTCGTAGCAACGTGTTTCGAGCTTGTAGAGGTGCTACTTTTGCAAAAACAAAAAATGTTATCGTGAAAAGTAACAGTTTTGAAGTTTTGAACAGTTTTTGACCCGACAGATATGGTTAGCAGACACACTATGGAATTTTGCCTTGTTTCACTCAGCAGTTAATGTATATTTGGTCACGGACCCCCATCTTAAAAGACTTTGTGCCAGGGACCCCCATTTGTGTTGTTGAAATGTTTCGAGATTTATTTTGAAAATATCAGATATAGGGTTAATGATAGGGTTAAAATGATTTTGATGTATATCAACATTTTGCTGGGGACCCCCAGAAACCCCCTCAAGGACCCCTGGGGGTCCCCAGACCCCACTTTGAGAACCACTGCAGTATGTAGCACAAGCTGATATCTTGAACATCCGATTGCACTTCCAACAGGAAATAGTCTCAAATAGTTTATCATTGAAAATAAAACAAAACCGCTTTGAAATGTACCAATACTAATATAAAAATAAATCTTGATTCTACAATCACAATAAAAATGAGAATTCCAGTGTAAATGTCTGCAATATAACTTTGGGGAAATGACTTGCATTTGATTGATTTCAGTGCGGGTACAAGGCACATCGTTATTGATTTCTTCATTATTAATGAATTCTCTGCTAGGTAAAGTACCTAGTAGTCAAACCACAGCAGCGCTCTGAGCCAGACACTCTTACGTAACACAGTAGGATGTGTAGACTAAAATGACAACACTATTAATCTTGTCGGCAGGCAAAGTAATTTCCCTTAATGTCTGCAAAGAGTCAAGGAACTACACAGCCATGGTGTGGTGCTTGGCCAGAGCCTCGGAAAATGATTGAGTATGGCTCACGTTTCCTGATGTGCTTCGACCAAAATGTTCACTAAATCATACCTATTCAAACACACAGAACATTTCAACAGTTCAACTTCCCCCCAAAAAACCAATACAGCACTGACTTGGCTGTTGGCTTAACCAAATTCCCTGTTATGAGCTGGGATACTTGCGCAGTAGTGCGCTACTGTACATACTGTACAGTCAGTGGTGGAAAAAGTACTCAAATGTTGTACTTAAGTAAAAGTATCAATACTGCAATGTAGAAGTACAAAATGTACTTAAAGTATCAAAAGTAAAAGTAGTAACATGTTTGAAAATAGCAGATCTACGAGCTTGTAGATCGGCTATTTTCAAATAGCCTAGGTATAAAATAGAGCTAAAGTGGTTAATGTACAGTATGTTTCATAATATCATAATTTATATCTGCAAAGTAACTAGTAACTAAAGTTTTCAAATAATTGTAGTGCTGTAAAAGTACAATATTTGCCTCTGAGATGTAGTGGAGTAGAAGTAAAAGTATTGGAAACTGGAAATACTCAAGTAAAGTACAAATACCTCAAAATTGTACTTAGGTACAGTACTTAAGTAAACATACTTAGTTACTTTACACCACTGCATACAGTACTATACAACTGCTACTCTTGACAGGTCAGAGAGTGTCCCTGCCCGGTGGACAAAAAAATTAATTAGGGGTCCACCGTCCAACAGTTATTCCAACTAATCGATCTATTTGATTCTATATAATCGATAATCGAAAGCATTGATTCTGGCGTGAAAAAACATATCTTTCCTTCACAATAGCTAAAAGAGTAGATCTACAAGCTCACAACGCTATTTTCAAGCAAAATTGTTGTACGGTGAAACATTAATATAGGCCTAGTTCATTTGCAAAATATTTTAGCATAACCTGTACTGTTAACGATCCTCTTAATAAAGTATTAAATTAATCAATAAAAAAGAACTAGCTATACACTCTACGGAGTGCTAGACTCTACCAGGCCTTTTTCGTCCTAGTGTATATTATTAAATAAATTACGTGGACAGGACAGAGTTTACATTTTTCATTTAACAAGGCAGTGGTGGTCTGGCACAATACAAAGCCTCATGAGGGAAGAGGACAAGGCCTAAAAGAGCTTTGGTAGTTCCACATAGCGGCAGGTATGTGCATGCTTAGACATAAAAGGTGCAAAAAAAACACATCTACTGTAGGACAGAAGCTTTACAGGTAAGAAAACCCACATAGCAGATCCACATGAAGGGAGGAAAAAAACTGTCCGTTTCAAGTAAAAAGGTCCAGCTGACAGGCCATTCTGGTGATAGACAGTGTTCAGGTTGTTCAGCCCTCTTATACTGTAGGTGGAAGCTGTTCAGAAACCTGGTGGTCTTGCCCTTGATTTTTAACTCGAATCTACAAATGTCTTCTAAATCCAAACAGTTTTTTGAAAAAACGTATGCTGCTATAATATCAGTGGTTCTTAAACTTTTCTCATGTCAAGGACCCCCAAAATGATATGTGTTTGGCCACAGACCCCCATCTGAAAATGTTTTGTTCGCTTTAAAACAATATACAAAGATTTGCGAAAGGGTTCACGATTCTTTTCAAAAATAGCAGATCTACAAGCTCATAGTGCGGCACTCTGTGCTGCGCTATGAGCTTGTATATCTGCTATTTTTGAATAGCCAAAGAAATCTTAAAATGACATGTCCGTTTCAAGTAAAAAGGTCCAGCTGACAGGCTATTCTGGTGACAGTGTTCAGGTCGTTGTTCAGCCGTCTGTTATACTGTAGGTGGAAGCTGTTCAGAAACTTGGTGGTCTTGCCCTTGATACTACGGTATACCTCCTTGCCTGGCCGCGCGGTCGTAGTAGGGGTTGAAACGGTTTGTGGCTGGGGTGGTACTGTACATGTATCTTGATGATACAGCGAACTTTGACTAACACACCACTTCTCTTATGGCTCCTTATGCGCTCTCCCATTCTTGTCGACATCAAGAATGTAAACCCATTCTGTGAGCATTTTGTGTCGTCTTGTGCGACATCTCGTGTAGCATCCAGTTTAAATTATGAGCATGCACAAACACCCCAGAGCTATATAAAGTGACCCATGTGCCTCTCACTCCCCCGGTGTGCATAAACATCCTGTGGATTTCTCAATGAAAAAGACACGTCCCCAGCGATCAGGTATAGTGGTCACCCAATGTCCATCCTTTATATTCTGACAGTGGCGGTAAGATTCCCGGTACTGTTTGTTTACTCAGTCTGTCTTCTCTGTGCTGATTGGCATGGCTTGGTTCAGCCGTCTTCCACTCTAGTCATCCCAAAGTAGAATGTCCAGCAGCACTCCGGAAATTCCTGCTTTGAGAAAGCCGGAGCTTTGGAAAACTTAGATTAGGAACCAGAGCCATGGAAAAAATCACTTCACCATATTTCTACGATTGCATCAAAATATCACTCACTGTTGTCATAAAGAACGGTCGACCACAATCCCTCAATGGGCTTAAAACAATATTATGATGGAAATTGGACAATACTTGCCCTACCTATTTTGAGATTTCAATGCTAGTGAATCAAACGATAATTGAAGAGCAGTTCTTTTGACAAATTACAGCGGGTCATGCCAGATTCTGTGTACAGATAGCCTTCGTGCTTCAAACTGCTTAACGCAGCATTTCCGTCAATACCATTTTCTTTTTGGCAGACGGATAGCGCTGTTTACTTGCCAAGGTGGACCTCTTCAAACAAGCAGCACTCGCGCACTAGAGCCGATGAGCAAATTTAGACATTGCACGTCCGTCAACTTGCGTGTTAGCGGGTGTTGAAAGGTTCCTGGGCAGAGGAGAATGTTAGAGAGAGGTAAAAGAACAGTTATTGTTTGAGAGGTCAGCCCAGCAGATGTTAGAGTGATTCATATATCCACGATATAGGGAAGTGCAGGACTTTTATTTGTCTACTGCGACCTGTCTACAGCACGATGCTTCACAGGGCCCTCCCGTCCTACCAGATAGCTGGCATTCCTCCATGTCTCTCGGATCCAAGGTCATTTATGTACACACACACACACACACACACACACACACACACACACACACACACACACACACACACACACACACACACACACACACACACACACACACACACACACACACACACACACACTTGAGTAAAAGTACAAAAGTATTGGTATCAAAATGTACTTAAAGTACCAAAAGTAGAAAGTACTCAGTATGCAGAATGTAGGCAGAAGTTTTCAAATGTATAAAATGTATACAAATCTTTTGAAAATAGCCGATCTAGATCGTCTATTTTCGAAATGCACATAGGGCTGCAGTGGGTAATGTATACTGTATTTTTGTAAAATCTACAAAGAAACTAGTAACTAAAGTTTTCAAATAATTGTAGTGGAGTAAAAGTACAATATTCACCTCTGAAATGTAGTGGAGTAGAAGTAATAGTACTGAAGATTGGAAATACTTCATTAAAGTAAAAATACCTCAAAATAAGTCCATTACTTGAGTAAATGTACTCAATTACTTTACACCACACACACACGTACGTTTGCATTACTATTTGTGAGGACATTAACAATTTAGGATGCAGATTTTTTACATTTACACTTATTGTTTTTGCCATTTTCAACCTAAAACCTGAAGCAGAAAATAGCTCATCTACTGTACAAGCTCACATCGTATCGCGACTCGCGCTGTGACTTGTTGTGAGCTTGTAGATCTGCTATTTTCTGTGTACGTCACCGGTGCACAACTAGGTATAAATCAGGCGTAACTCCGACCCCAAACCATAAACCTAACCTGACCAGGAAAATGGTCTTCACAATTGTCTATATTTCTCAAATGTTATACTATATACTTGAGGGGGACATTTAGCCCCCACAAGTATAGTAATACACGCGCACACGCACACACACGTTCCAGTTTCCCTTGGGAGGATCGAAAAGGTTTTTACAGACAGATATAATTTATTTTATAGTCAGTAGATGGTCAACGGAAGGTTATCTACTGTATCACGCGATGATTCTGTTCCTGGTGATGATTCTGGCTCACAATAGTGTTTTAACTGGAGACTGGGGCCCTTTGCATTTCAAAGGCACTAACTAGAAGGTACTTTGAGCGCTTTTGAGTTCACTGGCAAATCCGTTTTATTTTGTCTACTCCAGGAGTACAAGAACGCTCGCCCAAAAATACACTCGCCCCAGGTCAAATCCGGCGACATCGGAATTTCTGGCCACCAAAGTCCACATGGCAGGCCCACAGGGAAAGTAAAGTTTGCACAGAGGAACATATCCACATGAATGGAGGAAAAAACTATCTGTTTCAAGCAGGGCCGGCCACTGCTATAAGCTTATATTCTATATATTTATTTACATATTGTAATTATGTTATGTGTCCCCATTCCAAAACTGGCGTTATTATTTCAATATGAAATAAAAACTAAAATATTTCATAACAATGATTTTATAATAAGCCACATGCAGTTGAATTCAGTCCACCTGTGGCCCCTCCCCCTCCCTACTTCAGCAACTTCCCTCTAATCTCCTGTTCATTGTCTACGCCAGGCCGAAAGGCAAGGCCGAGGCGATGTTTTGCACCCTGTCCGTCCGTGTGTCCGTCTGTGATCAGCTAATCTCCGGCACCGTTGGCTTGATCGCAGCGAAACTGTGCACACACACTCCCTGAATGCCAGAGCAGAACTTAGGGTCCCAGTCTCATCAAAATGGGGGTCAGGGGGTCTTATGCATATCAAACTGGGTGTCCTTGAAATTAAATGAAATTGAATGAAAATCGGGAACCACTGGTGTAACTTAACTATATCGATATCGTTGCTCGGGCAGAAATCTTGCATTTCCATATTCTAACTTTTTGTGTTTTTTTGTAAATTGACACCCTGCCTACTTGATCATACTACAGCATCACAATATATATATGTTGATGCCAACACTTTTATACCTTTATTCAAGTAAAATTTTGAATACCCTTTTACTTATCTATTTTTTTATTATATTGTGGTACTGGTACTTTTACTTCTCTAAAATTCATAGAGAAGGCTTGGCAGTTGCGTTGGAGAACGATGTAACTCACGTAACTCACACCCTGGACAATCAATATGTTTATGTGTTCTGTTTGAGGTGTATCTTGGTGTATATGTGAATTCTGTGAGTGTCTTAAGCCTGTGCGGGCTGGACATCTTGTGGTGCAGGACACTATAATAAATAATTCTATCCATCCATCTAGTACTTCTTCCACCACTGGTCAAATCTACAGTGTTTTTTTTTTTGGTCTTTTTTTTGGTCAGGAGGGGAACAGGTGTCATACTGTATGTTTTGTTGTTTGCACAACATCTGTTTGCAGGTTACACGCTGATGACCGTCACTGTACCAACGTCTTTGGTGGGCCACTCTCACGTTATCTGCAACCATCTTCCAGGAGACCGAATACACAGCCTGTCTGACAAAGTGTGCGTGTTTCCCCAAGAGAAAGCCCTGCACGCCACATAGCCGCTCGACAAAGGAGCCATACAGATAAATGTCTCTTCTTCACACAAGCCCTCTTTTTAAGTCACTGGAACAGGATTGCACACATGGGTGCTTCAGTGAGCCTGTAGCCGCACATGGAGGTGTTGGCGCCAGCGTCCTTAGCATATGAAGTGTCTTAACCAAACTTGGGCTGCCGCAGTCTCTTGTTCCAGTTAAACTGTGAGTGATGGTCGCTGTTGGGAAGAAACCTTGTACTGTAGTAGCTCCATATTTCTTATTTTAGGTTTTCTTTCTGTCTCCGCTAGGCCGAAAGGCGTGGCGAGAGAGTATGTTTTGCACCCTGTCCGTCCGACCTGTATTTTAGATGTTTCATATAAAAAATGGCTTCCAAAGTTTGCAGGAGTGCTCCGTTTTGAACAAAATGCCTCAAATCATGATCACAGCATGCAATTTCCCGGAAATTCTGCACGCACATTCTCACTATGCCGAGGAAGAAATGCCACTTACATTTTTTCAAATCAGCCTCATGGTGGCGCTATAACAGGCTGATTTGTGTTTTTACCTATAACTGCACCGATCTGTACAAAACTTTGTATGCGCACTCCCTAGAGGCCAAGGAAAAACCTTTGCCCTGCATTTTTCACATCTGCCTTTTATAGCGCCACCAAGAAGCCGACTTATGTAAAACATTTTTTTTTTATATTACTCCTTCCCATTTTATCCAAATTTCACACAAATCGGTACACATAATCTCTATAGTCATGTGATCAAGACGGATCTGTTTGATTTCTAATATTCCATCCTGATTGGCTAAGATTAACATCTAAAGTTTGCAGTAGTGCCTTGTTTGGAACAAAATTCCGCATATCATGAACGCAGCGTCTGATTGCGGTGAAACTTTCCACGCACATTCACACTATGTTGAGGAACAAATGCCACCCTTTTAACATTGGCCTGTTGTAGCGCCACCAGCAGGTCAAATTTAGCAAAACACATTTTTAGAACAAAATGCCTCAAATCATGAATGTAGTGTCCGATTGCCGTGCACAGCCTAGGAAGAAATGGCACCCTTTTCACATTGGCCTATTATAGCGCCACCAGGAGGCCACAATAACCTACCTGACCTGGCGGAGACCTGTGCTCCGAGGAGCACTTTTTCTAGTTTGTTTTGTTTTTAATTCATAAATGAATGCCCTATTTTTACTTCTTATGACAGTGCCCTGCAAGAGTAGCAAAATAGCCTCACACTAACGTCGCACTACCGATCCGACCATCATATCTGATTTGGGGGCTTTGTCAGAGTACCCATTGCACGCATTTTGAACTTCGGCTACAATGACATGCCGAAAGTAGGGATGCCAGGTTACAATAATTGGTTACGTCGGTCTATCAATGCCATGGGTTTTTATAAATATTGAACCTATGAAAAGTATTAACAGAGCCTAAATAATAACTACTCTGGATCCATTGGAACACATCATGGTTCTTTTTTCCATTTCCTGAAAAGTAACGGTTTTGGACATTCAAGGCTTCTGCCCGACAGTGACGATATATAAGCGTCTACTCTTAACCAAAACCCGTGCTGCGGCAGTCACTTGTTGCAGTTAAACTGTGTGAGTGAAATAAGTTTTAACCGCCCCCCCCCCCCTTCCACACACACCACACACACACACACACACACACACACACACACACTGCACATTGCAAAACGTCCAAATCCTGCAGTGCTGTGACGGCTGGTGAGACTTAGCAGACCTGTTGTGTCGGTTGGTTTCCCTATGACACTGAGACAGCTCTGTTTTGAATGGCAAGTGTATTGTATACCCTGCCTCTCTCCACACACACATACACACACACACACACACACACCCCTAACCCCAATCCCAGCCCTAATCGTAAACCCCAAACTCCCCAAGGCTTTTTTTAACCATAAAATAACAGGACCAGGAAAATTGTCTATTTCTCACTATTTCTACTATTCCACACACACACACACACACACACACACACACACACACACACACACACACACACACACACACACACACACACACACACACACACACACACACACACACACACACACACACACACACACACACACACACACACACACACACACACTATCAGGTTGTGATGATGAGGCGTACAGTAGCCTTTAACACTCTGCAGACAACACAGTGTGCTATAAATATGATGGTTCCCATGGAGTAAGGAGGGATTGTAATAAATCCTTCAGCCAGGGGAGAGGGAGAGGAGTGAGAGAGGTCTATAAAACCTCCCCACCATTAAAAACGCTCAGCTGTCATGACTCTCTTTTGTATTGAACACTGTGTGACTGATTTGAACGTCAACCATCACACTGTTATTGCTTTTTCCAGGACCAGAGGTGATCCGTACGATTATTTAGGGGCCATTAGGTTTGGGTTGAAGTCTCTCTGAAATTAAGCCTGTGGTTATACTTTGTCATATGACTTAGATTAGACATAGAAAACCTTAATGTCCTCTGGGAGGCGATTTCTGGTACAGTATTTGTGGCACAGTAAAAATTATAGACAATTAGAAAAAAACAATTAAAATCTACAAAAACAAAAGGCAGTAATCCAAAATCATCTGTAGCATCAATAATATCAACACAGACCAGGCAAACATTTAATGAGTTAGTGATGTTTTTGGGGATAAAACAAAAATGGTTTGTAAAAACGTTAAAGCTCTATATTCTGATAGTTGCTATAGACTAGACTGTTTGTTCTGTAACAGGGGACTCCCTGTCTCTCCAGCTCTTCAGCAAACATAACATACATTTTCAAGTGGTTTGCCAATTTCATCCAATCAGGAGAGAGTACCCATTTATCAGCTTAAATTTTAGTGTTCCAATTTGTATTTGGACACTGAAAAAGTACAGTATGTATTTTCTGTTTACTAAAGAGCCGGGGAGACGGGGAGACCCCTGTTACTATTTAACACTTATTTTTACAAACAATATCACTTACATCACCTTTAAAGGGATAGTTCACCCCCAAAATGACTTTTTCCTATCGATTAGTCACCCCATGGAGAATTCATGGATATTTTTTTTGTTTTTGTTGCATTCCTAAGCCAATAATTTGATGACCGGCAGCGGTCTCCTTTGTGTCTTCTACCGGAGCCGCTGCCTCCCGGACCGCTGGTCATCAAATTATTGGCTTGGAAATGTGACAAAAACAAGCAAATATCCATGAATTCAAGTCTCCATGGGGTGACTAATCGAGAGAAAAAAACGTAATTCTTTGGGTGAACTATCCCTTTATATTGCACTTCACTCATGTGTTTCATATCCCCTAGTAGTCCATGCACATTCCCTACCACATAGGTGAACTAAAGGTGACCCACTCTGGAACAATCTCCCATTGCACATTAAGTCCAGCTCTACCATTTACATGATTAAATCCACCCTAAAAACCCACCTCTTCTCCATTGTATTGAGCTCAGTCTGAGGGCAATATGGCCATTGAATATATTGAATGTATTTTTTTTAAACATTTTTTATTGCTTTCATGTTCTCTTTACGCTGTTTTTGTTTGAGGTATTGCTTTATGTTTCTTTTACTATGCTGTATTTTAGTAGGTTGTTATGATGCTATTGTGAATGTAAAGCACTTTGGGTCAACTTCTGTTGTTTTTAAATGTGCTATACAAATAAAGGTGACTTGACTTGACAAATTTCACCATGGCTACTGCATCTTGTTTAACAGAGTTATTGCGATGGGAATAAATGAGTTTTATTTTGTTTTTACTCAATGGGAGTAAAGCTGGGATTTCAACACACATGGCCATAGATACCACTTTCCCAGTGATCGCATTTGTTGATGCAGAACTTCCTGAGGGCTGATGTCATTTTTCACATTCAAAACACTTGGTAGTGCCGTAATTTGTTTTATACGAATAAACAAAAAAAGTACAACACCAGACTAAACGAAACAAACAAGTTTTAATCAGATCAATGCAACCAAAGGAAGCAAATAATATGATTTAATCCAAGCAACTGAAAAGGTCCTTCCTCTGTCCTGCAATGGACTTCAGCTGATGTGTTTGGAAATAATAAAAGTATTGTTACGGGTGACGCAATTATGACGTGACCTCCTGGCTTATTTAAGTTTTCGCTTTGCGTTTCTCGTCTGTGTACTGTCCCTTGTGTGTCTCGTTTCCATTCATCTTTGGTGTTTTCTTATTGTGACTCGTCTTGTGATTCAAAGAATTGCAATTCAATTTATCTTCCTTCCGTTTAATGACCATTCTAATGATCGTATTATACTTCCTCGCGGGTTATAATCTTGTTATCGTCTCTCTCTACGGGTTTCCCTCCTTGTTTCTTACGGGCTCCCTAGATTCTGTGCTTGGGTATACCTACCCGTTACTCTTGTCAAGCATTAGCTTTACTGACCCATTCAGAACCTCTCACAACATGGAAGTGCACAGTGGTGGAAAACGTAAGTAAGTGTTTTACTTAAGTAAAAGTATCAACAATGCAATGTAGAAGTACTACCATAGGCGGCGGGTAATGAAGGCCAGGGTAGGCTAAGCCTTCCCAAATGTTATCCTGGATTTTTTTTGAAATTGAGCAAATTATATATAATAAATATGCGCAGCATTATTTAGGCTACTATATATTGTGTGTGCTGTCGCTGCAGCCCCCTGGTCAATATCTAACCCTAACCCTAACCCTAAAACCGAAATAAAGTACCAAAAAGTAACTTTATCTGCGCTAAACCCGAAAAGCTTCGCGCGTGCATGTGTCCCGTATCAGCCTTCCCAAATGTCGGGCTCACCCGCCGCCTATAAGTACTACTGTGTTACAAGTAAAAGTCCTGAATAAAACATTTACTTGAGTAAATCAAGTATCAAAATGTACTTAAAGTACCAAAAGTAAAAGTACTAAAATGTTTTAAAATAGCAGATCTACAAGCTGACACTGTGTACCGGATACATTATCATCTTTCCGCCGGTAATCAAATTATTGGCTTAGGAATGCGACCAAAACAAAACGAAATCCACGAATTCAAGGCTTCATGGGGCAATTGATAGAAAATAAGTACTTTTTTGGGGTGAACGACTCCTTTAACACAGGATTTTGCTGTGCAGAATGTGCCGTTCAGCATGTATCACCCTGCTTTTTTTCACAGGGCAGCCAAACATTAGTGAAAATGCTATAGATCAGGGGTCTTCAACAGGGGGTCCTCAGAGTTACTACAGGGGGTCCGCCAAATCTTTGTGTGATATAATTCTTTTTTTTTTACCGTAACCACTTGAACCCTAGCATCCCTTTTTCTGAGGAGAACTTTAGCCAAAAATAGCCGATCGCCAAAAATAGCCGATCTACAAGCTCACAACGCCTCGCAGCGCGAGGCGTTGTGAGCTTGTAGAACGACTATTTTTGGCAAAGAGGTATAGGTGTAGAGGGAAAAAGGGCAGACCAAGTAAACTAAAAAGGTTTAATCTAAAACACAATTTTATACAATATGTAGTGGGGGTACTTGCTTCATCTCTTTCTCAGCTAGGGGGTCCTTCGGCGTTGTGAGCTTGTAGATCCGCTATTTTTGGCAAAGAGGTATAGGTGTAGAGGGAAAAAAGGGCAGAACAAGTAAACTAAAAAGGTTTAATCTAAAACACAATTTTATACAATATGTAGTGGGGGTCTTTGCTTCATCTCTTTCTCAGCTAGGGGGTCCTTGGCCTGAACACGTTGAAGACCCCTGCTATATAGATAAAGCTCTCTCTCCCAGTAATCCCTTTGACATTTCCCACACAGAGTCCTCTGATGTATGTTTGACGGGGGTCAACAGGAGCAGGGGGATGCAGCTTTCATTGTTTTGGGTTTCCAACACTTTAGGATGCCGGTGTGCTCTGAGGAAGTGTTGGGATCGCATTACAACGCCACTGCCACTAATCCATCATTGGTTCTCAAAGTGGGGTCCGCGGACCCCCAGGGGCAATTGTGGGAGGTGGTGCCAGTGGGTCCCCAGCTGAATTAGTTGATATAGCGTCACAATAATTTTAACCACTTTAACCATATTTTATACTGTTGCAGATATACAAGCTCATAGCGCTTGTAGATCTGCTATTTTTGAAAAATCTTGAAAATCTGTGTAAAACTTTTAATACATATATATTTTTAAAGCAAACATTTGGACTCACGTTCGAGTACCACTGCACTAATCCACAAAAGAGAGACACTCATTCCCTTCTTTTCTCCTCTTCACTGCTGCTCTATTGGACAGTGACAATTGAATTTATGGGGCAGGGCAAATCCATGCCTCTGCTTTTGATATGCCCCTCCAGTCATTCATTTTTGGGATATGTTTTATCCCTGCATCTGGTCAGACTGAATTCACATCTATATTCTTGGGATATACCAATACGATATTTAGATATTATAAACTTTTTCAAATGTGTACGTTAACCACGTACACATTTGTGTGTGTGTGTGTGTGTGTGTGTGTGTGTGTGTGTGTGTGTGTGTGTGTGTGTGTGTGTGTGTGTGTGTGTGTGTGTGTGTGTGTTTTTCACAAATCGAACCCTGCATACCAGCTCTGTTGTTGACTGTCAATTCTTTGAGTCTTGTTGTCACATTTTAAGGATTACCGTTGCTCTATAATTGGGCTCAGCAACTGGCATGTACCTACACGTCTCCACATTATGGCCTTTTATATGCCTTTTACAAGACTGGCGTCATTTCTCTTTCATCATTGTTTCAAAGTTCACAAGATTTAGATTTACGAGACAAGGATATGACGGACACATTCTTTCAATTTTGTTTTTTTCCATTTCCCCATTAGCACTCTAATGGCACAACAAAGATAACGTTATGAAATCGCGGAAACAGACTTTTATTAATGCAAGGAAACTTAAAATTCACTTCAATACAAACGTGACTTAAAAATCCACCAATGACAACACAAGGTAATGCATCAAATGCATAGAAATTGTAATCTAGGATCATAGGAAAACCAAGAACCAATCACCCGTCTAAACAGCATTTACATAGTGCACTTTATACCAAAAGGCATTGACGCACCATAACGACTGACGAATTGCCAAAGGACACTAACATTTGAGTTGTCAAAAGGGTAAAAAGGGGAACGCTAACTTTCTGGCCATTATGTTTTTTAGGCAAGGAAAACATGGGCCTCTGTGTCCCAGCATGCATCTGGGTCCTTCTACAGTTGTTCTGAATGATGAGTGATGGGCAGAGAGAGAGAGAGAGAGAGAGAGAGAGAGAGAGAGAGAGAGAGAGAACATGTGCGCGTGTAAATTCCTTAAAAATGTCATATGTCTTATATACATGCAAACTATGATGAAAAGAAGAAAAAAAACTAGAATTCACGTGCTGCCCTTGGACGCACCACACCACAGTCATGTGTGTGTGGCCCACAGAGCATTTAGCCCTTCATGCCTCAGCCTATAAACGGTTAAGCAGCAGGCCCGGGGTAGAGCTGGCTGGGGACTGGATTCACATTACAGCTGTTAATGCATCACAACTGGAACCTCTCTCTCTCTCTCTTCTCTAAACAACGTTGTTTTCATACGTCAAAACCCCAGTTCGTCTGCCTCATTTTAATCAGGGGAGCTGGGATTTTGTCTATACGTTTAGGGCCTCTTACCCCGTGATTCCTCTATGTGTGGAAAAAAAGGTTATTTCAAATACCTTACTGGCTAAACTACATTTATTTGAAAAGCAAACTTTTTCCTGACAGTAAATTTGAATACAAACTTGTGAAAAAGTGAATAGGACGGGACCTTTTAAAATTACTGCAGGCCTCCAAGCCGCCAGGCTTTCAGCTTTTCTTGGCTGTGCCTTTGGCTCCCGTTGGGGGTCTGGAAAATGTATATCCGAGCAAGAGGCTCCGCTCGATGCTGCCGCTCATCGCAGTCCCCTGCCCCCCCCCCACCCCTGTATTATGCCTCCCAATGGGAGCACCACCGGAAAGTGTCAGTCACGAGACTTCGCCATCTGCAACCTGGGGGGGAACCAAAACACGCAGCTTCTGTTTCTCTACTTTTCACTGACGCAGCACAAGTACGCCGGGGGCACACACACGCCAGCCCACTGCGCGGGACCACCGAGCAAAAACGGTGGCGCCTCCGACGTGGGGGTGTATGGGGTGAGGGGGGGGGGGAGGTGAGGGGCACGTGGTGCTAACCCCAGAGGGACTTGAACATGAATGGGAAGGTAGGACCGGGTCCTGCTGGTGGAAGTGTTGTGCTGTGTCACGCCATATTGAAAGTCTCATCCATCAAGACCCCGTCGGCTGTTACGCAGTGGTGGAAAAAGTACTCACATTCTTTACTTAAGAAAAAGTATCAATACCGCAGTGTAGAAATACTTTGTTACAAATAAAAGTCTGGTATTCATAATTTACTTGAGTAAAAGTACAAAGGTTTTCGCATTAAAATATACTTCAGTACTGAAAGTAAAAGTACTCATTTTGCAGAATGTCCCATTTCACAAGTTTCCAAATGTATAGAAAATGCTTTGAAAATAGCAGAAGTACAGTACTTAAGTAAATGTACTTAGTTACTTTCCGCCACTGCTGTTACGCCACAGCAGACCTCGAGACCGAGCTATCTGTAAACACACTACAGGTACCACCGCATGGTACACTGCTCCTGTAGTGCCGGGTCAATCTCTGCTTTAAAGCTACAATACGGGACTTGTTTTAGTGAATAAAGTGTTATTCTATAACCAACCTGTATGGTAGAGTATGTTAATACAATAAAAGTAGCACAGCTGCAGGGGTTGGAGGTGTTCTCCCTATAATCTGCCATCGAGAAATTCTAACCCATGGTGTCGGGTAGGGCAGTGGTTCAGGGGACCCTCAGGGTTCCTTGAGGGGGTTCCAAATGGACCCTTACATGTCTGTGACAGCGTGAGCGTGTACAAATGGAACCAGGGTCCGTTTACTTGAGAGTCCTTATTGAAATTCTAAAATTGGAGAATCACTGCGGTATAGATCACCGACTAGTTGATTAAGTCAATGGTTCTCAAACCCTTTCATGTCAAGGACCCCCAAAATGATATGAATTTGGCCGCGGACCCCCATCTCAAAATATTTCTGCTCCAGGGACCCCAGAAGCACAGATTTGAGTTACAAATGTTCGCTTGAAAGAATATATAAAATACATTTGCACACATTTTCACGATTTTTCAAAAATAGCAGATCTACAAGCTCATAGCGCGCTATGAGCTGGTATATCTGCTATTTTTTAATAGCCAAGGTTAAAATTATTGTGATGCTATATTAACACATTTTGCTGGGGACCCCCTGGAATCCCCCCCCCCCCCCTCCAAGGACCCCTGGGGGTCCCCGGACCCCACTTTGAGAACCAATAATGGACTAAGTTATTTAGAGCAGACGCCGGTTTGGACACTAGATGCACGCACCGCCATCTATGTTGCAGTTTGGACATCACCGCAATTCCCTCTCTGTTGGGAGGAGACAAATGGACATAAAACTTACGGATAGCAGCTTTAATGCCTTGGCTGTGATGAAGGCCCTGGTGTGCAACACTGTGGAAAAGCCTTGGAGCTTTTTGATGAGAAAGTCAAAATATCTAATATCCATTTTGGAGGAAATATCCGGAATAACTTTGAATATTTCCTGGCACATTTCTGGTCCAATCAGTGTGTGCGTGTGTGTGTGTGTGTGTGTGTGTGTGTGTGTGTGTGTGTGTGTGTGTGTGTGTGTGTGTGTGTGTGTGTGTGTGTGTGTGTGTGTGTGTGCGTGTGCGTGTGTGCGCGGGTGGAAAAAAAAGTACTAAATTTTTTTACTTAAGTAAGAGTTAATACTGCAATGCAGAAATAAATAAATAAAATAAAGTAAATACATTTGCTTGAGTCAAAGTACAAAAGTATTGGCATGAAAATATACCTAAAGTACCAAAAGTAAAAGTACTCATTATGCAGAGTGTCTAAAAGGTATTAAAGAATCTTTTGAAAATAGCTATTCTACAAGCACTTTACAAGCACTATTTTCAAATAGCCAAAGTTTACTGTATATAGGGCTGAAGTGGTTAATGTATGTTTTGTAATGATAATCAAAATCTACAAAGTAAGAAGGTACTGTAACTAAAGTTTTCAACTAATTATAGTGGAGCAAAAAGTACAATATTTGTCTCCGAGATGTAGCGTAGAGTAGAAGTATTGAAAATTGGAAATACCCCAGTAAAGTAAAAGTACAGTACTTGAGTAAATGTACTTTCCACCACTGCATGCACGCGTGTGTCTGTGTGTGTGTGTGGCAGGAAAACAAAAGGGGCTTCAGTGAGAGAGAACACTTTTTGAGTGATTTGACCGTTTAACTTCATCAGCAGTTCGAGCAGTTTGATGAAAGAGGCGCATGACCTTTGGGCCGATTTGGAACATGACTCATCCACTGCTCTTCCTTTAGGCCGCGCTTGATGGACTCCTGCATGGGTTGTGTGCTCACAGGCTGGTGTGTGTGTGTGTGTGTCATCTGCTAAAGATATCTCCATTTGTTTTGGACCATCAGCGACGGATCGGCCCGTGAAACCTCCTCCACCGACCGCTTTTACGCAATCATTAAGCTTCCTGAACGATTCATAACCGCCGGTAACATATGGGGCCACACTGCATAGGACAGTGTAACGTTCATTGATTGTGACAGCGGTGGAAAAAGTACGCAAATGTTTTAGTTAAGTAAAAGTATCAATACTGCAATGGAGAAGTACTCCGTTACAAGTAAAAGTTCGGAATTCAAAATTGACTTGAGTAAAAGTACAAAAGTATTGGTATCAAAATGTACTTAAAGTACAACAAGTAAAAGTACTAAAATGTTTGAAAATAGCCGATCTACAAGCTCACAACGCGTCGCGATGCGACGCGTTGTGAGCTTGTAGATCGGCTATTTTCAAATAGTCTATGTATAAAACAGGGCTGAAGTGGTTAATGTACCCAGACTCCACTTTGAAGAACCACTGATGTATAATTGGCCCAAGAACCTCCTCCACTGACCTGTTTTACAGAATCAAGCTTCCTGAACAATGTATTACCGCTGGTAACATGGGGCCACACACACTGCATAGGAAAATACAATGTTCATTGATTGTGATATGTGACTCATATAGGGCATACAGTATACCAGTGGTTCCCAGTGGTCTTATTTTCAAATATCTCCATGACTCTGAGAGTGTACAAATGGAACCAACCCTACGGTTCCATTTGGTTCTCCAATTGTACACTCTCAGAGTTGCGGAACCCCTGAGGGTCCCTCGACCAAACTTTGAGAACCACTACTGCATACGGAAAAGACCATGGAATGTTTTCTAAACTTAAAGGGGTAAACTATTTTGAACATAACGGTACACCCGATATCACGATATGACAACGCTGAAGGCACTTGCCATCAGCGTTCCGTATACACCTCGGCATTATGTGCCGAAAAACACAGAAGACATAGGGTATCCCCCCCCCCCCCCCCCCAACACTATAAAGTATATATGATCTCCTCATATCAAAATATGCAAAATTTCCCTTCAACTGTGGCACAAAAGTCTTCTTTTAACGAAGCTTTCGGTTTCAGCTAATTGTTACGGTATAGCCAAAACAGTGCAAGTGTTCCAAAAAAAGAAGCCATTAGACCAACAGGAAATCCAAGCGGCCAAATGCAGAGTTGTATCCAAGCATGTGTTCTTGTTTAGCTGCACTCTATTTGTGAGTCTTATGCCTAAAGAGAGTTGGGGATTAACGTTAATTTCTGTGCCACTATACAGCCAAGTCGGATGTCAACACACATCAAAGTCTCGCGAAAGCGAATTCCTAAACAAATCTCAAATCTTTGATGAATGAGCTTGAAGTTAATGTGATTTGTGTTTTGATTGTACACACAGTCTAAAGCTCCCGAAAATGGAAAATGTGGCACGCATGCAGCGAACTGAACTGGTGAATGGCTGCGTCGCTCCCAGCATGCTGAACAAATTGCGTTGAGTCGAGTTAAATTTGGCCGTTAACATTTGGCACCGTATTAAAGATACGCTGATTACCAAAGGGAATTCCGCTGTGGTGCATACGCTAAATTGTGTAAGAAAAAGGGCTTTAAAAATGCTTTGCAAGGTCACACCCCTCTGAGAGAGACAGAATGGAAGGAATAAGTATGCATCAATGAAAGGTTTATATTATTTGATGTGCTAACTTGTCGTCAACATGCAATAGCATTTCACAGACAACTATAGGCTGCAACTATCCTTTATCTTCGTAGCGATTATTCCATCGCTTAGTTTTCTGATTAATTGAAAAACCCAGAACCGTGTTTTTTATATATATGTATATGCACTGTAAACAAATTAGATTTAGACAATGAATTGACTAAATTGATTAGTCTGATTAACCAATTTCTATTTTTACTATGAAAATAGCTGATCTACGCGTTGTGAGCTTGCAGATCTGCTATTTTCACTATGTTGGAAAGAATTGTGAGAGAAAAAAAGTAAAATTTAAGAATGCTCCTCCAAATTCTATTATGTTTATCCAAATCGATTAAAAATAAATAATCAACTAGAAAATGTGCTCCTCGGAGCACAGGTCTCCGCCAGTACTGTTCCTGATTAATCCTTACCTATTTATATTACATGATATTGTCACGTGTCACTTGACCAATGTTAGCTTGGCTGAGACGGACACACACACGGAGGGTAAAACTCTCCTGGCGGAGACAAAAAATCACACCCCATTCATATTTAGAAACAACAGTGGTCATCACAGTGATGGAAGCTCACTTCAAAAAATATAAATTATTTTTTGAAGTGCGTGGTGATATTTATAGATTTTTATTTCATCATGCGTCTCGCTAGCCAATCAAAGCATTGGTGACAACATACTGTCACGTGTCACGTGAAGCTTGACCAATGTTAGCTTGGCTGAGACGGACACACACACGGACGGACGGAGACGAAAACATACTCTCCACAATACTGGCGGAGACAATTAAATCGATCAGTTCGATTAACCGTTGCACACACACACACGCACACACACACACACACACACACACACACACACACTCCTGCTGCTAAGTGCTAACTAAAACCTTGTCTGTTGGGAGGCATGTAGACATTCTATGCAGACAGAATAGCTGGAGGAGACAAACGTGGGATTCTCTTGTCGATCCCCGGAGAGACAGCCAGCGTGTGCACAGGCTTCAGCTTTACCGTAAAGTAAACCCTCGTAACATGAAAACCCATGAGTTATCCCTCCACCACCGGAGGAAAAACCTTGTTCTGAGCGGGGTGGAGAGAACACAACTCCAACAGGGGGGGGGGGCTTTCCTGGTACTCTTAAAGGGTGACGACCCAATATTTCACCTCCCCTTTTCGGAGAAAGATTTACGAGTCAGAGATTGGAGAACCCCCCCCTCCCCCCAAAAAGAGTGGAAAATTCCTCAGTTTCGGGCATGTTCCAGTAAATCCGATGGGGTGTTCAACCAGTTTGTGTTTCATGTGCTATATTTGGGATTCTCCTCCATTTTTATGGCACACTCGAGTCTCGTGTTCGTTTCCACCGAGCGGCTCTCCCCCTCACCCACCGCGTGCAACATTATTATGCGGCCAGAAGCTGCATAATATGATTTCAAGATATTCAGTCGGATAAGGATTATTGTGGAAATTCTCTGTCCATATGGGCACCATGTGGTTTGATACTTAATCATTGATATGTACAATAGTACAGTGGTTCGCAAACGTTTTCACGTCAAGGACCGCCAAATTTATATATATTTGGCCGCAGACCCCCATCTAAAAAAAAATTGAGCCAAAATTCAGAGGATCATTAAAACGTTTTTCAAGATTTTTCAAAATGTTTCAAAAATAGCAGATCTGCAAGCTCGGTGTGATGCGCCGTGAGCTTGTAGATCGGATACTTTTGATGTATAAAATAGGGTTAAACTGATTTTGATGCTATATTAACTTTTTTTTTTAAATCTGTGGACCCCCTGGAACCCCCTCAAGGACCCCTGGGGGTCCCCGGACCCCACTTTGAGAACCACTGAAATAGTAGACCCTTGATGCAAATGCTGACCTTCTAAAGCCGCAATCTGTACAATGTGTTATGTCCTAACTGGGAGTGGAACCTGGGTCTTCACCATGGGAGACCAAGCATCTATACGACTCAGGCCAGAGGGAATCCCCACTTGGTCAGGGGATATGTTGTGCTCATTAGCTTCAGGCAGTACAACTTGTCAACCAGTGGGTGTCCTACCCGACACCAGGGTCTACATGTTTCAATGGGAGAGTAGGGAGACCACCTCCAACCATTGCACATGTGCTAATAATTATATTATATTGTATTAACGTACCATGTCTTGTATAAGATCTACAGTAAATGCTCAATGCAAGCTCAATGCTAACTACAAGTATGTATCGCATCACAATGCATTATTTATGAGCTAGCCTACCGGAGCTAATTCAGGCAGACAATAATTTTGAATTTATTATTTTTACACAAATCTTCTCTTCTGCGGGTCCCATGGCATAAAACATGTTCAGATGGGGGTGCCAGATATATACTTTTGGGAGTCCTTGATATGAAACCGTTTGAGAACCACGGGCAGTGGTGTAAAGTAACTAAGTACATTTACTCAAGTAATGTACTTAAGAAACATTTTTCAGTACTTTTAATTCTACTCCACCACATCTCAGAGGCAAATATTGTACTTTCACTCCACTACAATTATTTGAAAACTGTAGTTACTTGTTACTTCGCAGATATACAATATTACATTATAAAACATACATTAACCACTTTAGCCCTTATACATTGGCTATTTGAAAATAGCCGATCTACAAGCAAGTCTAATCGTGACGCGTTGTGAGCTTGTAGATCGGCTATTTTCAAACATTTTAGTACTTTTACTTTAGGTATTTCAAGTAAATTTTGCTTGTAACAAAGTACTTCTACATTGCAGTATTGATACTTTTACATTTGAGTATTCTTTTTACACCACTGACCACGGGTGTAACAAACAGGAGTGTTGTGGGCCGGCTGTCAGACCATGACAACAGCACTGAGACCATGTCAGTGAAACATCTGCTCCTGCGTTGCCGTATCCAACTAAACAAATAAGTGCAAAGTGATACATGGTCCCACAGAGACGCATTAGACTGGGTGCCGGGATGACTTCACCGTTCACTACATGCATGCTGACCACGATGCAACCAGTGCAGAGGTCATCTACACACGGCTTGATCTATGAACCACTGGAATCCATCCTTTCACACTTAATAATATATATAAGCTTATTCATGGACATACGGGAAGGCCAGATCAATCTATGTCAGGCAATGGATAGTCACTTAGTCAGGTCAGGAGAAGGCTACTCCATTCCAACAGATCTAGTCACAAATAACACCTGTGTGTTTGTTTGTGTGTGTGTGTGTGTGTGTGTGTGTGTGTGTGTGTGTGTGTGTGTGTGTGTGTGTGTGTGTGTGTGTGTGTGTGTGTGTGTGTGTGTGTGTGTGTGTGTGTGTGTGTGTGTGTGTGTGTGTGTGTGTAGGGAATTAGTGGTGCATTTGTTAATCAAACTAATCAATTATAGAAAAAAATCAATAATCGATCACTTAATGAAATAACCGATTCAAAATCGATCTCTATCTTTTCTTTAAATCCTTGAAATATAGACCCCCTTAACAGACGACGTCACACTGATGAGAACCAGTATGCGTGCAACCAGTATGCACGCAATGAAACCTATTCTATCAGGTCTCGCTAGGACGCGCCTCACCAGCCAACACACAAGAGGGGGTTGGGGTGTGCTGAAACCAGCGCACCCGAAACAACAGGTTGAGAATTGATTGCATGAAACAATCACCTGTGCATCCAGTCTCAATGTTGGTAAACAAATAATTGGTCTATTAGCTTTCATTGTTATACCGATAATTCTATGAAAATGAACCGGTTTTCAAGCGGGCCCTGATCCTGAAAAGGTTGAGAAACCACTGATTTACAATACATTTTGCGGCAGGTAACCAAACCAATCTATCGGCTATAATAAATTAGATTGATTGCCGGTGACATTGACGCTGTTAAGTCCCTGTATAACCACAAACAGGACACTGTGCATGTACTGTACTGTGTGTGGTAGTAGTAGCCAACTCACATCTGCTGCATATGGGGCGATAGGGAAATGATTTAAATGATTGCAACAGCAGTAATACTTGAACACTCTCGAGTATATCCATTCGAGTTGACAGTCGACAGCTCCGACAGTCCACTGGATAGTAAGCACTTTCTTTGTAAGCCCAGTTCAGCCTGTTGGGCCAATTTCATTACACTTTCTAAAACAGAGGTTGTCAAAAGTGGGGTCCAGGGACCCCCCTCAAAGGGTTCCTTTAGACTTTAGGGGCTTCCAAAGGGTCACTTACGGGGTCTGTAACTCTGAGAGCGTACAAATGGAACCAAATGGACCCTGTGCAACCAAATGGACCCTGTGCACTCTCATTTTAGCATAGTGGTTCTCACATTGAGAACCACTATGCTAAAATGATCCCTTTTAAGACCTGGAACTTTGTCATTTTTTGATTTGAGCTAAAAAAGCATTATTTTACACTTTGGGCTATTCAAAAATAGCAGATATACAAGCTCATAGCGCGGCACCGAGTGCCGCGCTACGAGCTTGTAGATCTGCTATTTTTGAAAAATCGTGAAAATGTGTGCATATCTTTGAATATAAATATTTTTGAAGCAAACATTTTTAACTCAAATCTTTGCTTCTGGGGGTCCCTGGAACAAAATATTTTGATGGGGGTCCGCGGCCAAATACATATAATTTTGGGGGTCCTTGACATGAAAAAGATTGAGCACCACTGATATAGCAACATACGTTTTTCAGAATACTGTTGAGATTTAGGAGACATGTAGAATCGGCTTCAAGTCTCAATGGGTTAACATACGACGTGATAACTCATGTTCATCCACACACAGATAGAGGCGCACACACATGGGAGCGTTCGGCTCCATTTACGTCCTAGCATTTCCTGATCCACCCCCCGCAGCTTGAAGCAGTGGCGACAGGGCGAGCGTATAGTGTGAGCTGAAAGGCAAACGGATGATAGATTTTCAAGATGTACTGTAGGAGCTACAACCAGTAGTCAGCAATTCCTCTTTAATTGATCTCCAAGCTGCTATAGTAAAGCCCTCACAGGCTTCAGCTGGAATCCTTGTTCATGTTAGAAATCATCTTGCGTGTAACAGGCTGATTTATACTTCTGCCGTAAATTAAGCAGATCTACAAGTTCACAGCACGCCACAGACACGCCACACACACACACACATGCATTGTGAGCTGGTCGATCTGCTCATTTCCGGCACGCTATACATGATGGAGTATCGCAATTAAGTATGACTTGGTGTGGGCTTTTCTTTTTTTGTGGGCTGATCTGTGCTAATCCACTGTATAATGTTGTACTGATGTGTGTCTGTAACTTTGAGCTGCTTTGTTGGCCAGATCTCTCTTTTTTACACAATGAATATTTAATCGCCAGGTTAAATAAAATACAAATTAAATCCACCAAAGCCAGGACAAAGTGTGAGCACATTCCCAGACACCAACCAATGGCTTCTGTGACTCCTGGAAGAAGCACTGGCGTTTGCCAATTTAGATTTAACCCTTTAAGACAGGGAACGATATCTGTATCATTTTAAGATTTATTTGGGCTATTCAAAAATAGTAGATATACAAGCTCATAGATCTGCTATTTTTTGAAAAATATTATTTTGCAAATCTTTGAATATATATTTTTTTGAAACGAACATTGTTACAACTTCTACTCTGTTACAACTTCTGGGGGTCCCTGGAACAAAATATGTTGAGATGGGGGGGTCCACGACCAAATCAAAATAAATAAATTGAGAACCACTGATATTATAGCAACATACGTTTTTAAAAAAAAAATAGTATTTAGAAGACATTTGTAGACTCCCCCAAAAGCAAAGATTTGAGTTATAAATGTCTTTTAAAAAATATATATATTAAAATATTTGCACACATTTTCCACGATTTTCCCCCCAAAAAATCTACAAGCTCATAGAGCTTGTAGATCTGCTATTAGCTTGTATATCTGCTATTTTTGAATAGCACAAAGAAATCTAAAAATGACACAGATGCATTCCTGGTCTGAATGGGTTAAAACAGGCCATGCAAGTGATACAGTCAGCGGATAGTTCCAAATGGAAAGAATAAAAGGTGAGTGTGGTTGACGGGAGTTTCCTGTCCATGTCACAGCAGACAAGTCGGAGAGAATATTCTCAACACAAGCAATCATCTTGCAGGAGTACTAGAGACTATACCTCTGGAGAACGATCCATTTTGTCTATGCTGTATTATATCTCTGTGCCATATGGCAAAACAAACCGGTTTTTGAACTGAAATTCGTTCGTTTGACGCTATACGGCCTGTGGGTCTTTGGCACTCCTTCAGCCACTGCCTGGAAGAAGTAGCGCAACAGACATTAACCCTTTAAGACCAGGAAAGCATCATTTGTGTCATTTTTTTGTTTGTTTCAATTTGTGTCAAGTTTTCTTTGGGCTATTCAAAAATATCAGATATACAAGCTCATAGCGCGGCACCGAGTGACACGCTATGAGCTTGTAGATCTGCTATTTTTTTAAAATCGTGAAAATGTGTGCAAATATATATATTTTTAAAGCAAACATTTGGACACTATTTAGTTCCAGGGACCCCCCTGAAGCAAAGACTTTAGTTACAAATGACCAAGTGCCACGCTATGAGCTTGTATATCTGCTATTTTTGAATAGCCAAAGAATCTAAAAATGACATAGATGCGTTCCCGGTCTTGAAAGGTTAAATAAAGAGAAGAGTTCTCTTTATAAAGAGCAAAAACGAAGATAATAAAACAACTGTCATTAATTAGCAAGCCCCACTGTGAACCTGACAAGACTTAACGTAAGAGGCTGGTTTCCAAGAGGCAAAGCAGTGGAAATGATTGAAGATGGCACCCTCCCCAGAACCCAGTGGACATTGTTCCACACAGAGAACTACTTTGAATAAACAATAAATATTGCACGCTACATTTAGAGAGCTTGGGAAAAAGGATGCCAAAATAGTGAGAAGCAATCAAAAGTTTAAAAAAAAGCCCACAGAATTGGGCAAACGCATGCAGTTTCACTTCTTCTGCCGTGGAACTCCCAGAAAAACGAGCAGGTCTGCAACAGCTCTGAGTTCTTTCAAATCAAAGCCGAGGAACTGTTCCGTTTGCCGCCGCCTTTTATTGAGTTTTATGATTAATTACTCGCACTGAACCGTAACTTTCTCGTAACGCATCTCGTGTCATTCTAGGTTTCTTTGGGCTATTCAAAAATAGCAGATATACAAGCTCATAGCGCGGCACCGAGTGCCGCGCTATGAGCTTGTAGATCTGCTATTTTTTTGAAAAACCGTGAACATTAAGAGCAAACATAAAATATTTTGTTCCAGGGACCCCCAGAGGCAAACATTTGAGTTACAAATGTTCGCTTAAAAAAATATATATATATATTCAAAGATTTGCACACATTCTCACGATTTTTCAAAAAATAGCAGATCTACAAACTCATAGCACTATGAGCTTGTATGCTATTTTTGAATATCCAAAGAAATCTAAAATGACAGATGCGTCCCCGGACTGAATGGGTTAATAACTATATTTTCTGATGGCAAATGTCCTTTTATAATGTTTCTTGTGATTTGTTGTTGAAATGTGCTATAGCTGCAAATAAACGTGCCTTGCCTTACATTGCTTTGCCTTGCATTGAATCTTTGCAGACAGAATGGGTGAAAACCAAGTTTAACTGCATGCTCATGCAGGGCTATATATCTTCAGTAGTTCAGTAAATTGCAGTTCTGAGAAACTTCTCGTATGTCAAAACAGGAGAACGGGAACACGTGAGAGAGAGAGACAGACAACTTGAATGGTGTACATACTGTATATGAGCCCTGAATCCCACGATGGTAACTGTTTAACGCATTAAGACCTGAGGCCCATTCTAAGAATGTTTTTCTGAGAAACTGATCTTGCTATCGGTGGTGCTCAAACTTTTTCATGTCAAGGACCCCCAAAATTTGGCCGCCGACCCATATCTCAAAGATATGTAGTTCCAGGGACCCCCAGAAGCAAAGATTTTAGTTAAAAATGTTGTTTTAAAACATGTATTAAACCAAAGATTTGCACACATGTTCACGATTGTTCAAAAAATAGCAGATCTACAAGCTCATAGCCAACAAATAATGCTAAAATATACAAATGAATGACAGTTGCTTTCCCATTTTTTTATGGGTTAAGTGTTAAGTATAACCTGCAGCTTGGGGGCAAATCTCCACAATAAATCTACAGGAAAATATTGGAAAACGCCACCTGGTTCTGCTGAGCAGAAACATCTGCAAGAATGCGAGGTATTCCACTGATAGCCGCTTTTTTTTTTGCCCCCAAAACCTGGGATTTGGTGTCATAAAAATATTTGAATCAGTGGCTACTGTATGAATTACAACGTTGTTTGCTCAAGTGACGGCAGAGACAGGCCAGACACTTAAGAAGCACAGACTGCTGCACGCCTGCAGGCAGTAATAAAGCTTGGAAGTAGGTCAGTCACGTGCCACTAACCTTGGAGGAGAACGTGAGCGACACCACCTCACCTCCGACAGACCCCTCCTCCCTCCTAGGCTAGTGGCGGTGGTGGAGAAGAAGTACTCAAGATGTTTTACTTAAGTAAAAGTACGCATACCACAACGTAGAAATACTCTGTTACAAGTAAGAGAGGCCTGTATTCAACGTTTTGCTTGAGTGAAAGAACACACAAGTATTTGCATCAATGATCATGATTACAGTAAACAAGTAAAAGTACTCAAATGTTTCTAATTAAAAAAATCGTTGAAAATAGCTGATCTACAAGCTCAATACGCGTCACAATGCCAATAGAATATCCACAGTATAAAATAGAGCTGAAGTGGTTCATGCATGTTTTGTGATAACAAATCTAAATCTGCAAAGTAACTAGTAGTAAGTAAAGTTTTCAAATTATTGCAGAGGATTAAATATTACAAGTTTTGCCTCTAGGATGTAGCGGAGTAGAGGGATAAAGTACTGAGAAATATACATTCTCAAGTATAGTACCTCAGTACAGTAAATGTACTGAGGTGCTTACTTACGTTACTTTCCACCACTGACAATATACAATAGGGAGAGGTGTGTGTGTGTGTGTGTGTGTGTGTGTGTGTGTGTGTGTGTGTGTGTGTGTGTGTTGGGGGGGGGGGGGGGATCCTATAGTTCAAACCCCCCCGTCTCAGTGGGAGATTCTCTCTGATCTCCTGGCCTAAATAATAAAGAATATGCTTCCTGTACATGAGCGATGATATTTTTCCGAGCATGTTTCCCAGGTTGATTTGTGCACGCCCCCGTAATCGTGAAGCACACGTGATGTGAGGAGGTAAATCCTGACACCTGGGATGAAAGGGGATCCCTGGGACGGCCGTGGAATGCAAAGCTCTGGACTCTGAGAGCGTATACGAATGGAACCCGACGGACCCTTGCAGGTCCGTGGGGTTCCATTTGAACGGTGTCAGGGCTGAATTAACACTCAGGATTTCACTGTGTGGCTGTATAACCGGCGGTCCTTGAGCACTTCCTTTCAAACTGAACTGTGTGTGACTTATGTGCACGTATACATGATGCATGGCTCTGTATAAGCCTGTTCTTCTCCAAAGAGAGACATGTATGGATGGAATGGGTGTATCGTAAGGGACGCGCCACTGCAAAAGATTCATGTTTCCTAATTCTGTCAATGGCATGATGCATACGTTTTCCATCGCCTGCACTTCCATAAATTCAAATCCACAACGTCGACCTGCCTATATACTTTATATGCTGATGTCATGTAATGGGACAGAAATGACTTGCAAAAGGCTGTTTTATTGCTTTTTCCTGCATGGGAGAAAGTAGATCTTTAAGATTATAACGGAGAGGCAAAACCTGAAACAACAAAAAAAAAAGGTTATTTGTAATGATACCGTTGGGGGAATTCCTTCTTTTTTTTGCATTTGACTTAAACAGTGTGCTGCTCAGAGTGATTGCAAGGGGGAGCAGTTAGGGGTTAAACGGATAGTTCACCCCAAAAAATACTTTTTCAATCGATCAGTGACCCTATGGAGGCTTGAATTCATTTTTTTTTTTTTTTTTGCATTCCTAAGCCAATAATCTGATGACCGGCGGCGGCTCCGGTAGGAGACACGAAGTGTCAACTTTGCCTCTCCTACCGGAGACATTAGCATCTTTCCGCCGGTCATCAAATTATTGGATTAGGAATGCTACAAAAACAAAAGAAAATCCATCAATTCAAGGTGTGTAATTGATAGAAAATAAATCCTTTTTTGGGTGAACTATCCCTTTAAGTGTCTTGCTCAACTGCACTTCGACACGAAGCCCGGAGGAGCCGAGGATCAAACCCGGGGGAAAGTATACCGACCGAACCTTCGACTCCCAGGCGGCCGATCCTGAGCCTCTGGCCGCACCAGGGAAAAAAACGGCACTGCCTGCACGACCTCCCTGCTCACATTCAAACAGAAACTAGGTCAAGGGGTTGCATAGTTTAGTCCACATATAAATTATATTTGATTTCATCCAGAGCACGGTGCTGCCGTAAAGGGCCCAATGAAAAGCAATGGAAGTTGTTTAAAGTCGTACTGTAGCAGTGCTGAGCGGCAGCTCACTCCGTCCTGGAGGAGTCATATAGTGCGGGCCACTAAGTCCATTTTTATGTTACAATAGTTCACTTTGTGATACAAGCGCCAAATTTGGCATGAACAATGCCTAGGACCTACTTTTGCAGAAAAGCCCGTTAGCCACGCAAAAAAAAACAATATGGCTGCCATTTTCCAAAATGGCTGCTGGCGAAAGACATTTTATGTGTATTTTGACATGGATTGTGATTGGATTTTGATTATATTGGTATTAACATATAGTTTTGACTCCCCCCGCCCCCTCCCCCCGTTAGCTACGAAAAAAAAAAACAATATGGCTGCTATTTTCCAAAATGGCTTCAGGCAAAAGGCATTTTATGTGTATTTTGACCTGGATTGTGATTAGATTATCCAATTTTGATTATTTTGGCATCAGAATATAGTTTTGACTCCCCCCCGCCCCCTCCCCCCGTTAGCCACGCAAAAAAAACAACAATATGGCTGCCACTTTCCAAAATGGCTGCTGGGGATAGACATTTTATGTGTATTTTGACCTGGATTGTGATTGGATTTGGATTATTTTGGTATCAACATATGAGTCCCCCCCCCCCAATGTCTGGATCACAAATTGTTGTAATCGTCACATTTGCAGGCACTCAGCTGTGTGCACTGAACGCCAAAGCGGTAGCACTTGCATCTACCACGACGTTCAGTCTTGCACCGGCTTTTGTCAGTTGTTCACAAATCTGGGCAATTGTAGAGTGTCATCCACGCTACTTGCCAAATGTCATCTTCTGCTCGCCATCCCCAGCTGGCAGGGCTCTCTGTATGACATTTGCC
This sequence comes from Gymnoscopelus microlampas, assembly GCF_963454915.1. NCBI lineage: Eukaryota > Metazoa > Chordata > Actinopteri > Myctophiformes > Myctophidae > Gymnoscopelus > Gymnoscopelus microlampas. The sequence continues at coordinate 34,099,392 of NC_139957.1, forward strand.
ATACAGTTACCTGGCTTCAGACAGGGGCAACTTGATAAGTGGCATGCTTCACATGATGTGCAAGAGATGCCCTTGTAGGTGGAATGGCATCATAGGACCTCTGCTTCCATGCAAACAGGTAAAATCTTGCATCATCAACCCCATCACCAGTGCTGTTCTTGTCATTCACTGTTACTGGTGGGTATGAGCTTCTGGAAGACATGAGACACTTCAGGCCACACTTGCCGGGTTTGCCATGCTGTCTTTTTGCCTTTTCCCACGAAAGGCTGACACAACATCACATCCAGTGAAAGTGTGAAAGAAAAGGATGCCAATGGATTTTTCAGGGCCTAGATTCTTCACTAAATTGTGAACTGGTAACCAACAACAATACAGTACAGTACAGTACAGTACAGTACAGTACAGTACAGTACAGTACAGTACAGTGCTGTTCAATACAGTACAGTACAGTATAGTACAGTACAGTACAGTACAGTACAGTACAGTACAGTGCTGTTCAATACAGTACAGTACAGTACAGTACAGTACAGTACAGTACAGTGCTGTTCAATACAGTACAGTACAGTACAGTACAGTGCTGTTCAGTACAGTACAGTACAGTACAGTACAGTACAGTACAGTGCAGTGCAGTGCAGTACAGTACAGTACAGTACAGTACAGTACAGTACAGTACAGTACAGTGCTGTTCAATACAGTACAGTACAGTACAGTACAGTGCTGTTCAGTACAGTACAGTACAGTACAGTACAGTACAGTACAGTACAGTACAGTACAGTGCTGTTCAATACAGTACAGTACAGTACAGTACAGTACAGTACAGTACAGTACAGTGCTGTTCAATACAGTACAGTACAGTACAGTACAGTACAGTACAGTACAGTACAGTGCTGTTCAATACAGTACAGTACAGTACAGTACAGTACAGTACAGTACAGTACAGTGCTGTTCAATACAGTACAGTACAGTACAGTACAGTACAGTACAGTACAGTACAGTACAGTACAGTACAGTGCTGTTCAATAACAATACACTAGAGCACAGTACAATACTGTGCTATACAATAACAAAACAGTACAGTACTGTGCTGTACAATAACAGAACAGTACAGTAGAGTAAAGTACAGTGCTGTATAATAACAGTACAATACTGTTTTGGAATGTGTTAGTTTGTCCTGTTTTAAGTGGTTACTTAGTTTTTACTTTACTGTTGTGTTTGTTTTATTTTGTCGTAACGTTTCCTGTCTTGTCTCATTACCTTGTGATTAGTTTTATTTCTCCACCTGTGTCCCGTTAGTCCCTTAACTCAGTGGTGCGCATTCTGCACAACCTTTTTACAGTACACCCTCAGAAAAATTTGGATTATCCAATCCCGATCCAGGTCAAAAACCACATGAAATGTCTTTCGCCGGCAGCCATTTAAAAAAATGGCAGTCATATATATATTTTTGCTTGGTTAATGGGGGGAGGGGCGGGGGGGAGTCAAAACTATATTCTGATGCCAAAATAATTTCAATCCAGGTAAAAAAAAACACATAAAATGTCTTTAGCTGGCAGCCATTTTGGAAAATGGCAGCCATATTGGGGGTTTTTGGGTGGCTAACGGGGGGATGGGGTGGGGGGGAGTCAAAACTATATTCTGATGCCAAAATAATCAAACTTGGATTATCCAATCACAATCCAGGTCAAAAAACCACATAGCATGTCTTTCGCCGGCAGCCATTTTGGAAAATGGCAGCCATATTGTTGTTTTTTGGGTGGCTAACGGGCTTTTGTTAAAAAGTAGGTCCAGAAGAAACTTTGTGGAAAATTTGGCGCTTGTATCACAAAGTGAAGTATCGTGTCACTAACAGCCCCCACTATAACCAGGTCCGTTGAGTGACTTTGACACAGAGCTAAAAACCTCTACATCAGCCGTATGATGTCATGGGAATGATGCAGGGACTGGCACACGGACGGTGGAGTGCCATGCTTTTAAATGGGCGCTTTGTGTCTGGTGGTGACAACATGGAGAGCTCCATTCTGTTGGACTGCTGCACAAGCATGGGTCTATCACAGTCTGCAGTACACAGTAAAAATGCTCAGTGTTAATTTGTCCTTTTGTTTTTGCAATTTTTATTTATGTATTTTTTTGGTGAATGGTCTCAGATCTCAGATCCACCGTCCTGCTGATAGAACATATCTACATATCTACATCTGGGGAAAGTTACAATGCCTTCCCCCCTTTTTTTGTTTGTTTGTTTTAGTTTTTTTAGTGAGATATTGGTAATTGGTAGTCATGGCTGTCAGTTCCCACCTGATATTATGTGGGAGTTCTGACCACTTCAGACCATACTGAATAACTGCTAGCTTGCATAACGTCTTAAGACTAGGACTTAAGTCCAATATGTGCAGGTTATTGGATGTTCCTTCAAAGAGGATGCCACGATCTCCCACCATGCGACAGCGCATACCCTTTGAGGATGGGCCTTTCCCCTTGGGCTTAACTCTCTTGCAGGAGAAGGTCTCTGGATTGAATTTCCACATATCATTGAAATTCTGGTCCTCGCTACCGCCACCATACATGTCCTCGCTACCACCATATATGTACAGCTCTCCATTGTAGGCAAAGGCTGAATGACACCAGTGTCCTCCTGGAAGGCGTTGTGCAGATGGTGTGCTCAGCCAGCTATTGGTCTCTGTGTCAAAAACTCTGATGTTGCTGAAGTCGTCGTACTCCTGGTACCCAAAGCCCCCAAATACAAACATCTTTGTCCCGATGATGGTGGCAGAGTGACATAGTGAAGCAGGGGGCAGAGTACCTCTGGTGTTAATTGAAGACCAGACCATTGTGGTGGTGTCCAGCTTGTAGATATCATTATCAGCGAAATCCAAAAAGTCCCCGGAGACCCCTCCATGGATATACATGACCTTCCCCAGGACACAGGCTGAGTGGCACCACCTCGCCATTGGAACAGTCCCAGAAATCCTCGGCTTGAACCATCTGTGGGTGTCGATATCAAATGCATAAAGGGTGTTGTTGTTCAAACGAGGATGTATCATTCCGCCCCAGATGTAGATATGTTCTATCAGCACAGCTGTGTGGTTCTCAAGGTTGGAGGGAACCTGACGGTGACGTTCCCCTCTCAGAGTTGTCACTTGGGGCAGCTTCCTCCAGTGTAAAGTCACTGTGTTGAAGACGTTCACAGCCATCTGAAATGGCTTTTTTCCAAAACAGTACAACTCATGTCCCACAACAACAGCAGAATGTGTTATTTCCATTTCTCAGAGTGGTATTCTCTTTTTCTCAATGTCAGATTCGGGGACCACCATCAGGGTGTCGAAATGGAGTGGGTCCATTTCGTTCCATTTGTATAGTTGCAGAGTTAAACTAGAAAAAGTGCTCCTCGGAGCACAGGTCTTCGTCAGGTCAGGTAGGTTATTGTGGCCTCCTGGTGGCGCTATAATAGGCCATGTGAAAAGGGTGCCATTTCTTCTTACGCAATCGGATGCTGCATTCATGATTTGAGGCATTTTGTTAAAAAAAATGTTTTGCAAAAGTTGACCTGCTGGTGGAAAACAAGAGTGAACAAGGGTAACTAGCAGGGTTGAGTTGATCATGGGACGGGCTAACACGCCGTGCAACCACTATTTTTGAGCAGGAGCAGGCGCACGCAGCAGATGCATAGATTTAAAACAACCTTAAATTCACACCTCAACAAAGTTAACAAAGGCTGCCGACTGCCGATTGTCACACCAGCATGAATTAACATAGGATTAAGATAGGAATGAGCCTAGATGCATATCAATTGTTCATTGTGTGACCTGTAGTGTAGGTGTTAAGCGACCTGCACGTGACGTCATTAAAATAGAGTGCAACCGCTTTCCAAATCACCAATGCAACACTGGTAACCAGAGTTGAAAAATCAGGCTTCCAAGGTTGGAACTTGAGCTTGATGGTCGGCTATTTTCAAATAGGTGAAGAATAGAATATGGTTTTCGCATCGATAATAAAAATCTACAAAGTAACTAGTAACTAAAGTTATCAAGAAGCTGCAGTGGAGCAAAAAGTAAAACGTTTGGCTCTGAGACATAGTGGAGAGTAGAAGTATCAAGACATGGAAATACTCAAGTAAAATAAAGGTACCCTTAAGTGGTACTTACGTAAAGTACTTCAGTAAATGTACTTAAAAGCTACTTTCCACCACTGGTGTGTATACAGTACATGTTGAGAATCTCGCACACTTCCTCAAATCAATGTGGAGCTCTGGAGGGGAGACGGGCCAAGAAAAGCAGGGCAGCGGAGCAAACCAAACTGGAAGAGTGTGTGTGTGTGTGTGTGTGTGTGTGTGTGTGTGTGTGTGTGTGTGTGTGTGTGTGTGTGTGAGAAATAATGCTGTTGACCTTTGGTTTCTTCTGTAAACCCCAATACACACACAACCATCAGACGAGCATTTACTCTGCTATACAAATCTGTGTTGCCAGCTTCCTATTGTGGAATTGTGGGAGCGACAGGCTCTGATGGTGTTCCGTATAGTGCGCTGTGCAACGGGTTCTCTCCTCAGCAACCTCACCGCTCCGACCATGGAGGCGTTTCACTCCAATAACATTGCTCATAATAATCGGTTGTGAGTTGTAAGCTTACAGTATATACGCCAGTGGTTCTCAAACTTTTTCATGTCAAGGACCCCCATTTGAAAAGATATGCCTCAGGAACCCCCATAAGAGAAGATTTGTCACGGCTCTAGCAGTGATTCTCAACCATTTTAATTTCAAGGATCCTCAGTTGTACATGCACTATAGCTACGGACCCCCATTTAATGGCATTTCTACCTCTGGGACCCCAATTTATATTGTAAAATCAATGTTAATTTAACTCTGAGAGTGTACAAATGGAACCAAATGGACCCGTTAGGGTCCATTTGGTTCCATTTGTACACTCTCAGAGTTACAGACCCATAAGGGTCAATTTGGTTCCTGACCATCATTTAGCTGGGGACCCCCTGGAACTCCCTCAAGGACCCCTGGGGGTCCCCGGACCCCACTTTGAGAACCATTGTTATACGCAACCCTCTGGTGGTTCTCTGCGCGCACGATCAGCAGTCAATCCGTTTAAAAAACAGTGGAAGATAAGACGTATTTCTCCAGGATATTGTGTATTTTACAGCGTTACTGGGATACGTTCCGAACAAAATCGATGATTCCAGCTGAAAGCATCCCCAGTTCCTGTCAGTGACCAAATTACGCATACTGTGTGCTTTACCGAGCGTGATACAGCTCCTACTTGCTGCCGAACATTTCCATTTGACCCCATCGTAAGTCATGTTCGACAGTAAATGACGATGATGGTAATACTTTTTTTTTCGGTCGGTTTTCCAAAAAAAAGGCTCATGTTTATTGTGAGATGCGGCATGTGGACGACAGCTGACGGTTCTCCAAGCCGTGTTTCAGCTCCGCCATTAACGTCATCAACACCTCCAAAAAGGAAAATCCACCAAACCCCTGGGCCTGAACGACAAGAGAATTATACTGTACGGGGTTCCATGTCCATGCATGTGACGTGCCAATTGTCCGTGAACACGGACAGTTCCCTGGATTAGAAGATCATTAAGAAAATAAGCAAGACGAGATCAAACGTGAATTGGTAATCAATTTTGAGGACTATAGTGGAATGTCTCATTTCGGGTGCAGTGTAAAGGACTCGTTAACCCGTTAAGACCCGGGAACGCATCTGTGTGTCATTTTAAGATTTCTTTGGGCTATTAAAAAATAGCAGATATACAAGCTCATAGCGCGGCACCGAGTGCCGCACTATGAGCTTGTAGATCTGCTATTTTTGGGGAAAAATCTTTGAAAATGTGTGCAAATCTTTGAATATGTCTTTTTTTAAAGCGAACATTTTCAACTCTGTTACAACTTCTGGAGGTCCCCCTGGAACAAAATATTTTGAGATGGGGGGTCCACGGCCAAATACATTTAAAAAAAAAAACTGTTAGGCTTTAGAAGACATTTGTAGAATCCCCCAGAAGCAAAGATTTGAGTTACAAATGTTCGCTTTAAAAAATATACATATTCAAAGATTTGCACAGATTTTCTACGATTTTCCCCCAAAAATAGCAGATCTACAAACTCGTAGCGTGGGCTATGAGCTTGTAGATCTGCTATTTTTGAATAGCCCAAAAAAACATCTAAAAATGACACACAGATGCGTTCCCGGTTTGAATTGGTTAATGTGCCCCATACTCCCTGAAAACCACCCTGCCTAATGAAGTCCTGATGTCTACACGGCCTCCTGTTCACCGTCAGTAGAGCAGCTCCTGTTTCGTTTCTCTCTTCCAGATATTATCAAGAGTCTTGTGTACACACTAGCTCTCCCTGACCTATTGCTGCCACGCCAACCCTTACTGTTTATAATGATAGCAACAAAATGATATCATGTAAACTGCTTTAGATAGACTTTTATCTCCATGTCGAATCATCCACACAGCTGGTGTTGTTGACCTTCTTGTCTTATCTACGTGTTCATTTAACTCTACAAGGGTAAAAATCTACAATCTACAAGTTCACAGCTTGTAGACTTTGTGCCACGCTGCGAGCTTGTACATCTGTTATTTTTGAGAACCACTGTTCTAAATCCAGGGAGTTTTTTGAAAAATGGTGCTATATGTGTAGCTAAAATAAAAAATTACGCAGATGCTTTCCAGGTTTTCTTTTTTTTTAAATCTTGAAAGAGTCTAATAGAATAGAAAAAGAATAATTTTGATTTTTCATCACAAGTCTTCTCTTCTAGGGGTGGGTGGGGGGGGGGGGGTAACATTTTCAGATGGGGGGGTCCCGTCGCCAAATACATATTATTTTGGGGGTCCTTGACACAAAAAGGTTTGAGAACCACTGATTTAGAACACATTTGTAGAATTGGCCTCAGGTCTTAATGGGTTAAAATGTGGTTCCATTTGTACATTCTAAAGAGTTATGAGGGTCATTGAGCGTAAAACCTTTAAGAACCACTGCTCTAAAGGAACACTGTGCAGATGACGGCATGGCGGTATTCAGCGGTGTAAAGTAACTATAAGTACATTGACTCAAGTACTGTACTTAAAGGTAGAGTAAGTGATATTTTGGGGTTAAAACAAAAAGTATTTTGTTAAAAGGTTAAAGCACTATATTCTGATAGTAATCATTGCTCTTTAATAAACAGAAAATACATTTTCCGGTATGTGGCAAACTCTCGGCCAATCAGGAGAAAGTACCCATTTTTAAGCTTCATTTTTATAGTGTTCCAGTTCCAATTTTGTCTGCTCATTTCTTAGTGTAATCACTTCCAATTTCACTTGTTCAATCTGTATCCTGATTGAGTTCTCTATCCTGATTGGATAAAATTGGAAATGAAACTGAAACTGAAACGAAAATGCATTTTCTGTTTTATAAAGAGCTGGAGAGACAAGGAGACTCCTTTTACTGAACAAACACTCTATAGCAATGAGTACTATCAGAATATAGAGCTATTTAACACTTATTTTAACCAAAGAAAATCACTTACCCTACCTTTAAGTAACATTTTGAGGTATTTTTTTTACTTTACAGAAGTATTTCCATGTGTCTGTACTTTGACAAATATTATACTTTTACTCCACTATAATTTTTTGAAAACTTTAGTTACTAGTTACTTTGTAGATTTCGATTGTTACAAAACACATTAACCACTTCGGCCCCTATATACAGTACATTTCAGCCATTTGAAAATAGCCGACCTGCAAGCTCACAATGCATTGCGATGCGATGCACTGTGAGCTTGTAGATCTGCTATTTTCAAAAGATCTTTATACATTTTATACATATGAAAACTTGAAATGGGACATTCTGCATAATGACTACTTTCCACTTTTGGTACTTCAAGTACATTTTGATACCAATACTTTTGTACTTTTACTCGAGTACATTTTGTATTCCGGACGTGTACTTGTAGAGTGTTTCTACATGGCAGCATTGGCAAATTTTACTTAAGCACAAAATGTGAGTACTTTTCCCCACCACTGGCGGTATCATTATGCTTTTAAACAGTGGCACCATGTTCATGTACGGGTCCTTTCAAACAATGTCCACTATCCATAAGTCATTATCCACATGTGTGGTCGTTCCAAAGCTTCTATGCGATGACACCTCTTGTTGGCTGACATCTTGTAATGGCTCCATGAAGAGCATTCACAAACCACACTGTCTCTCGCGTGTCTCTTTCAAAAAGACCTTTAACATTCCTGGCTACAGTTTTCCCCCCGAGGGTTGAGTGACATGTGGTTTGTCAGGTCATTAGTCAAAGGTGTGCATTTAGCTGCAGCGCTACCAGTCACTGCACACAGTCAGTGGCACACGAGCTCTTCATCCATTATCCTCGTCACTCACCAAATGTGAGGGTTCCGTGCATGTAGTATACTGTAGTTGGCGTGCAAGGAGGAGCACCACGGATGAGCCGGTGTCTGTCCGTAAACACTATGAGCGAAGGCAAGCCTTTCGGAGCGAAGCGAGGTCCGTCCAACATAATCAGACTGTGACATCACTTGCCGGAACATGAGAGCAGAGTCACTGAAACGTATTAATCATCTTCTTTCCCACATATTGTACATCCGAGGACATTTCTTTGCAAAATATCACCCCATTTATACATAGAGCTTGTGTGGTCATGTGCAATTGCTTCGGCGTTTCCCTCGAAATACGTTCATGCACACGTTTCCCCATATGCATGAACATGTACTGGAGAACCAAGATTTTAATACTTAACATGCTGGAAACAATGTGCAAAAGTGCAAGAAGATCCTGCATGTAGATATTATACAGATGGACAAACAACAAAAAGTGTTTTTGAAATCATATGTTAACCATGGACTGCAGGTTCTCATAATGCTATTTCATAGTACATAATTTCCACCAAGCTATGTCAGCCTTAAAGCCACTGGTAACATCCATATTTCCCTCTTTAGCCTCTGGAGACCAGGCAGGGATTACCATCAATGATTTACCATGGCCACAGTGCTTCAAATTCATTTCAGGGTTCTGGCGTGTTATAAAACACAAACAGCTGAACAGAAAAAAAACTGTTAGGCCAAGTCTGGCAAAACAACGGCCTTTAATTCCCCTCATAAATGAAGACTGCCGATTCCCAAACATCTATGGCAGGTCATACAGTACAAGCAAATCTGGCAGATAGGAAAGAGAGTGACTGATACTTTGACTCTGTGCTCCAAATCTATCTGGCCAACTAGGATTTGATATGGGAAAGGACAAGTACTTTGGCCATTACCGTTGTTGATTGCATGACCCGCTTTTTGGGTCATGCAACCGTTTTTAATGGGTCACGAGTAAATATCCACTTTTTTAAAAGTTGTTAAAAGGTATTATTTCAAAAGATCTTTTCGCACACGCTCACGCTCACGCACACACACACGCACCCGCACACACAAAATCACAAAAATCGAAAAAGTTCCATCAATTTAAAAAAGTTTTAAGAAATTGTAAAAAAAAAAATAGCACATCTACATCTTTTGGGTCTTAAGCCGAAACGTTTTGGGAAACCCTGATCTAGAACGGTTGTTGTGGGAACCACCAGGGGTCCTTGAGGGGGCTCCAGGGGGTCCCCAGTAAAATGATTGGATGGACCCTTACAGTAACTCTGAAAGTGTACAAATGGAACCAAATGGAGCTTTAAGGGTCCATTTGGTTCCATTTGTACACTCTCAAGAGTTATGGTACTTCCGTGCAGTAATGCATAACCACACTGGGGGTCCTTAAAATTAAAAACAAGTTTGAGAACCATTGATCCAGAACACAGTGTTCGACTAACACATGTTGCATTCGATGTGTTGATGGTTTCACAATGGCCTGTTCCTTTGTCACCGGGTCATGTTCTTTAGGACTCAGTGTTCAGCTTAGAAGACATGAAGACCTCTTACTCATTAGCACAGTCATGTTTTCCCAAGGGATGACAAGCAGGAGATCAATCCCTCAGGCTGTTTCGAGGCAGAGAAAGTGATTTATAATGTGTACATGGAGGAGGAGGAGGATACACGACGGCCTCCGAGCCAAAACAAAGTCGTGAATAATACGTACACTGGCAGCGTTGCCATGTTCGCTAATTATAAGAGACTTTGGGCTTGTGTTTCTGTATAGTCGCTTGTAAATATTGGTAGTTGCGTTATTTTTGTGGGTTTCTAAAGTGTAGTTGCTAACTGGGGCTTGCTTTCTAAATGTTGTTCAAACCAGTGGTTCTCAAACATGTTGTGCCAGGGACCCCCGTACCAGATTTGTGTTGTTAAAATGTTTCAAATGTGTCACTTTTTCCCCCATTTTTTGGGGGAAAATAGCAGATCTACAAGCTCACAGCATTGTGAGCTTGTAGATCGGCTATTTTCAAATAACCGATGTGTATAGGTTTGAAGTGAAGAAAAAGGGAATGTTCGCACATGATAGGCCGCTCTCCCGTCTTTAAAAAATATATATTTTAACCAAACAACGTTTTGCCCATGCTTCATCAAGTCGGTAGATAGGTTTGAAGTGGTCACGTGTTAGTCGCTTCTTTTGGGCTTGTTTTCATAGACCTGGTTGCTCATTTCTCTCGCAAAACTCTGGCAACACTGACTGTACACTGGCCTTCAAGGCGTGGCTCTATTCGTGAGAAATGGTTTATTATAGCTGTAGGGGGACATGGATCAATTCCATCCATGGCTTGTGTTGGTATAGGGAGTGAAAATGTTCCCTCTCTTACTCACAGTGCCTCCCATGCCTCCAGGGTGAAGGGTGAGACCGTTTGAGCTGCTGCCGGTGCGTTAATGCTCACCTGCGCTGTCTAATCGGACCAATAAATTATAACCTACATCCAAGTTCCAGTTCAGGTTACGGCCTCCGGTCTGTCATAATGTGAGCGACGTAGCTTAGCAGAAAACCCCGTAAAAAGTCTAGAAATGGGTCATATGGCTCCAGAAGTGGTGGGGGTGTGGGGGGGGCTGAAATCAAGGGGTGACACAAAAAGTGTCCAGACTTTTTGGACCCGTGCAGTATAAATAGAAAAGTTTAATTCAGTCTCACTTTTGCCAGCACAGTAAATCTATGAACTGTACTATTTCTATGTAATAACATTAATACAATTAGCAGTAATACAGCACAGTACTATGATTCTAACCAGTGTTGATTTCGTCGACTAAAACCATGACGAAAAATGTTCGTCGACTACTAAAACTAAGACTAAGAATATATTGACAGTTTCGTCAACAAATAAAAAATAGACTAAATGTTAGTGAGGGTTGAGTGGGCGTTGTGAGCTTGTAGATCTGCTATTTTCAGCATGCAACCAAGTGTAAAATCAGCCATTATGATGCCATCAAGGCCTGCCGAAATACATTTTAGTCGACTAAATCAACTGTAGATTTAGTCGACTAAAATCTTATATTTAGTCGACTAAAACTAGACAAAAACTAAAACATTTCATATGCCAAAAATATGACTAAAACTAAATCAAAGTTTGCAGTCAAAACCAACACTGATTCTAACTACAAATGATGGCGCATAATCCATGTTATAGTTGTTGGCTGTATACATTAGGTATACTGTATGTTTATATTAGCAACAGATGTGCACACACGCCCGCATAGCAGCCATACAGCACGCAGCCATTCGCTCCTATTGAACTATAATCCTCCCTGCAAACAAACGGTGGATGGATGACTTTTTGCATCTGCTATTATTCCCCTCAGCATATTACTTCATCGTGGAGAGACCGTTTTGACCCACTTGTGTCAAGGTATATAGGCTAATAATTAATCTGCTAAACTGCTGATTATAGCCTCCACCTGCATAAAGCATAAACGTTTGCATATAAATGGTACCTTATGGAATGTTTATTTAAGGTATCTTGATATATCGCCCTCTTGGCAGTATTTGATTCATGGACTGCTTGATGTTTAGGAATGGCTGAGATGTACGCTCTACTCCTGAGATAAATGATGGTGTCAGTGGGAAGGGGATTTCTGTTTTGGAACTCAGGCCCGAGACGGACTGCAAAATCTGGAGTGTTCATTTGACTCTTGGTTCCATTTGCACACTCTCTGAGTTAAATTAACACTTAGAATTTTTACAGTGTAGATTGGGGTCCTAGAGATAAAAACAAAATACAAATTTAAATTCATAGTGGCTTAATGCAATGCACCTCTGTCGGGTGGAAACCCATTATGTCCAAAACTGTTACTTTTCAGGATTCAAATTCTAAAATAGTAAAAGTAGCAGATCTACAGGTTTCGAGCTCATGTGGATCTGCTACTTTCGATGCTTTTGTGTGACGCTGTAGTGTGATTAAGTAGGGCATGGGTTTTCAACTGGTGGTCCGTGGACCACTGGTAGTCCGTGAAGGTATTGCATGTGGTCCCTGACCATGCATTTAACGTAGGAAAGTGAAGATTTGTATTTTATTTAATGTTATCAAACACTAGTTGAGAAACAGTGCAGTAAATTACCTGGTGATGTGTGATGACGCGTAAATGTTGTCAGTTACTTGGAAGTCGGATGTCAAGAACTTCCACAGAAATGGGAGCTAGGAAATGTGCCCATAATCAATCAATCAATTGTTGATCATAAACATGTGTCTGCTTACATGAGTTTAATATGGAAGGTTAAGGTTTCCTGCCCGACAGCATCTAACTGGGGGAGCTTGAAACAAAAAAAGATTGATAATTACTGCAATCAGTGTAGATCGGTGTCCAAAAGATTAAAAAATGGTTACATTTGTGTCCATTTGGACGCCTGGGTGGGGACGTTGAGAAACAGTGAGTTAACACTCCAGGTTTTTCTGTAGGTCTACTGTATGCACAGCAAGTGCAGAAGTGCAGCAAAGGAATTCCCGAGGGGAGACTGACCACAGAAACCCTCCTGTCTGCCTGCTGCCAGCCCACCCACATCACATCACAGTGTACTTACTATCTATGGGCTGTTTCCGCTGGAGTTCCTGGCTCCGTTTGGGGGCATTCGTCAGAGTTTCTCGGCCCAACCCACTCGCACTTCTGTGCACTCCACTCCCTCATGTACCTGTCAACCGACAGACACACACACACACACACACACACACACACACACACACACACACCTACGCTGTGAGGTCACAGGCAAACGTACATAGAGACATGCCTGGTCACATCTTCCTATATCTTAGCCAAGTTTCCTACAACGTATAGCAAGCCCATCATCAATCACGACCTTACTTTCAACCTGGCAGCCCCATTTTGCCTTTTTTTTTTACATTAAATTTAGTAAGAAAATATATACCCTATATATATATATATATATATATATATATATATATATATATATATATATATATATATATATATATATATTTGTGATCTTTTTTAAACAAATTTAACAATTTTCAAAAATAGACAATATTGGATCAAAGAGCTCACAAAGCGTTGCATTGCAACCATATTTTCTGTTGAAATTAAATGATCAATAAGTTTCCAATGAAATGGCATCTTGAAAATGTCCACATATTTCAGAGTGCAACAGGATCGGCAGGTGGGACATAACGTTGGGAGGAATTTCATTTGAGCGTTGAAAAGTGGCCATGCCATAACCAACAGAGAATTACGATTAAAAGTTTAAAACTGATTGAGGGGTGGATGTCATCATGATAATTATTGTCTTACAGTACGTTGCTTGGTTCAAGCAAGCCTGTGTGAGCACATGTCATATTTTGTTTTACAGGAAGAAAACATGATTGTATTTTGATGTAAGGATACAAAGAACTGCATTTTATTTTGTATTTTTGGCATGTATTGTTGACCTTCGGTTAGCATATTGCCAGGGTGAGTGTTGAGTAGTTAATGCAGAAGACTGAGGCAGAACAGTTCAAGTCTTTTGATAAAAACTAAACACAAGTTGTCCCTAAATAAGCCAGAATAAGCATCAATACAGAAAACAGACAGCTTAGAACACACAGGTACTCACAATTAACAGAGTTTATGGACCAACCAGAACACATGGAAACAGAGGGGTACATATAGACAGGGACCTAACCGGCCACAGGTGCACTCAAAAGTACAATCAACACAAGGATTGGCTGGGGTGAACAGGGCACAGGTGACCAGAGTCAACAACAATCAGGGTGGTTAGACAAGACAGGTAAACAGCTACATGGGCAGACAGGAAAGCACAAGAACATCACTACAAAATAAGATACACAACAACAACTGGGGAAGAACAGAACGAACAGAAATATAACACCTAGTAACACTAAATAATGAATGAACCAAACAGAGAGCTACAGAAATAAACACTCAGGAAACCATAACTTATAACACCAAAACACATGAGAAATAAATGTGACAGAATACAGTCAAAGTCCAAAAGCTGAGGAGCAGGCCGTGACAGATATGACCTGGGATGTGATCTAAACGACCAGCGGTTATTTTAATTGTTAGAACTCTGAGAGTGTACAAATGGACGGGTCAATTTGGTTCCATTTGTACACTCTCAAGAGGTGCGGACCTGTGTGTGAGGGTCCATTTGGAACCCCTCCACCCCAAGGAACCCTGAGGGTCCCTCGACCGCCGTTTGAGAAGCACCGATCCAGACTTTATAACTTCCAGTAACTCAAGGTGAGTGGGCCAACTACACGCAGTAAATCCTATAGACTGTGACGTATACGCACATTCCAACGGTCTGTACACTGTTCGTGAAGAACAGCTGTCCAGATGTTGTGTCTTATCACCACGGGTCCACACATCTATAACCTATTTTTAGACGCCATCATTATTTTAGGGTGTAAGTCATCACAGTGTGTAGGCGGTGATGTGCTCTTGTGTTTCTCTCGCCCCCAGAATTTTTTGTCACAAAAACAGTTTGCTCCCCTTTCCCAGAGAGTTGCTCCACATCCACACATCTGGTTGCTGGTTGTATTCCAAGCATTAGCTAACAGTGATGTTGGATGACAAAGGAGGCAAGTGGTTGTACCTCCGGCCAGGAGGTGAAACGCAGAGCAAAGTCTTTGTTAAGAGATGATGTGAGAGTATATGTCGTCATGACACGGCCCTGCTCTTCTGGAGGGCTGCTCGCTTTAATTGTTAGCACTGTTAAGAGGAACACCAGATGGAATGGCTGAGAGACATAGGAGATGCAGTGAATATATGAGGGGGAGAGAGAGAGAGAGAGAGAGAGAGAGAGAGAGAGAGAGAGAGAGAGAGAGAGAGAGAGAGAGAGAGAGAGAGAGAAAGGATTTGTGAGTGTGAGAGAGAGAGAGAGAGAGAGAGAGAGAGAGAGAGATGGGGGGTGACTCATAGCTTAAACCTTAAATGACAGTCCATCCACTTTCACTAGCTTGGTGGAGTCATTACAAAGTTACAAGGAAAGAATCTGAGCAAGTTATTAGTTGTTGATCAAATATTTACATTGGACATTGTGGAAAATGCATCACTTCTATGTGCCTATACAAAATCTAGATGTTCATAAATGTTCTATAATTAGTTACTTACAGTACATCTATCTATCTATCAATCTATCTATCTATCTATCTATCTATCTCTCTGTCTCTATGTCAGTGTGTGTGTGTGTGTGTGTGTGTGTGTGTGTGTGTGTGTGTGTGTGTGTGTGTGTGTGTGTGTGTGTGTGTGTGTGTGTGTGTGTGTGTGTGTGTGTGTGTGTGTGTGTGTGTGTGTGTGTGAGAGAGAGAGATATGTTGCCATATTAACTGACAGTAGATTCTAATGGATTGGAATGGATCACTCCAACTCATTCATTCTGAACATACTGGTAGATCAGGTTTGAGCCAAAGCTCAATGACGCCCCTGGTGGTTACATTCAGAATTGCAAGATGAGAAGCTCTGTCTCCATAATAGAAGTGGCCTCACAATGCTATAGAAACAATACATACATCACATACAAACATTTTGTGTTGGTTACATAATATAGTTGCATTTTAATGAGTCTAAGAAAATAGATGTGTGTGTGTGTGTGTGTGTGTGTGTGTGTGTGTGTGTGTGTGTGTGTGTGTGTGTGTGTGTGTGTGTGTGTGTGTGTGTGTGTGTGTGTGTGTGTGTGTGTGTGTGTGTGTGTGTGTATTCTGGACCTAGTGACTCACTAATATAGGCTATTTTGTGTGTGTGTTTATATTCTGGACCTAGTGACTCACTAATATAGCCTATTTTTGCCCACAATAAAACATAAAACTATTTATATAGAAAGCAACATTCTTCCAGAATGGAGAATATTCAACTAATAACCAAAGTTTACAGGAAACGACCCTTTGGCTCCGGTGCGTCTATGACATATTTCTCCGGTGATGGAAACCCAGCTCTGGAATGCATTTTTTCCTCTGTGTGATATTACTGAGACTAGATGTGTTGCCAAATCGTGTGAGAGAAACAAGCAACCATGCAGGTCTATGAAAATAAGCCCACAAATAAGCAACTAGGCCACATGAGCACTTTAAACCTTTATACTTCGGCTATTTGAAAATAGCAAGCTCACAAGCTCACAACGGGTCACGTTGTGAGCTTGTAGATCTGCTATTTTTAAAAACATCTTGAAATTAAATGTGGAATATTTGGAAGATATTTGAAACATTTTCAGATGGGGGGATATGGACAAATACATATTAATGTGGGCGTCCATGACATGAAAGAAAATATTTGAGAACCCCCACTGGTTTTAAATAATTAAGAAATTGTGAAGCATGTCCAAATAAGCAACCACACTTTAGAAACAAGCCCAAATAAGCGACCAGACTTTAGAAACAAGCCCAAATAAGCGACCAGACTTTAGAAACAAGCCCAAATAAGCGACCACACTTTAGAAACAAGCCCCAAAAAAACGCAACCTGCAACTATCAATCTTTTTTTACAAACAACTTTACAGGAAAAACAAGCCCAAAGTCGCTTATAATAAGTGGACCTGGCAACCCCGGTGACTGTCTGTGAGGTCAGAGGATAAGTGCGTCCCTTCTCTCCTCCAGGCAGCTGATTGGCTGAGCCGTCGCTCTCAGGAATGCAATGAAAAAGTATTTAAACAGCCGCTATGTCTGGAGGTTCAGTAGAACAATCCCAGCAGAGGAATAAAGAGATACAGAGCAACTAAAGGGTTTCTCCGCGGAAAAGAAAAGAATAGAAACGTGTTAGTGATAACTTGTTCAACCGCAAAGGGATTTCTGAATGGGAAAGAAGACAATTGGACAAAAATATCAAGGATAAAGCGAGGACTTTCTTCAAGACGAAATACTTTTAAATCTTTTTTTTTGTTTGTTTCGCCAAGAGGTGTTTATTATTCATAAGGTTTGTAGCTTAACTTTATTAGGCACTTTTTTTTTGACGGACATTTTAACCGTTTTAGATGCTGCTTGATAGCCTTTGGATCAAGACTATCATAGATATGTAATCTATTTAATCGATTTTGACATTTGTATAACAAGTAAAAGTCAGACTAGATAAAATACATCTATGATAGTCTTGATCCAAGGCTACTGTTGATGATGATGTCTGTAGCCCTATTATTATTATTATTATTATTTTTTTTTAAATGTCTCATTCCTTTTTGCTTTGAAATAAAGCAGATATATTCGGGCTTTGAAGATGATGATGCTGTGCGGCATCTTTCTGGTGCAGCTGATGCTTTGGACGAGTTGTGAAGGAGCAAGACCAAGACTGGCAGGTGAGCAAGACAATCATATGGAAAAAATGCTTTCAAAGAGCCATAATTACATGTTTAAACTGTCTTGGTTCTCAAAGTGGGGTCCGGGGACCCCCAGGGGTCCCTGAGGGGGTTCCAGGGGGTCCCCAGCAAAATGTGTTAATATAGCTTCGCAATCATTTTAACCTTTTATACTTTGGCTATTCAAAAATAGCAGATATATCATATACAAGCTCATAGCTATGAGCTTGTAGATCTGCTGTTTTTGAAGAATCGTGAACATTTTGTGCAAATATTTGAATATGTATTTTTTCCCTGGAACAACATATTTGAGATGGGGGTCCGCGACAAAATACATATCATTTTGGGGGTCCTTGCATGAAAACGTTTGAGAACAACTGGTTTAAACTGTCTTGGTTGAGTTTTTCCACTGTTTCTATGTCATATTTAGGCTAGTGTAACATCCTAACTCAGATAGTTAAATACAAATAACCAAATGGAGTTAAATGAACAGATTAGCCTATTTTACATGCAGTGGTGTGAAGTAACTATAAGTACATTTACAAGTTTGAGGTACTTTACTGGAGTATTTCCAATTCTCTGTACTTTTACTTCTACTCCACTCCATCTCAGAGTCAAATATTGTACTTTTACTCCACTACAATTATTTGAGAACTTTAGTTACTATAGTAACTTTGTGGATTTTGATTATTGTTTTAAAAAATACATACATTAACCACTTCAGCCCTATACATTTCGGGCATTTGCAAATAGCAGATGTACAAGCTCACAATGCATCGCATCTGCTATTTTCAAAAGATTCTTTTGACATTTCATACATTTGAAAACTTGTGAAATGGGACATTCTGCACCAGGAGTACTTTCTTCTTTTGGTACTTTAAGTACATTTTGATACCAATACACTGCCTCTGTTACAAGTAAAAGTCCATAATTCAAAATGTACTTGAGTAAAAGTACAAAAGTATTGGCATCAAAGTATACTAAAATACAAAAAGTACAAACACGTTGTGAGCTTGTAGATTGGCTATTTTCAAATAGCCCAGGTATAAAATAGGGCTGAAGTGGTTAATGTATGTTTCATAATGTAATAATTTATATCTGAAAAAAGTAACTAGTAACTAAAGTGTTCATAATTGTAGTGGAGTAAAAAGTACAATATTTGCCTCTGAGATGTAGTGCAGTAGAAGTACAAGTATTGGGAATTGGAAATGCTCAAGCATAAGTACAAATACCTCAAAATTGTACTTAAGTACAGTACTTGAGTACATGTACTTAGTTACTTTACACCACTGGCCCATAGGCGTGTGAGCGGTGAGCCCCTTTTTAACAACCGTTTGTCTGTCTGTCTTGTTTATGATCACGTCATTATACAGAGAGCGCCGACATTGACAACGATGTGTACGACCTCTTCGAGCACGCACGGGTCAAGAAGCGCGACCACGGCGTGACCCTCGTGAAGGGCGCCGACCCCTACAGCCCCGCCTACAAGATCCTGAACGCCGACCTGATCCCGCCCGTGCCCGACGCCTCTTTCAGGGACCTGGTGGACTCCATCCAGGCCGAGCGGGGATTCCTGCTCCTCGTCAACTTCAAGCAGTTCAAGAGGTTAGAGATTCAGTTCTATACTAGCCTGGTTCCATACCATAGACCCCGCCCACTCTCTGAGTGGACTGCCTCTTGGTCTGGAGTTGTAAATGTGAACCTAAGACTTCTCCGGTACAAAATGCGTTGTCCAATGAGAGGCGGAGGTGGGCGTGGGGATCCCTTAGGATTGGTTTAGGGAATTTCTAACCCCCTCCCCCTTGTAATCCCCGACACTGGAGCCAATTTCAGACTGAAGCTCCACGCGAGTACTTTTTCCAACACTGTTGAATACACATGGACCCCAACGGAAACCGGCCACAGTGCTTTCTTGGGTTTTAATCGTTATTAGCATCCTTTTGTATAGAACTGTCCTTTCTGTGTTTTTTTTTGGGGGGCAAACTGTTAATAAAGTATTCAATCAATCAATCAAATCAATCAATCAATCAGGACCCGCGGCAGCCTGCTGACCGTGGAGCGGACCGACGGCTCGGGGCCCGTGTTCGAGGTGGTGTCCAACGGCAAGGCCAACACGCTGGACCTGGTCTACTCCACCGGCAGCGGCCCGGACCACCGGCGCCAGCAGGTGGTCTCCATCGAGGACGCCGACCTGGCCACGGGCCACTGGAAGAACATCACGCTGTTCGTGCAGGACGACCGCGCGCAGCTGTTCGTGGGCTGCGAGGAGGTGAACGTGGCCGAGCTGGACCTGCCCATCTACAAGGTGCTGTCCCAGGAGATCACCGACAGCAGCCGGCTGAGGATCGGCAAGGGCGCTCTGAAGGACAGGTTCATGGTGAGTTTTTTAATTGATCATGATGGAGCTTTTAATTGAAAACAGCTATAACCTATGATCAGGCTTATTACACTCACGTCAAAGTAGATTTAACCATTTATTGCAACAAATGGAATACAGTTAAGTTTGGCGAAAAAGGCTCCACTCTTGGAGATATTCCCAGAATTTTGTCGAAGCAGCATGCTAAGCAAAATCAGGGAATGCTAAGCAAAACCCCCATAGGGATACAATAGCAAACAATAAGCAATACATTGGAGTATGAATGTGTGACCGGCAGCGCTGTGAATGGGGAATAGAAAGCTGATGTTCACATCAGCTTGTGTGTCCTGCATGAACTAACGCTATGCTTCATTTAGTTGCTTTAATTAATTATTATTTTATGAGGATGAGGCTATTATCATTGTTATTTTGTATGTTAACTTAAATCTTGCTGTGATTTGAGCGCTTGATCAAAGTTGAATGGTTTGAATTAAACTAGCCTATGTTGTTCCGTTTAGGGAGTGCTTCAGAACGTTCGCTTTGTCTTTGGGACGACTCTGGACGCCATTCTGAGAAATAAGGGCTGTCAGAGTGGAGGTGAGTCTTTGTTATGAAAGGTTGATTTAGATCAGATTAAAACACCCACTAAAATGTTTATTAATAGAGTTAAAGTTCACATTTCTGTGAGGTATATGGTATAAAGCCAGTGGTTCTCAAAGTGGGGTCCTGGGACCCACAAGGGTTCCAAATGGACCCTTACAGGTCTGTAACTCTGAGAGTTATGGGGGGTCCTTGAAATTATCTTTTTTTTGTGATAACCACTGACATAAACCACAACATAATTGTGACAACGGATTGACAGTGACGTTAATGAATTAGTGTGTGTGTCTCTTCTGCCCTGCAGCCACACTGACCGACGTGATGACCCTGGACAACCCTGTCAACGGCTCCAGACAGGACTCCGCAATTAGGACTACTTACACCGGCCACAAAGCCAAAGGTGAGCCTCCCCTCCACTCCTCTCCTCACCTCACCTCAGGGGTCACAGGGTTCACTGACCCTCTTCTGTTAGGCCTGTCCATTTGCAGTGGCGGAAAAAAGTATAACCAAGGAGCTTACTTTTTTTTAAGTACAATTTGAGTATTTCTATTTGTTTGCCACTTTACTCTTCTACTCCATTACTATCTCATGAGGCAGATATTGTACCTTTTTTTTTTACTCCTCTACAGTTCATTGAAAGGTTTAGTTGCTTTTTACTTCGTAGATTTAGATTTTTATTTTACAAAACATACATTAGCCACTTAAGCCCTATTTTACACTGCCGCTGTACGAAAATAGTGATGATCTACAAGCTCACAACACGTCGTGACGCGATGCGTTGTGAGCTTGTAGATTGGCAATTTTCTTTTCTTACATCTAAGTACTTTCAATTCGGAACTGTAAGTAGCCTACTGTATATTTTGTACCCAAGACAAATATTGAATACACACCTTTTACTTAGTATCAGAGTGTTTCTACATGGTGATATTTCTACTTTTACTTAAAAAAAAAAAAATCTGAGTACTTCTTCCACCACTGGTAGGCGGTGAGGTAATTGACCTTTCGGGGCCTTTTCTCTCCATCTCTCTCTCTCTCAGATCTGCAGACAGTCTGTGGCTTCTCCTGTGAGGACATCGCTGGCATGTTCAAAGAGCTCAAAGGACTCGGCGTGGTCGTCAAGCAGCTGTCCGGCGAGCTGCGTAAAGTGGTAAGGAAGGGAAGGGGGGGGGGGCATCTGGGGTCTGCACTCTGTCATCTTTTCACTCTCTCTCTCTCTACTCTTCCATCTTTCTTTTCCCCCCATGCCTCCAGTTTCACGTCTCTCTCTCCCCTCCCTGTGCTGCTGCAACACCCAGCCACTTGCTGCTGTAATGACAGTCAAATGGCCAAGTCCTCCTTAATGAGACCCATGTGAATACACAAAATATGTTTGGCTGTCGCCGTGCTTCTCTGTAACTGCTTCGGTAGAGTCAGAGTCAATGTCTTAATCACGGTGTCAGCCTGTGATTCATATGTATTGGAACCTTGGCAACCAGAATGTTTTCCATCCTCGTGTCTGAACGCCCCCCGCTCCCCCGTCCCCACCACCCCCCCTCTCTCTCTCGCTCTCTCTGTCTGTCTCTCTCTCCAGATTCCACATTTCAATCTTAAAAAACTTTTATTGTGCGTCGTCACATAGCGGTAGAAACTTGTCTTTTAGTTATGCCGGAGCTCCCAGACTTACATATAAAAATTCACATAAATGCACTCATGAAAGACTCACATAAAATGACACTGAACCTCTCTCTCTCTCTCTTCTTTGTCTCTCTCCTATAGTCTGAGGACAGCGAGCTCATCAAGAACCAGATGAAGATCCACGCCGGGGTGTGCATCCACAACGGCATGGTGCACAACGACAAGGACGAGTGGACCGTGGACGGATGCACCGAGTGTACCTGTCAGGTAATTCAGCCCATTCTCAAGGACAATCCCCCCTATCTATCAGGGCAGAAAACCTCTAATCTCCATATTCTAACTGTTTGCGTTTTTTAGCGTAAACGAACGACCCTGCTTGATCACACCACGGCGTCGCGCAAAAAGCATCAGATCGGCAAGCCCGAAACGCGTTGCTTCGCGCCGCGTTTCGAGCTTGTAGATCTGCTACTTTTGATGCTTTTTTAATTTGAACCTGAAGTTTCCACCCGACAGAGACGATATGTATTAGACCACGGAACCCCCTTTCGATACCATTTGTATCCCCGGGAACCCCAATCTTACACCGCAAAATCCCCAGTGTTAATTTAACTTTGAGAGTGTACCATACGGGTCCATTCGGTTACATTCGAACCCTGCCAAGAGTTACAGAGCCGATTGAGGGTCCACCTGGACCCCCCGGTGGTCCCCGGACCCCCAACGTTGAGAAACAGTGATGGGAATTAACCACTCAAACCCCCCAGATGGACCCCCTCAGGGCTCTATACTTTTCTGTAATTTCAGTGTTGTGTTATTGCGGGGAAAGTGTTCGCTGAAAATATCCACGGAAATCTGGATTTTTGTCGCGTACCGTTCAGCCTCGATTTGTACTTCGCCGTGCAACGGCGTTGCGCACGCTCAAAATACCCCCCCCCCCCCCCCCCCCCCCCGATCTACGACGTCACAGAGCTCGTGGATTTGTCTGTTTTCCACCCATGTGTCACTGTCGCATGACAGAGTATAACGCGTAAAGTTAAGTATTACGCTCAGATTGTCTGTTTCCATTTCCTAATGAGGTGATAATAGGCTCTGGTATTTACGTTTACCCTCGCATAACATCTGTCTGGCGGGGCCGGCGAGTGACCTTCCAGTCTATCAGCGAAAGCAGCATGGGATGGAGGCTTCTCTTTTTCTTTCCATTTGACCGTCAAAAACACCTACTAAGGGTGTTCATGTTTTGAAAGGAGATTTTTTTTATTTTCCATCAGCACACACAGCAGGACCTCCCCCCCCTCGTACGACTGATACAGATCGCCTCATTGTTAGGAAACATAGCAATTAGGCTTGGCACGGTCCTCAGCAACACTTCACTGCAGTGCATTTTTT
Source organism: Gymnoscopelus microlampas (assembly GCF_963454915.1). Classification (NCBI taxonomy): domain Eukaryota; kingdom Metazoa; phylum Chordata; class Actinopteri; order Myctophiformes; family Myctophidae; genus Gymnoscopelus; species Gymnoscopelus microlampas. The sequence continues at coordinate 34,122,996 of NC_139957.1, forward strand.
CCAGTTGTGTAATCAGGCGGTCGGTCGGTTTCGGGTCCGATTCATTGGGCCTCGTTGTCAGTGGCGGAAAAAGTACTCCAATGTTTTACTTAAGTAAAAGTATCAATACTGCAATGTAGAAGTGCTCTGTTACAAGAAAACTGGAAATACTCCAGTAAAGAAAAGAAATGGTACTTAAGTACGGTTAGGGTTACTTGAGTAAATATACTTAGTTACTTTCCACCACTGCTTGTCGTACTAATTCAACCGTTTTCCTCTCTGCACACAGAACTCTGCTACTATTTGTCGCAAGATCTCCTGCCCTCTGATCCCCTGTGCCAACGCCACGGTGCCCGACGGCGAGTGCTGCCCGCGCTGTGGAACCCGTAAGTTGTTGCGTCGTTTTGGCAAACTTTCTTTGCCAAGCATATTCGTTATTATTTGATTGATGGTTTGCTGTGTGTAATATATGCCTCAATTTAACTCATTTAAATTAAGTCGCATGGCCACGACACGATGTGAGCTTGTAGATCTGCTATTTAAAAAAAATAATGTGCATGACACCATATAAAATAAAGTATAAACAAAGCAATAAAATAATGCTTAAGTGGTTAATTGATTTGTTGACATAGATACACACACACACGCGTCTTGATTATTTGATTAATTGAACGTGTAATCTACGGAATAATTGCTGATAGCCCTAGGTAGTATAGCCCCCCACTCATAACGTATGTCTCGTCTCTCCGCGTGCAGCGAGTGACTACGCAGAAGACGGATGGTCCCCCTGGTCTGAATGGACGCCTTGTTCGGTGACCTGTGGGCGGGGCATCCAGCAGCGTGGACGGTCCTGCGACCGCATCAACAGCAACTGTGAGGGCACCTCTGTGCAGACGCGTGACTGCTACCCCAAAGAATGTGACAAACGCTGTAAGTCATACTTTTCACATTCTTTCAACAAGTCCCATTGTAATAATAATAATAAGTTCTCAGTGTGACCACGTCATAAATCATGGATGAATCATAAAAATCGCTGAAATAATCGGGGACTGAATGTGTCCATTATTTTTTTTTCTTCTCTACAGTCAAGCAGGACGGCGGTTGGAGCCACTGGTCTCCCTGGTCCTCGTGCTCGGTGACGTGCGGCGAGGGCGTCATCACCCGCATCCGTCTCTGTAACTCCCCCACGCCCCAGATGGGCGGCATGGACTGCCAGGGACAGGGACGACAAACCGAGATCTGCCAGAAGTCGCCTTGTCCTAGTGAGTTTTGAGCTGCAAACTATAGTGTTGACATGAGAGTATTAAAAAAAAATACGTTGGTCTTAAAAAATGCTTATTCTAAAATGGCATTGCGTCCTTCTTTTTAAAAGTCAACGGCGGCTGGGGACCCTGGTCCCTCTGGGACACCTGCACGGTCACCTGCGGCGGAGGAATCCAGACCCGCAAGCGTCTCTGCACCGACCCCGCCCCCAGATACGGAGGGAAGGAGTGCGTCGGTGGTGGCGCCATGTCTCAAGTGTGCAACAAGCAGGACTGCCCCGTCGGTAAGCACAGGCACATTCAACATGTTGTTAAAACGAGAAATGACGACGCAGTCATATTGATACCAGGTTGCTCTCTCCAGCGTCCCCGCACGGAACCAAATGGACCCGTGGTCCTGTACCCTTTCACTCGCGGAGTGACAAATCGCTGTTGGAGGCGGTGCTGTGTGTGTGTGTGTGTGTGTGTGTATGAGGAGTCAAGTCAATTGTTTGTTTGGTGGCGACGACGACCACACCGTTTTTTTTTTCATAGTTTGTTTGGTGGCGACGACCACACTTTTGTTTTTGTTCTGGGCTATGATCCCATAGCATGGGAGGACGCCCGTCGTTCAGAGTATGGGGAAGTCTCGGGGGAAGTCTCCCCATTGGCCTAAAGGATTGAAGGACAGCCAATGATGAAAATGGCGCTAGAAAGTGTTTAGAAAGTGTCGAGAAAGTGTCGAGTCGTTGATCAGTCTCTTCCTAGACCAGGCTGCAAGCAACCTGGTAAAAAGCAAGCTACTCCGACTCCATAACTGTTCAGCCGTTTTAAACACAATCCCTGTTTCCCTCGCTCTCTACAGACGGCTGTCTCTCCAGCCCCTGCTTCCCCGGAGCCAGGTGCACCAGCTTCCAGGACGGCACCTTCAAGTGCGGCCGGTGCCCCGTCGGCTACAGCGGGAACGGCGTGGCCTGCAGGGACATCGACGAGTGCAAAGAGGTGCCCGACGCCTGCTTCACGGTCAACGGCGTCCACCGCTGCGAGAACACGGAGCCCGGCTACAACTGCCTGCCCTGCCCCGCCCGCTACTCCGGCCCCCAGCCCTTCGGGAGAGGAGTGGAACAGGCCACCGCCAAGAAACAGGTTAGGGGAATTTTAACTGTCTCGTTGTTATTGTTAAGTGCAAGTCTACATGCATGCAGTTGATGCTAATGTGCTAGGCACTCGCGTTTCCTAAATCGCGTGTACTGTGTTGTCGTTCTATAGGTCTGCACGCCTCGTAACCCGTGTTTGGACGGCAGCCACGACTGCAACAAGAACGCCAACTGCATCTACCTGGGCATCTTCTCCGACGCGGTGTTCCGCTGCGAGTGCAAGCCGGGCTACGCCGGGAACGGCTACATCTGCGGGGAGGACTCGGACCTGGACGGGTGGCCCAACAAGGACCTGCTCTGTGTGGAGAACGCCACCTACCACTGCAAGAAGGTTAGCCAGACTAGTTACTTATATGACTGTATACTGTATTTATATTATTATTACAAAAACATGCATTAACCACTTCAGCCCTATGTTGTATGCTTTGGCTATTTAAAAATAGCCAATCTACAAGCTTGTAGATCTGCTATTTAAAAAAAAATCATACATTTTAAAACTTGTGAAATTGGGCATTCTGCATAATGAGTACTTTTACTTTTGGTATTTTTAGTATATTCTGATGCCAATACTTAACTTATATACTTTTACTCAAGCAAATTTAGATTACCAGACTTTTACTTGCAACAGAGCATTTCTACATTTCAGTATTGCTACTTTTACTTAAGTAACACATGTGAGTACTTCTTCCACCCCTGGGCCAGACCCCACATGACCAGATGTTCTTCTAGAAGGCCATTATCACTCATCTCCTCTCTCTCTGTGCATTGTTGTTGTTAATTGCCCCCCTGGGCTAACCAAACGTTTGGTTTCTTTATAGGATAACTGTCCTTCACTGCCCAACTCCGGCCAGGAAGACCACGACAAAGATGGCTTTGGTGACGAATGTGACCAGGATGATGACAACGATGGGATCCCTGATGACAGGGTGAGTCATCACAAAGGCATTTTTTTACTTCCCCAGATCTTGGTTTCCTTTAGCGGCCAGACATAGCAATCAGGAGTCAAAACCTCTTCCCTCCGTATAGCGACAGCGATCCCCCAGTGTCTGCCTCTGTCTCTCTGTTTTCCAGTGGTGTAAAGTAAATAAGTACATTTACTCAAGTATACAGTACTTAAGTACACTTTTGAGGTACTTTTGCTTTACTGGAGTATTTCCGATTGTCTTTAAAATTTACTTCTACTCCACTACATCGCGGAGGCAAATATTGTACTTTTTACTCCACTGCAATTACTTGAAAACTTTAGTTACTAGTTACTTTTCAGGTATAGATTAATACATCATAAAACATACATTAACCACTTTAGCCCTGTTATATACCTAGGCTATTTGAAAATAGCCGATCTACAATGTGAGCTTGTAGATCTGCTATTTTCAAACATTTTAGTACTTTTACTTTTGGTACTTTTGGATACCACTACTTTTGTACTTTCACTCAAGTAAATTTTGAATTGCGGACTTTTACTTGTACCAGAGCACTTCTACATTGCAGTATTGATACTTTTACTTAAGTAAAACATTTGAGTACTTTTTCCCACCACTGCTGTTTTCCACCAGAGACACCCACTGGAAAGCCAGTATAGCGTATAAATAGTATAATATCATTTTGGGGGCGTGGCGTGGAGCCAGGCGCTCAGGACAACGTGGCTCGTTGCCCGTAATTCATAGTGTGGATGGAGAGAGTCAGGGAAGAAAACCGCTGTGGTGAGGAAATGTTAGGTTCTCACTGTGGAAGATCACGTTTCAGCGCAAAGGCCATAATGTTGCTGTTGTCGGGCAGAAACCTCTTATCTCCATTATTTTAACTTTTTGTGTATTTTCGTAAATGAACCCCCTACTTGATCATACTACAGCGTCACACGAAAGCATCAAAAGTAGCAGATCGCGATGCGTTTCGAGTTTGTAGATCTGCTACTTTTGATACTTTTGAATTTGAATCCTGAAAAGTAACAGTTTTGGACGTGTGAGGTTTCCACCCGACAGAGACCATATCCAAATCCCGGCATGAATTATTTTCCCTATGACAGAGATTCCCAACTTGTCGGGGCCCACTGTTGGGCCGTGAGAATATTGCAAGTGGGGCCCCCACATAATTGGCAAAACGCAAAGATTTTAATGAAAAAAATATAACTTTTAATGAAAAAAAAATATGTACAAAAAAATATATATGGATAAATAGGAGCACATTCATTGATTGATTTATCATTAAAATAAACATGCTGTGAAAATGCACACAGCCCACCCGTCTGAATTGGGTTAGCAACCGCAGTGCCATGAACATCATTTCTGAAGGAACATTTCTCATTGTACAGTAACCGTTTAGTAACTGAACGCTGTTTCTTTGAACATTCAGGACAACTGCCCAAAGGTGTACAACCCTGCCCAGTATGACGCAGACAGGGACGACATCGGCGACCGCTGCGATAACTGCGTGTTCGAGGCCAACACCGATCAAGCAGACACAGACAACAACGGCGAGGGCGACGCTTGTGCCATCGACATCGACGGTGATGGTAAGTCGTCTCTTCGAAAGTACACCGCAGCCAATGTAAATGACACCGTGCTTTCAGCATGACGGAACGCCTCCATACCAGGGCTAATAAGGCAATTATACGTTTCCCCCCCCTCGACAGGCATTCTGAACGAGAGCGACAACTGTCCGTACGTTTACAACGTGGACCAAAGAGATTCGGACGGGGACGGCGTTGGAGACCACTGTGACAACTGCCCTCTGGAGCACAACCCTGACCAGGTAAACGTCTCATCTCACCTTTAAAGATCTGAACCTTTCTTAATACAAGTAAAGCCCCTCCCTGTGGGGGGGGGTGGCGTGGGGGGGGAGATAGCGAGAGCCTTCATGTAACTATGCATACATGAATTCTCAAGGATCAAGGCGATGCTTTGCACCTGTGTTCTGACTTTAATGAAAGGAAAGAATGTGAGAGCTTTCAGGAAGACTCTGTGCAGTGCCCCCTTCCCCCCCCCCTCCCTCTACTTGTCAATTAACCCACCTATTTGAACAGATATGAATGCATGTGTATAGCGTTTGCCAAAGCCACAAGGACACTGGATTCTTTGCGGGGGCAGGACATTACTAGCATGCCTGAAGACAAGGGAGTACATTTAAACATGCTGAGAATAGAAGCTCATGTCGAAAGGCTGGGTGAAATACCACTACGGCGTATTGAAGTAGAGGAGGACAAGCAATGCTATAGTTGTGAGAGTCTCTCAGAACTCTTTCACAATAAAACGAAAACGTTCTTCTCCCACAGATCGACTCCGACTCAGACCGTGTGGGCGACAAGTGCGACAGCAACCAGGACATTGACGAAGACGGTCACCAGAACAACTTGGACAACTGTCCTTACATCGCCAACGCCAACCAGGCGGACCACGACAAAGACGGCAAGGGCGACGCGTGCGACCACGACGACGACAACGACGGCATCCCCGACGACAAGGACAACTGTCGCCTGTCCTACAACCCGGACCAGGTGGACTCTGATGGTGAGTCGCTTTCACCCACCGACCGTTCCCCTAACATCGGACCCCCGCCTCAACTAGGGTTTGGGATCCTTCAGAATTTTAACGATTCTGGTTCCTTAACGGTTCACTTTAAAGATTCCAAATGGACACTTAGAAATCTGTAACTCTGAGAGGGTACAAATGGAACCAAATGGACCCTTACGAGTCCATTTGGATCCATTTGTACCCTTACGGACCCTTAGAAGTCTGTAACTCTGAGAGGGTACAAATGGAACCAAATGCACCCTCACGGATGCATTTGGTTCCATATTTACCCTCTCAGAGTTAAGGTGGTCCTTGAAATTAGAAAGTTTGAGAACCACCGGAATTGTAATTGTATAGCAGATGTTAAGTCCACATACCAGCTCTGACCGTGTGATCAAACCTGGTTCTGGAAACGGTTCCAAATGTGATGGAAACCGATTCAATGTTGGATTCGGGTTCCTTTCCGAGACACAAAGAGTCTCCTTTGTGTATCCTACTGGAACCGCTCGCCTACCGGATCGCTGGTCATAAAATGATTGGCTTAGGAATGTGACAAGAACAAAAAGAATCCATGAATTCAAGTCTCCATGGGGTGAAAAGTAATCTTTTGGGTGAACTATCCCTTTAAAGTGATCGTTTACATCACTGTATTGTATTAAATCCCCATTGATCTTTTCCTCCTCAGGTGACGGTCGTGGTGACGTGTGCAAAGACGACTTTGACGGAGACAAAGTGCTCGACATCGACGACGTGTGTCCGGAGAACTTTGAGATCAGCGAGACGGACTTCCGCAGGTTCCAGATGGTTCCCCTGGACCCCAAGGGCACCTCCCAGATCGACCCCAACTGGGTGGTCCGTCACCAGGGCAAGGAGCTGGTGCAGACTGTCAACTGTGACCCCGGCATCGCTGTTGGTACGTATTAAAACACGTGATCTTGTACTAAAGATGGGAATAGCACAGCAGTTGTCTCACATTGTTTTACTTGAGTAAAAGTGTCAATACCGCAATGTGGAAATACTAGTAAAAGGCCTGTGTTCAAAGTTTGACTTGAGTTAAAAGTACAAAGGTATCGGTATCAAAATGTAATTAAAGTACCAAAAGTAAAACTACTCATTGTGCAGCATGTCCCATTTCAGAAGCTCAAAATGTTTTGAAAAATCGTTTGAAAATAGCCGATCTACAAGCTCACAATGCGTCGCATCAAAGTAACTAGTAACTAAGGTTTTCAAATAATTGCAGTGGGGTAAAAGTACAATATTTGCCTCTGAGATGTAGTGGAGTAGTACTGAACATTGGAAATACTCCAGAAAAGTAAAAAATACCTCAAAATTTTACCCAAGTACAGTACTTGAGTAAATGTACTTAGTTGCTTTACACCACTGTGTACAGCACAGTAGCAGTAAGTAACTCTAAACCGTCTCCTCCTCCTATGCTTCCGACCAGGCTACGACGAGTTCAACTCGGTGGACTTCAGCGGAACGTTCTTCATCAACACGGACCGAGACGACGACTACGCCGGCTTCGTGTTCGGCTACCAGTCCAGCGCCCGCTTCTACACGGTGATGTGGAAGCAGATCACGCAGACCTACTGGTCCCACACGCCCACCCGGGCCCAGGGCTACGCCGGCCTGTCCATCAAGGTGGTCAACTCCACCACGGGGCCCGGCGAGCACCTGAGGAACGCCCTCTGGCACACGGGAGACACCCCGGGACAGGTGGGTGATGATGTTTGTTGACTGATGTATTATATACCAGTGGTTATCTCATCATTTTGGGTGGTCCTTGACATGAAAAAAGTTTATGTATTTGGCCGCGGACCCCCATCTTAAATGTTTTGTTCCAGGGACCCCCAGAATCAAAGATTTGAGTTAAAAATGTTCGCTTGAAAACATATATATATATATATATATACTGTATATTCAAAGGTTTGCACAAATTGTCACGATTTTTCTAAAATAGCAGATCTACAAGCTCATAGCGCAGCACTCGGTGCCGTGCTATGAGCTTGTATATCTGCTATTTTTGAATAGCCAAAGTATAAAAGGTTAAAATTATTATGATGCTATATTAACACATTTTGCTGGTCCCCTGGGGACCCCCAGGGGTCCCCACTTTGAGAACCAATGATATATATATACGGAGCAAAATGGCTCGACCGATTTATTTTGGTGGAAGTTGGTTGGTTGGATCTGGGTTTTTTCTCACGTTTCAACCGTTTGCGGTTCCTCTTCTCCAGGTCCGCACCCTGTGGCACGACCCCAAGAACATCGGCTGGAAGGACTACACCGCTTACAGATGGAACCTGATCCACAGACCTAAGACCGGACTCATCAGGTACTACCACGTTCTTTTTCTTTAAGTAGCAATACCACAATGTAGAAGTACAAGTCAAAAAGTCCTGTATTCAAAATGTTGCTCGAGTAAAAGTACAAAGTATTGGCGTCAAAGTATACTTTAAGTACCAACAGTAAAAGCACTCAAAATCTTTTGATAATAGCAGATTTACAAGCTCACAGCGGGTGGCATCTTGACGCGCTGTGAGCTTGTAGATCTGCTATTTTCAAATAGACGAAATATAAAATAGGGCTTAAGTGGTTAATGTATGTTTTGTAGTAAGAATATAAAAAGTAACTAGTAACTCAAATTTTCAAATACTTGTAGTGGAGTAAAGTTACTTTCCACCACTGGTTTTAGGTCTGACCCCAAAAATCACACTAGTTTGTTGTGTGTTTTTTCTCTACTATTTGATGTGCTGATGAATGAACGTGGTTTGCTCGTTCTTATTCAGAGTGGTGATGTATGAAGGCAAGAGAATCATGGCGGATTCTGGAAACATCTACGACAAGACGTATGCGGGTGGAAGGCTAGGTCTCTACGTGTTCTCTCAGGAGATGGTTTACTTCTCGGACCTCAAATACGAATGCAGAGGTAAGTCCTGCACCCTCACTCAGCACCCTATAGCCTACAGAACCTTTTTAAAGCGCCAATAATATTCATCAGGGTCGGCCTGTCACAATTATTACATAATCGTCTAATCGCAATTATTTGAGATAATCGCAATTATTTTTGCATAGTCGTCATAATCGTTTCCATGTTGAAAAATGTTCACACATTTTCAAATATAAAAAAAAGCAAAAATAGCAGATCTACATTACATTACAACGCGTCACTTTGTGACGCGTTGTAAGCTTGTAGATCAGCTATTTCTGCTATTTTTACAAATTATTAAATGGAAATAATTGTTTTTTATATATTTAAGTGATCTGATTTGTCATATTTTTTTTTACGAAGCATAAAAGGCAAACAAAAATATTTTGTATTCATGTTCAATGCCAAACACACAATTAAATCGTTAATCGCAATTATTTGAGTGACAATTGCTCGTCAACTTAAATGTGTAATGGTGACAGTCCTATCATCAGGTCTTGCACTTTGATTGTTAACATCTTCCTTCTTTTTTTTCTGTATCCGTTTCAGATGCATAAACGGACTGCAGATGTCCTGCCATGAATGAAGAATGTAATCTATCCGCGTCAACACGACCATGCTTTAAGTTAAGACCTGGGACAATGATCTATGTTAGCTCTTCCCTTTGAGACGTGCACATTGGTGGAAATGGAGAGCGAGTGAGCTGATGTGAGGTGAAGGGACCTCAGGACTTTAAAAGACTGTTCTATGACGACTCTACACCACTGCACCACACACAGATTGAGCATAGCGACATCCCCCCCTGTCCCCGTGCCCCCCCGTCCCCTGTCCCCCCCCCCCCCGTCACTCTCCTGCGCCGCCCGGCGTGGGAAGGAGGGCCACACATGTCGCTATGCACCCCTCGACTACAGCTGGTCGGTGGTATTCCTCTCCAGATGGGGGTCCAAATGGAAGAGCATTGTTTTTTTTTTTTTTTTTTTTTGGGACTCATTTTCTAGCATTAATTCAGATCTGCTGTGGACTCGAGAAGACTTATTTCAATATGAAGAAAGTAGTAGGGCGGCGTTGCTTAGGACCGGGCCGATCATTTGGCCCTTGAAGGAACTGTTGAGGGACCATGGACAGTATGGACTGACTGTTACAATCAAAGAGAGTGAATGTTGCCTGTGTGAGTGTGTTTTCCCGTGAAGAGCATTGTACAGACTTTTTTTTTTGTATTTCTTTTGACCACCCCACTCCCCCCCGAGTCTCCCGACCGATCCCTACAGACCTACAAGGTCTTCAGATCAGCCAAGCCACAGGGCAGTTCCGCGAATAGGGAAGAACATGAGAAGATTTCTCACTAATGACTCATTTGTGCAAAGAGCACACAATCCAGGACAGCACAGGACTCCAGCACAAGCCGTTTGGAGGAGTTATTACGATCCAATATGTTATATATATATATGATCTTTACTGAAAGCATTGAGGGACATAAACAGAAAGGGCCAGTCTATATCCTGCCATGAGGGGCCAATTGGTATTAGGGAAGTACATACGTTCTTATTTATTTAGTCACCAGAGGTTATTGACAGTGAAACAACATCTTTAGTTCTCTTTTCTGCCAAAAGAAAAAAAAACCTGTAGTAACAGGTTCCAAATAACTGGAATCTTGAATACCGTAAAACCTTTCATGGCAAGGTGTCGTATCGTATCTGACCCAAAATCTCTCAGAAAAGAACAAATTAATCTTCTTCTGCACAGTATGCATGATTGTTTGGCTGGGCATGTGTGTACATTTTTGACAAGGGAAGGTCCAAGGAAACCCTTGATGTGCAAATATTACCTCATGACTATTATTCATATTTGTATTGAGGCCAACAAAACAAGGATGTCTTTTCTCAACAGCAGAGTATACATTTGGTTGGCTTCCAAGCAAATCCTTTTCGAGCAAAACTTTAGTACAATCAATTATATACTGTATATAAGATATTTTTGTAGAAGTAAAAAAAGTCCCCAAGAGGAGCGTAATGGATGAGAAATGTTTTTATGTTGTGCAATTTGTACGTCCTGTCCATTTTGTTGATAAATTATTATGTTTGTCTTATGTTAAGAGGTTATTTCATTTTGTGTAGATACATGCTATTTAAATAATTTATGTGGAAAGGTTTTTGTCTGTATAAACTTGTTTGCACACTGACATGAGGATGTCTTTGTTTGTTTGTTTTTTTTGTATTTCTGTCTTTTTTATCATTAGTGAAGCATTTCTATAAACATTTGTACCATAGTTTTTACCCACAAAGTGATGTTTATACTCAAACCAGTTATTTTGTAATGCCAACTGAACAATAAACACTTCAGGAAATAAATCAATGTCTTGAAATATCTGTCTTTTTCCTTTGAGCCAAATGGATGCTAATTTAACCAATTGCAACCGGGAAAGCATCTTTCCCGGAGCATCTCTGTCATTTTAGATTTTGTTATAATATATATATATATATAGCACATTGGTTGGCTATTCAGAATTAGCAGATAAACAAGCTTATAGCGCGTCACTTCGTGCCACGCTATGAGCTTGTAGATCTTTTTTTTTCTTGAAAATGTGTGCAAATCCTTCAATATTATATACATTTAAAGCAAACATTTTTAACTCAGGTCTTTGCTTCTGGGGGGTCCCTGGAACAGAATATTTTGAGATGGGGGTCCGCGGCCAAATGCATGTAATTTTGGGGGTCCTTGACATAAAAAAGTTTGAGCACCACTGATATAGCAAGAGAGGTTTTTCAGAAAACTCTTTCTTTATTTAGAAGACATGTGTAGAATCGGCCTCAGGTCTTAACGGGTTAAGCGGCTGCACAAATAGTTTTGGGCCTTAGCTTATCGTTCAGTGATTCTTGGCCACGATGTTGTGCTTTGACTGAAACCTACTCCCTAGAAAAGCAGGAGGAGCAGTTTAGTTGAGTCTAGTGAAGCCTCGGACAAAGGGAGGATCCCTTAAAGGAAACCAACAGCAGGAAAACTCAAATGTGAAGCAGACCTGAAGTAGTGTGGCGACTATCAAATATTCCATCGATAACCTTTTGCATTAACCTGACGTGTGTGTGTGTGTGTGTGTGTGTGTGTGTGTGTGTGTGTGTGTGTGTGTGTGTGTGTGTGTGTGTGTGTGTGTGTGTGTGTGTGTGTGTGTGTGTGTGTGTGTGTGTGTGTGTGTGTGTGTGTGTGTGTGTGTGCGTGTTTTGGGTGCCAGTGGAATGTGAGATAATTCCTGTAGCTTTGGAGTTAAGAGCACGGGGGTCAGAATGAGTAATTTTACAGATTTAGATTATTAATACAAAACATGCATTAAAGGTAGGGTAAGTGATATTTTTTGGTATTTTCATTGTTAAAAAGGTTAAAGTACTATATTCTGATATTTGAAAATAGCAGATCTACAAGCTCACAACGCGTCGCGATGCGACGTGTTGTGTGTTTGTAGATCGGCTATTTTCATACATTTTTGTACTTTTACTTTTGGTACTTTAAGTACATTTTGATGCCAATACTTTTGTACTTTTTTTTGGTCACCATTTGTAACCCAGTTCTGTTCTATCTGTCTGTCTATCTCTAGATTCTAGAGAGAGATAAATTGATACAGTGAAGCGTTTTCTGGAGTCTATAGAAAACGCTTCACTGTATCAATTTCTCTCAATGTCTGCACCACCTCATCTAGGCTGAGCAGAGCTGTAGACAACACGCGCAGCACAAAACCATTGTCGTGCATGACAATGCATGACCTCATACCGCATGTCCAAATCCCTGGCACAAAATATTTTTTGAGATGGGGGTCCGCAGCCAAATACAAATCATATTGGGGGTCCTTGACATGAAAAAGTCTGAGAACCACTGCGCTAAACAAAGAAGTTGCACTGGTTTTACCATCTCATCTGCACAACACAATTACATTATGTTCTGAACGGAGCCAAAGGAGCAGTGCGGTGTCAGGCCATGCTCACAGTCAGTGGTGGAAAGAAAACAAACATTTACTCAAGAACTGTATTTAAGTAACATTTTGAGGTACTTTGCTTGGGTTTTCCAATTTTTTGGATGGCCTACTTTAAACTTCTAATTCCACGTATCTCAGAGGCAAATATTGTACTTTCAAACTCCACTACAATTATCCAACAGCTTTAGTTACAAGTAATTTTACAGATTTAGATTATTAATACAAAACATGCATTAACCACTTAAGCCCAATTTTATACATGCAGATATTCAAAAACAAGACGTCGCATCACAACGCATTGTGAGCTTGCAGATCAGCTATTTTTGAGAAAGTTTGCAAAATGTTTGTACTTTTACTTTGGCACTGATCGTAACTTTAGTTACTAGTTACTTTTCAGATATAAATTATGATATTATTAAACATACATTAACGACTTTAGCCCTATTTTATACATAGGCTATTTTCATACATTTTTGTACTTTTACGTTTGGTACTTTAAGTACATTTTGATGCCAATACTTTTGTACATTTACTCAAGTAATTTTTTAATTCTGGACTTTTACTTGTAACAGAGTGTTTCTACGTATATTGCAGTATTGGTACTTTTACTTGAGTAAATAATTTGAGTACTTTTTCCACCACTGCTGATAACAGGATAACCGGGCTGAGATCTGACCTTGAAGGTTCACCTGACGAGTGTGTGTGTGCGTGTGCGTGTGTGCGTGTGCGTGTGCGTGTGCGTGTGCGTGTGTGTGTGTGTGTGTGTGTGTGTTTTGGGTGCCAGTGGAATGTGAGATAATTCCTGTAGCTTTGGAGTTAAGAACACGGGGGTCAGAATGCAGAACGCTGGGGTGAAGAGAGAGAGAGAGAGAGAGCGTAACAGGCCCGTAGGTGTCCAGTGTTAGCCGAGCGGAGAGCAGGCAGTGACCTCTGGGCCAAAAGGTCATCCAGGTGCAGACAGTCTGCTTGTAGATCTGCAAGCCATGGGACCGTGTCAACACAGCTCCCAAAACCAACCCAAGACCCTTTTGTTGTGTTGCAAATCCTGGCGCTCTAAATAATGCATCCGTGTCATTGTAGATGTCTTTGGCTATTCAAAAATAGCAGATCTACAAGCTCATAGCGTGGCGCCGAGAGCTTGTAGATCTGCTATTGTTTTGAAATCGTGAAAATGTGTGCAAATCTTTGGATATATATTTTTTAAAGCAAACATTTGTAAAATATCTTGTTCCATTGACCTCCAGAAGCAAAGATTTGAGTTGCAAATGTTGTTTCCAAAAAATATATGTATTCAAAGATTTGCACAAATGTTCAAGATTTTTCAGAAATAGCAGATCTACAGGCTTGTAGCGCGGCACTCTGTGTCACGCTACGAGCTTGTATATCTGCTATTTTTGAATAGCCAAAGTATAAAATGTTTGGATTTGAATCCTGAAAAGTAACAGTTTTGAAGATATGAGGTTTCCATCCGGACAATGAAACTGGGGTGGGTGGGGGCTGGAGGTGGGGGGGGGTCCCACAGGGTCTAGTTTCAGAAACCTACACTAATCTGATGCTATTCTTTGAGGGAGAGCACCTATGGAGAGGCTGGAATGAATGGAATGCAGCATATATATCGGGGTGGACGTATAAGAGTTGAACTGGGCTTGGCTATCGCCAGTGGTGGACGAAGTACTCGACCTCTGAGCTTGAGTCAAAGTATGGATACTCCTGGTCAAATATTACTCAACTGAAGTGAAAGTTGCGCAATCTAAGTTAATAGTGTTCAGAGAAGTTGTCAAAAACATTAAAAAGAATATGCCAGTGAAAGATTATCAAAACTAACTTTTAATTGAAAAGGTTATGACTTTAATGCTTAGTTTTATTTCCTCACGTGGAGCCATGCACACAAATCTAACTAGAGGAGAAAGTAATGATACGGACAGAATCAAACATTTCAAACCTCTATTCCAAGCTGAATCTAAAAAAAAACATTCCATATCAAAATACAAGCTTGTATAGGTCTGCTATTTTCAACCAATGTCCACCCCAGAATACGGACGCTATAGGTTCAAGTCACAAAGAGTCTCCTTTGTGTCTCCTACCGGATCCCACTGCTCGTCATCAAATTATTGGCTATAGGCATGTGACAAAAACAAACAAATATCCATGAATTCAAGTCTCCATGGGGTGAGCAATCTACAGAAAAAAAAAACTTTTGGGTGAACTATCCCTTTAATTGCTGCAGAGTGCAGCGGTTGTGTGGCGGCAGTGATGCTCCTCTCACACAGCGCCTCCACGTTATTTACCCTACAGTATACTACACAGCTCCACATTACTGTCCAGCCTACTGAAGCTGGTGGTGTATTCATCTGTGAGCAGCTCTGACAGCAGAGCCTCAGAGAGAGAGGTGAGGCTCTGATGACCCTCTGTGTCTCTGTCAGACTCAGGACCCCTTGGCGTCATGTCCCACGTCTCCTCAGCGTGTGTCAACATGCACTCATCTAGCAGGGTGTGTAACTGGTCCTCTGAGAGTGTTGGTGG
Source organism: Gymnoscopelus microlampas (assembly GCF_963454915.1). Taxonomy (NCBI): domain Eukaryota; kingdom Metazoa; phylum Chordata; class Actinopteri; order Myctophiformes; family Myctophidae; genus Gymnoscopelus; species Gymnoscopelus microlampas. Next base: position 34,138,295 of record NC_139957.1, read on the forward strand.
TGACATAGACTGCGAGGAGACAGCATGAGGACCTGCTCTTAGAGTCGTTGTTGTTCCAAGATACAAATATATTTCCTCCAGAACACACACACACACACACACACACACACACACACACACACACACACACACACACACACACACACACACACACACTCTTAGAGGGGCAGAAATGTCTAAAAGGGCACTTTTGGCAAAATCAAGTGTTTACTGGAGATGCGGCGTATGGCAGGGATTAGTACACAGAGGGCAATTATTTCAACATAAAATGCTGCATTCAAGTTCAGGAGAGTTACGAAAAGGCATATTTCTCTGTACGGCATGGCATTTGCCTTTCTTTCACCATAGCATGCTGAATTCATGGTCTGGAGAGCCAGGGCACTTTTTACAGACGTGTAAAACGGCACGGGCTCAAGCCCCCATGAGTGCACGTGCCTGGTCAAAAGCACCCTACAGTATAGAGCAGTGGCTCTATACTGTGTCAAGAAGCCCCAAAATTATATTTGGCCGCGGACCCCCATCTCAAAATATTTTGTTCCAAGGACCCCCCAGAAGCATAGATTTGAGTTACAAATGTTCGCTTTAAATATATATATAATCAAAGTTTTGAACAATTTTTCACGATTTAAAAAAAATAGCAGTTCTACAAGCTCATAGTAGTGTCATAACATAGCACTCGGTGCCACGCTATGAGCTTGTATATCTGCTATTATTGAACCCCACTTTGAGAACCAAGGCCCTAGAGCTCCCTAAAACACTTCCAGTTGGAGAGGATGGATGTTTTTCTACTGATAAGTTCAGACTCCTGACAGGCAGCCGATTAGGACTGCACGCAAATTCAAGGGAAGAAAGCCAGCCTTCTGAAACTACATTATGCTGTTTTGTAAACTATGTCACAGAAGAGGAAAGGCTTGAAAACAACTTCTGGTGTCAATATTTACTTAGAGTGATATCCGAGACGGAGCTATTTGGCAATGGCCATAGCACCAATTTCAATGCTCACATTTACTTGAATAGGGAGATCTTTTTTTTCTCTATCTTACTGATAAGATGGGGGATCGCGTGAGGTTTAAAAGATGGTTGCAATTTCACAGTGCAGGGAGACGGTACTTTGTTTTGGCAGCTGTAACTAAAGAACCAATTTGTTCCAATAATAGCAATTCATTGCCTTGCATAATATCAAAAACAGTTTTCAAAAATAGCCGATATAGAAGCTCGCAACAAGTCTTGATGCAATGGGTTGTGTGCATGTACTGTAGATAGTCGTTTCTTTCGTTGTGGCTATTTTCGTGCGCCTGCAGCCTACAAACACGCACTCTGCCCCACGCGGGTGCAGTGAGTGAGATTCCACCGTGCCATAGCCCGAAGGGATGGAACCTTCTGATTGGTTTGCGAGGCCGTTTCAGACTGAAACTTCATAAATAAAATGACAGAAAATGTCATTTCACTACGTCTTTAAGTGGTTATGTCATGGTTTCAGCCCAGCATGCACAGCCATCCTTCTCCCTCTCCTTCTGACCCTGAACAGAGTGTGTGTGCCCTTTAGTGACCTTTCTGCTGGTGTCTCCAGTGATAGCCATCTCAGGCCCTCCGTCCCGAGACCAGACAGAAGATGATGTCCATACAGATGCCTTCATTCCATCGTGGGATCCCGTCGAGCTACTCCAGACAAATTCACATTCCTGTGTCTCGTGCGAAGTTGCATGGAACTCGATAAGATAAGAGAAAAAAGTGGGGGTCCCTTCTTCACGTCTCTCTCGGCTAAGGGGTCCTTGGGCAGAAAAAAGGTTGAAGACCTACCAGTAAGGCAGTTACTTATGACACGCCTGCCATCACCTATCTGAGCAGAGACCAGAATGGTCACCATGGATCTGCTTCCATCTTTTAGGGAATTTTAAAAGCATGCTAAAGACCCGTCTATTTACTGAGGATTGTTGTTACTATTGTTGTTTTATGCGAGTTGTATAATTGTGCTCGTGATTCACACAGATTGACTCTTTTTGAACGCTCCCTTTCCTCGGGCTGTGCCCAGGGCCAGTGTAATAGCTGGATGGGGGGAGGGGCATTCAAAATACATAACCTATGAACCTACGGATGGACCTCTCCATGAACCCCCCCCCCCCAGCACTCACTCACACAGGCGCGCACGTGCAGACTTGACCCTCACATCTCCCTAGCCAACACATACTGTGTGTGCACGTGTGCACACACAGTATGTGTGTGATCTTACTAAACCCCGTATCGTCTCTGTCGGGTGGAAACCTCATATCTCCAAAACTGTTACTTTTCATTATTCAAATTCAAATGCATCAAAAGTAGCAGATCTAACGAGCTCGAAACCATGATGCGTTTTTGAGCTTGTTAGATCTGCTACTTTTGAGTGACGCTGTATGATCAAGTACGGCGTTCATTTACGATAAAAAACACAAAAACTTAGAATATGGAGATAAGAGATTTCTGCCCGACAGCAACAATATTATTCAAGGTCTCCCTACTGTTTTCGCTCTACACCAGGGGTCTTCAACAGGGGGTCTGTGACCTCTAGGGGGTCCTCAGAGTTACTACAGGGGGGCCGCCAAATATTGTGTGATAGGAACCTTTTTTTCTTTTTTTTACATTAACCGCTTGAATCCTAGCATCTGTTTTCTGAGGAGAACTTTAGCCAAAAAGAGCCGATCTACAAGAGTTTGTAGATTGGCTATTTTGGCAGAGGTTTGGTGAAGAGGGAAAAAAGAGCAGACCAAGTACAGAGATAGACGTCAATTTTATCAAGTATTGACGGTTTAAGTTTTTCAAACACTTTCAAGATTTTTCAAAAAGGCTCAAACATAGCAGATGTACACGCTCGCTAGGGGCCCCCAGAAGCAAGATTGTACTAGATTGTACATCTGCTACTTTTGAATAGCCAAAGTATAAAATATGCTCTCTGGTACCCCCCCCCCCCCCCTCAAGGACCCCTGGGACCCCACTTTGAGAGCCAATGGCTTAACGTACCAAGCTGTCGTGAGGAGAGCGTGTGGAGTGTAGCACGCATGTTTATGACATGGTTATGACACGTTTATTACAAATACAGTACAGTACAGTACAGTACATGTGCACAAACATAAATGAGCCTCTGCTGCAGCGTGAGGAATGTGCCATTTAAAATCCACTGTTCAGTTAAGACACCACGTGACACATGTCTGCAGCGTTCTTGAATGCACTGGGGGCAATAAAACAGAAGTAGTACCCCACAGGTCTGGCTTTCTAATGGGAACGCATCCTAACCAATGCCAGGCATGTTGAACACAAAAACCACAGCCTCTCCTCCAGTTGGTGGAAAAAGTACTCAAATGTTTTACTTAAGTAAAAGTAGTAAGTAAGTGCCAAAAGTAAAAGTACTAAAATGTTTGAAAATAGCCTATAAAATAGGGCTGAAGTGGTTAAATATGTTTTATAATGTAATAATTTATATCTGTCCGTTTTCAAATAATTGTAGTGGAGTAAAAGTAAAAGTATTAGACAATTGGAAATACTCCAAAAGTAAAAGTACCTAAAAATTGTGCTCAAGTAGTACTTGAGTAAATGTACTTAGTTACTTTACACCACTGCTCTCCTCTATAGAGAGACAGACAGACGAAAACCTACTGCTACTTGTGCACAATTGTAAACACATTTGAAACATGTGCCAATTGTCCCACAGGTTTTATACCAAGTGAATGCAAAACATTGAAATATTTGAACTATTTATGACGGCCAAAGCACAATTCGTATGGTTTTGTAAGCTTGTTTTCCTACAGTAAGTTGCAATGTAACACACAGCTCTGTTTACCACATGTCTTTATTCACTGCATGTTAATTGTCATGCATTATTTTGTTTAGACTGTTTTGTTCCACTTTCACTCTGGCAATGTAAACGTGTGTTTTCTCATGCCAAAACAAAAGCCCCTTTGAATTGACTTGAATTGGACAAGGGAAGGAGAAGACGCGAGGCACAGAGACAGAAGAGAGGAGGGGTACTGAGGCGCAGAGACAGAAGAGAGGAGGGGTACTGAGGCACAGAGACAGAAGAGAGGAGGGGTACTGAGGCACAGAGACAGAAGAGAGGAGGGGTACTGAAAGACAGAACAGTTATTTTACAGCAATGCTAAAGCGCTACAGCTCTTTAAAGGAGGATGACCTCAGGAGACCCTCTGCTGTGCAGACAGGGGGTGCTACTGGCTGAGTGATGTGCCCTCCCCCTTCGCCCCCTCCTCACTACATGCCTTTCTTTCAGTGTTGGCAAAGAACTCAATTTGTAAAAAGTAGGCCTACATGTAAAAAGGCCTGCATTCAAAATTTCACGTGAGTGAAAGTACAAAACTATTGGAATCAAAATATACTTTACAGTAGTAAAAGCAAAAGTATGCATTATGCAGGAAAGCCTTCCGGTTCGGACGGGCTTTCCAAACTAGTTGGGACAGTCAGGACATGTGGGGGTGAAGGCGTTCTGAGAAAATTCTGAGACCGCCCATCAGAGGTTCTGAATGATGTCAATGTTGTAGTTACTAGAGGTTGTAGTTACTAGAGGTTCACATCTAGAGTCACTGCCAAATCCGACCGATATGCCCATGTATGGAGGGTCCTTGTACCTTAAATGCCCATATATGGAGATCCCTGATGTCATCAGTATATGCCCATATATGGGCATACCCCCTTTTGTGCCCATATATGGAGCTGACCGATTTGTTTGCGCCTGATGTCATGACGACACATTGAAGTTAGACAACAACACACTCCATATTTGGGCGTACTGTATACAGTAGCTGCATTGGGAACTCCTTATATGGTTATGGCTGAGTCATTGTGACATGCAGCGTGGCGACGTGGTCTGCCCACTGACCGGCCGGTCGTCCCTTAAGCCAATTTTAATATAGGATATCAACTCCCTCTCCGGAAACTTGGGAAGGAGCATGTATTGAAACTTGGGAAGGAGAATGTATTGAAACTTGGGAAGCAGAATGTATTGTGCTTTAGCTCCGCTTGGGTCCAGGACTGCAGCAGACAGTCCTCTGGGCCGGGATCCAGCACAACCAGATGCCACATTCATTCCAGCAAACAGCAGAGACAAGTGCTGTGTTGACAGAATAGCCGTCCAAAGGAAACAAGAAGTGGCTTGTTTCATGGAGGTGATTCTTGACATTTCGCCCTCTCCTCTCGTATGGCTATCGCCCCGTGTCTGGATGGAAGGGATACAGGCACCTACAATCTTGTGGACATTTCAATTTTAAATTGACAATTTGTTTCCAAATTGTAAAACAATAAATAGTTTGGAAAATGGTCTGAAGTATACATGACGTAAACAAAATTATCAGACCTAAAGTTACCCTTATTGTTTATGTCCATAATAACTGGCTAGCCACAGAGATGGCGAATATTGTTACTGGCAGAAACCTTGTATCTCCATATATTTTTTTACTTTTTATGTTTTTTCTCATATTAATATCCCACTTGGTCATACTACAGTGTCACACAAAAGTTGCAAAAAATAGCAGATCTACAAGCTCAAAATGTGTCTCATACAGTAGCTGCATTTTTTTGGCTTGTAAATCTGCTATTTTTGCTACTTTTGGAATATGAATCCTGACAACGTTTTTTTCAAGCTACTCATCACCACTGAGCATGCCCAGTGATTCTTCTGTATTCATTCAACAATGGCAGGCTACACCCGTGGTTCTCAAACTTTTCAGGCTGTTTTTATGGGTCGTGACCTGAGTAAATTTCAAAATTGTTTACGGTTTCTACATTTCCATTGTCTGGGTAGCTCAGTTGGTAGAGCACTCGCCCTCCGACCACAAGGTCATGGCTTCGCTCGTGTGCACCGCCAACTCCGCCAACGAGTAGCACGGTGCGACAAGTCGTGCGGTAAGTACTGGGAGCTGATGGTAAGTGTTGCACTCCACCTCAGCAATCCATCTCCCAGGGGTCTAGCGCACTGGGAAATGGGGTTAGGCTTTGGCTGATAGCAACAATAAGTCTCTCCGACCGACTTACTTACTACTACTTATAAAGAAATGTACTAAATAAAGCATTAGTCAAAAGAGTTTGGGTCGTGCATGGGGTTACAACGCAATCATCTTTTGGGTCTGCAGGTGAATAGAAAGGAACCCCTGTCATAAGTAATGCTTATATAACAATTAAAACATTTTTTTAACATTAAAACATCAACTTTACCCTTACCCTTGTTGATGACCAGGGGTCTTCAACAGGGAGTCCGGGACCCCTAGTCTCAGAGTTACTACAGTGGGGGGCTGCCAAATCTTTGCGTGACAGGATGTATATTTTTCACATGAACCACTTGAACCCTAACATCCCTATTCTGAGGAGAACTTTAGCCAAAGATATCAGATCTACAAGCTCACAACACCTTGCGTTTGCGAGGCGTTGTGAGCTTTTGGCAAAGAGGTTTAGCGTAGAGTGAACAAAGAGCCGACCAAGTACAGAGCCAAAGGTCAAGTTTATGAAGTATTGTCGGTGGTTAAATGTCTGAAAATACACATTAACATGAATCCAACACACACTGATGATAGTGCTGTCAAACAAGTCTATGAAGCTCTCCATGAAATCTATGAAAAAGTTTAATCTGCAACACAATTTGATCCAACATGTACTGGGGGTCCCTGCTTCTTCATTCTCTCAGCTAAGGAGTCCTTTGCCTGAAAATAGCCGAAAACCCTTAGACACACTATTCCTCCCAGTTACGCTCCCCACTGACCAGCTATGAGACAAAGCTGGAATTATTGCCCGAAGCACCACAGCTGTATTAAAATTACAGTGGAAACACTGCTTTCCAAGTGTGGGGGGGTGGGGGGGGGGGATGTTGAGGACATGACTGGAATCTACTCAAGGACGGAATGATCTGTAACGGCACAATTCAGGACGTTTATGGGAAATTGTTTCTGATCGTTTTGGAAATGGGTTGTTTTAGCGAGATATGGATCACTGTCTGAAGTTGGGAGAGGCAACGAGGTACTGAATACCAGAATCCTGACAAGACTTCTGCAGTTATTCTCAACAGTGGTGGACACTAGTAACAAAGTACATTTACTTATAATATTGTACTTTAGTCTCTTTTTTGGGGGTATCTGTCCTGTTACTATATAATGTGTTTCCTGTGCTTAATGTTTTATAAAAAGCACCGTTTCTCAAACCTTTTCATGTCAAGGACCCCCAAAAGTATATATATATTTGGCTCAGGACCCCGATATCAAATATATTTAGTGCCAGGGACCCCCAGTAGCAAAGATTTGAGCAAAAAATGTTTGCATAATTGTATTTTTATATATATATATATATATATATATATATATATATATATATATATATATATATATATTCAAAGATTCACGATTTTTCAGCAGATCTACAAGCTCATAGCGCGGCACAAAGTGACGCACTATGAGCTTGTATATCTGCTATTTTTGAGCCAAAGTATAAAATAACGGTTAAAATGTTTGTGATCTATAATACTTGGACTTGAAGTATACTGGGCTTCAGTACAACCAGTGGATATACAGTATGTGTCCCCGCTATGGACCCTATATGGACTCTGCAGAGCTCGCCGCTGGGCTGCTGTACACACCGGGTTCAGGGCCAGTTTACAACAAGAAGCGTGGGCCGCTCATGTTACAGGGTCATCCACTTCAGTCACATACCTCAGCCTCTCTCGGCCACAGCAGAGACCTGAGGGCCAGTGGTGCTGCGCTGATAAAGAGAGGGGAATTCTATTGACTACCATCAGTGGTGTAAAGTAACTAAGTACATTTACTCAAGTACTGTACTTAAGTATACTTTTTACTTTACTGGAGTATTTCCAATTTTCTGTACTTTTACTTCTACTCCACTAGCCTACATCTCAGAGGCAAATGTTGTACTTTTACTCCACTACAATAATTTGACAGCTTTAGTTACTAGTTACTTTGCAGAGGAACTCAAGGACTTTTTTGGACGGACCTTTTAGACAAAGTGTTTTTAACTGTACTTCATTTCAAATTTCAAAATTCAATCAAAATCAAAACAAACTCCCCATTGCAGTCAGTACTGCAGACTCACTCCTCATTTTCTACCGTAATCTGAAAACTGACCTCTTCAGACTCCACCACACCCTAATACTTACAGTACTGTAACTCTCTCTACACCCCTTCCTGCCACCCTTTCTCTTGATTGATGCTTGCAAATGACTAAGAACTACTACTGAGAATGTCACCCGTACTCTTGTTTTTGTTTCTTAGGCCTGTTTTCTTGACCAAAAATGTAATTTAGATAGTATGTTATTTAAAGAGATGCTATGTTCTTGGTTTACCTGGTATCCTATAGTTTTGAATGCATTCTATGTATGTGATTATTGACCTCCAGTCACTCTGGATAAGAGCGTCTGCTCTAAATACCTAAATTGTACATTGTAAATAGTTGTGTCTGGGCTTGGAATAACTTGGTTTGTGTCCACGTGGCCCAGCTCCCACACAGGAAAATATTAGCAACCGTGAACGGCTGGAAAATCAGAGGTGAGAGAGAGGGGATTCCTTGGCAAGGAGAAGAATTTCCCTGGTAGCTGGGATTGTGTGTGCCTGCGTGCGTGTGTGCGTGCGGAGGGGGGGGTCGACATTTCAGGTCTTGGAAAAGGGAGAAGCAGCGATCATGACGCACATTAATGTCTCAGATCTGTTTCCAATGCGTCTATTGTATACATAAATCTCTGCGAAGAAGTAAATCACGCAGATATCTCTCCACCAATACCTGACTCCTGATGTGTGACCTTAAAGCCCCATTTACACTGCGTCGCAGGACGGTGTCGCGCGTTAAAAATAGCCGACCAACAAGCTCACTTTCTGGCGTGGATTTGGCCATACATTTGGCTGAACGCTGCAATGGAATCAATCAAGCATGGGGAAGGATCTCTGCTCATCCAACCCTGCCTTTGCGTCAAACAATTTGGAGAGACTGACCTTTTCAGTATTTTCCACCTTTTACCAATAGAGTGCTGCCCTCCAGCAAGCCAGACTAAACACCATACCACACCAAGACACCAGAACCATGCACTCCAGGTAGTTAATAACCATATTTATTTTTCCTTTTCTTTGCCAAATACATTTTCACTTTGTAACACAGCGTGCCTCGATTCAATTTGCGAACACAAACACCTCTGACATCATCGCCTGACTCCGGAGCGAACCCACAAATCGTTCTCAGGCATTTAGCTGTTACTGATAAGCGTAAACAGTAAACATGACTTCTTGAACAGGTGAAAACTTATGTACTCCAGGTGACATCATCGACGTTTGTATATGCGATAGAAGAATGTCTTTTTTTGGATGAGGCATACTAATTACTGAATAACTGAGTGATATCATCTCTTACAAACAATATGAGTCTTTGTGAGCTGAGGTTATGCATGCGCACACGTTTTCTGAATTGATGTCAAGCTTCAGTTCATTTGGACATAATCTGTTCAGTATTGCACGGTTCATTTTAGTTTTAGGTTTTTTGTATAAAGCCATGCAATATTGTTTATACTGCTACAAGTCAACTATATTATGGGCCCTGATGACGGCTCTGTGAGCCAAAACGCGTTGGCAGCTGTAGCTATTTTTAGTCTTTGCCTCGCCATACTGCAGTGTTAATTCCGTCGACTAAAATTATGACGAAAAATGTTCGTCGACTATCTTTTTTCACTGACGAAAACTAAATAAAAATAAGCTACGATGACTAAAACTAAGACTAAATATAGGCCTATTGACAATTTTGTCAACAAATAAAAACTAGATGTTAGGTAGGGACTAATGGAGAAGAGATCCAGTAGTCATTTTTGGTTTGGTTGCACTCTGAAAATAGCAGAGCTTGTAGATTGCTATTTTCAGTACGCAGCGAAGTATAAAATCTGGCATTACGACGCCATCAAGGCCTGCCAAAACACATTTTGGTCGACAAACTCAACTGTAGATTTAGTCGACTAAAATCTTATGATATTTAGTCAACTAAAACTAGACTAAAACCTTTCCGAGGACAAAAATAAATAAATGAAAATGTGCTCTCAAAATGAACACCGTCACACTGTAATGAAGGCTTTTTAATGTTCTCAACTGAACAGTGTGCCTTGGACTCTTTTTAAGTTCTACTGTACCCATTTGCTCTCTACAGAGGAATGGAACTTAAACTCTGTTATGAGTGTTGGAAAAAGTTAAAGATGTTGCTTGCAGACAAATTCCATACTGCCAGATTTCTTCTCCCCACAAAAAAAAATAAGCATTGAAGCACTAAGAATGATAATACAGAACGCGTGTGACATTTACATTGCAGTCAGTGTCGAGTCGGGACTGACATAATAAAACGCTGCGACACATAGTCTAGTGTTATAAATGTCTAGCAACATGTCAAGCAACACCAGCCTTTTAAAGAGGCCCGGGTGCTTTTGAAGTTCCGCGTTTCGTAATGATAAAACGGTTTTCCTCAATTAGTAAAGAAATTCCATTCTCTTTCGTAAGTAGGCCGAGAATATAGTTCCCGATTGCATGGCATATAGGGCCTGCTTTGAAGTAAAGGGAGTGGCTGTCACTAACTTTTTTATCACCTCACTGACATGTGGTGTATAAGAAACAAAACATATGAAGGGCATCTTTTTTTCATGTTTAATTTAGACATGCATACTGTGCAATATGCCGCATTTCGACATGGAGAGCTGTGCTGGTGAAGCGGTGAAGGAATACTTTTATCTATTAATGGAATAATCAAGAAGCGTATTTTTTATAATATATTAATAAAATATATTTTTCAACCAATCTATTAACCACATGAACGTTATTTTGACAACAGCGTCATATAATAGTGTCAATAATATTGATATGTTTATATGTAATATTTTCATGCCCAAAATAGCGATAGATTTGTAATCAATTATTTTATTAAATTATCGATTATTTATTTATTTTATAGTCTATTTAGCCTGATTGTTGAATTAACTGTAGTAAGAATGTAAATTAGGGCCGGGTCTATAAACCCTACTTGGCTTTTTTCCCTCTACAGTCTACACCAGTGGTTCCCAGACTTTGTAGCTCAAGACCCAAGACCGTCTAAAGAAATTAGACGTTTGCCCAGGACCCAAACTGGTGAAAATAGCAAATCTACAAGCTCACAACCACACGTCGCTTCACAGCATTGCGAGCTTGTGGATCTGCTATTTTCCATACTTCTTAAACGTTTTTTTTTTTTTTATTCATGCAATTTATTAGATGTTATTTTATTTATGAAATACTTTTGAAAAATGAAGGAATCGTTTTTTTTTTATCTTTTGAAAATGTAAAAAAAAATAATGTAGGAAACAAAAAAAAGAGGATATTTACTCGTGACCCATAAAAATTGGTCCGCGACTCTAACATGGGTCCGGAAACAGTCGTCTACACCAAATCTCTCTACCGAAAATAGCCGATCTGCTATTTTCACCGAATGTTCAGCCCAGAATAGCAACGGCTAGGGTTCATGTGGTTAACCACAAGGACTACTGTGACCTGGCAACCACACAAGATCCAGATGAAACAGGCACCCTGGTGTGCGAGGTCAAGACAGGCTGCCCCCGTGAACAATGACACGGCTGAACACACCCCAATCCACCTCTTAAGTTCTCCTCTGCCGCGCGGAAAACTTAAAGTCACAAAATGTCAAAGAGAAGTGAGAAATCATGACTGCAAGCCTTTGTTCTGGAGACATTCTTGCGTTGTGCCCTTAGCTACTGCCTGGGCTTTTGGGGGAAAAGAGTGGCAGTTTTGTTGGCTGTAATCCTGAGGCGGGGGGGAAAGAAGGAATCCCTACCAAGGCTAGGCTTAAAAGTCTCCAGGGAGATATTGTTGGGAGGTTCAATCCAAGACAAGAATGGAAGGAGGACATTAAAGTCTTACGGAGGAAAGGCCATCGATACAGTAAAACCACTTGAACCCTAGTGGGCCTATTCTGGGGCAAACATTCGGCGAAAATAGCCAATCAACAAGCTCTTGTTGTGAGCTTCATCAACGAAATCATGTGAGCTTGTAGATTGGCTGTTTTTTTAAGTTATGAGGGGAGAAAAAAAAGGAGCAGTATATTGTCCAGTATATTGTCACTGTCAGGCAGAAACCTCTAATCTCTATATTTAGCATTTTTTTGTTTTTTTTCTGAAATTAACGCCATACTTGATCACACTTGTCGATTTTTTTATTTGAATCCTGAAAAGTAATGAGTGTCCACGTAAAGTCCGTACGGTGCGTTCAACACCTCTCGTTCATCATTGAGAACACTGTGCGGGGGGGGGCGGGGGGGGGTGGGGGAGTTGAGCTCATAAATACACAAGCGCGTAATTCGTGATGAGCTGAATTACGCTTGAATCTTTTGGGGGCGACAAACAGAAAGACACACTGACCGACTGACACAGTGGCTTATACTGATCACAACTAATCATTAACCACTCGAGCCCCCCAGCATCCCTATTCTGGGGGGGGGGGATTCAACCAAAAATTGCAGATAGAACCACTGATCTAATCCATGCAATCCGGGAACGCATACTGTGTCATTTTAGATTTTTATTTTATTTTTATTTTATACTATTCAAAAATAGCATATATAGCGTGGCACTATTTATTTTTTGTTGAAAAATCGTGAAAAAAAAACTTATGTTGCTATAATATCAGTGGTTCTCAAACTGTTTTCATGTCAAGGACCGCCAAAATTATATGTCTTTGTCCGTGGACCCCCCCATCTCAAAATATTTTGTTCCAGGGACCCCCAGAAGCAAAGATTTGAGTTAAAAATGTATATAGTATATATTCAAAGATTTGCACGATTCATTTTCTTCAGAAATAGCAGATCTACAAGCTCATAGCGGCACTCTGTGCCACGCTATGAGCTTGTAGATCTGATATTTTTGAATAGCCAAAGAAATCTAAAGTGACACAGATGCATTCCCGTATTGAATGGGCTAATATAATCTGATTAGCTTCACTTACCGTTATTTTAGTAAACCGAGTTGAGGGAGCATGAGGGAACGAGTGAGTAGCCTAATATATATGTAAGTGAGGCAAATGTGGGTTAGGGTTAGTTAAAAAATGTTTCAAGATTTAAAAAAAATAGCAGATCTACAAGCTCATAGCGCGGCACTCGGTGCCACGCTATGAGCTTGTATGTCTGCTATTTTTGAATAGCCAAAGACAAAAGCCAAGTGACACAGATGCGTTCCAGGTCTTAAAGGGATTATAAGTGAGGCAAATGTGGGTCTAGATACTGTAAGACCTCTCTTGATCCCACAGGGGAAATTCAGTCACCAAAGGCAGCGCAGCAGTTAAGACACAGACTACAGTTACATACATGGCAAGAAAAGTTCTGCCGATCAGTGGTTCTCAAAGTAGGGTCCTTGGGGGGGAGGGTTCCAGAGGATTTTCATCACCCATATCTGAGAATGAGTTAGGACTAGGGTGTGTGAGTGAGTGTGTGTGTGTGTGTGTGTGTGTGTGTGTGTGTGCGTGCGTGCGTGCGTGCGTGCGTGCGTGCGTGCGTGCGTGCGTGCGTGTGGCAGCGTTGATTTCGTCGACTAAAACTATGACGAAAAATGTTCGTCGACTACCCGTTTTCATTGACAAAAAAATAAATAAAAACGAATTTATTATGACTGAAACTAAGACTAAATATATTGACAATTTCGTCAACAAATACAAACTAGACTAAAATGTTAGTGAGGGATTAGTAGAACTAAAAGACAAGTCATTTTATGTTTGGTTGCGCTTGGGTGTTGCGCTCTCTGAAAACAGCAGATCTACAAGCTCACAAGGCATCGCGCTGCAACGCGTTGTGAGCTTGAGCTTGAGGCTATTGTCAGCATGCAAACAAGTGTAAAATCAGCCATTACGACGCCGTCACGTCGACTAAATCAACTGTAGATTTAGTCGACTATAATCTTATGATATTTAGTCCACTAAAACTAGACTAAGTAAAACATTTCAGATGACTAAGATATGACTAAAACTAAATGGAATTGATTCAAAAGACTATGACTAAAACTGAAGCAAAATTTGCTGTCAAAATCAACACTGTGTGTGTGTGTGTGTGTGTGTGTGTGTGTATGTGTGTGTGTGTGTGTGTGTGTGTGTGTGTGTGTGTGTGTGTGTGTGTGTGTGTGTGTGTGTGTGTGTGTGTGTGTGTGTGTGTGTGTGTGGGTGTGTGTGTGTGTGCGTGCGTGCATTCGTGTGTGTACGTGCGTGCGTGCGTGTGCTGTGTGGTCGTTCATGCATGTGCCTATGAATGTCTAAATTCTTGACTACTGTCAGTGTCCGTTTATTCACGTGCATGTGTGAATGTTTGAATGTGTGCGTGTGTGCGCATTGCTGCTTTGAACTCACCATCAGGTGTTGACGCGTGTCCAGCATCTCCAGCTGCTGTTGGATGTTGGCTGCTGTTGGATGGGCTGGAGGCCTCTTTCCTGCAATGGTAGAAAGTAACTAAGTACATTTACTCAAGTACTATACTTAAAAGACGACTTCACCCATTTTCATCTATGTTCATATAATTGGTCCTCACTAATGCTCATGACAATATGTCAGCATTTTTGTCCACTCACTCTGTGTCTCAGAGGAGGGCTGTGGACAGTTCAGAAACCCGCCTACCAGTGACATCATCGATGGAGAATCCAAGCTAATAGAAACCGCAGGCTTTATACTCCTGGAAAGCTATCATGCTATAATGGAAGCCATAAATAAAACATTTGAAATGTTGTTTAAAAAAAAAAAAAGGTTTTCTGTCCTCAGCCATATGAGACACAGACCAAGTTTTATCATGAGCATTAGTGAGGACCACATATATGAAGTTGAAAATGGGTAAAGCCGTCCTTTAAGTACAATTCTGAGGTACTTTTACTTTACTTGAGTATTTCCATTTTTCATTACTTTATAATTCTACTCTCAGAGGCAAATATTGTACTTTTTACTCCAATACAATTATTTAACAGCTTTAGTTACATTTAGATTATAACTACAAAACATGCATTAACCATTGATGCCCTATTTTATATTTTGTCTATTTGAAAATAGCTGATCTAAATAGCCGGTGTGTGTGGGGGGGGGGGGGGGGGGCTTCACTCAGTAACAGTAATATTGGGATCAACTCCAAGGTCCACCTGAGAACAATCACTTCCTTTGTGTTAAGACATTAAAGAGATATTTCACTTCATTTCATCTACTCGTCATTTTATCATCTACTCCTGTCACGGTTTGAGTCAGGGCAGGATTGTAGGACCCAAGTGCAGGAGAGACAGAGGCAGAACTGGTCGGTTTAACGGGTTTAATAACTCAAAAGGTAATAATACAGGCAAGGGACTGAACTCAGGATGTAACAGCACGCAACATAATGCAATGAACAAGCAAGGACAGGTTGCAAACACAGGACTTAAATAGACAGGGAAATAATAAGACACAGGTGAACTCAACAGACAATCAACACTGGGATAGGCTGAGGGACTTACAACAATAATAATTAAACAAGTGAAATGAATAAACTTCAAATCAAGTCAGCAAAACACAGTAGAAGTTTAAAAATATATAACAACTACATCTCTATCTAGGCAAATGCCAAAGACCCCCAAAATTATACATATTTGGCCTACCGAACGCCCCCTTCTGTGACGCACACGGAAGTTTCCAGCTTGCCCTGAAGTGGAAGGAAGTGGAAGGCTAGCCCTGCGGAACAAGGAATACCTCTACCTTTATATGTCTATGAGCTCTACCAAAGATTGTTAATATAGGGCTCTACTCCCTGTGCGATCCCAGACTCCTTCCTGAAATCAAATGCAAATGAGAATTCCGGAGGGAGGGGGGTTTACCAGGCTACTGCTTTCCCCCACAGCTCCCCCTATGGAATGAAACCTGACAACAGAGAATGAATGAAAATTGTGTGTGTGTCCCCGTTTGTGTGTCCGTGTGTGTGTGCGTGTGTCTTCCTCCAGAAGCAAAGATTTGAGTTACACATGTTCGCTTTAAAAATATATATATTCAAAGATTTGCACACATTTTCAAGATTATTTAAAAAAAAATAGCAGATCTACAAGCTTGTATATCTGCTATCTTTGAATAGCCAAAGAAATCTAAAGTGACACAGATACGTTCCCGGACTGAATGGGTTAAAGTCAACAGCATACATGAAAAACATGCTCTCGAATTTTGTACAGTTTACCATCTGTAGTTCCTAAAAAGAAAAAAAAGAAAAGTCGGCTATAGAAGTCACCAATGTTTTTCCAAATTAAATAAACCGTCTTTCCCAAAGATTCAGGCTTTTTTAGAAACGTGCATTTAGTGGTGTGAGGAGGGTGGTAAAACTAGACTTTAATTTTTATTTTCCCTGCCTGGTATGCTGCAGTCTCTCACCCTGGATCATCACAGTACAGTCTCATCCCACAATGGTCCAGGCTTTTGTAGTCTGGGTGCATGCGTGTGTCTGAGGAGAAGGGGCTCTCTAATAACCACCACTTCAAACAGGCTGCAGATAGAAGCTGTCATTATTTTTCCTTCCAGAGAGCCGGGGCATTGCTAGGTGAGGCCACACGCACTTTGGAGGCAGTAGGGAAAAAAAT
The DNA here is from genome assembly GCF_963454915.1 of Gymnoscopelus microlampas. Classification (NCBI taxonomy): domain Eukaryota; kingdom Metazoa; phylum Chordata; class Actinopteri; order Myctophiformes; family Myctophidae; genus Gymnoscopelus; species Gymnoscopelus microlampas. The sequence continues at coordinate 34,154,889 of NC_139957.1, forward strand.
CCCATAGGAACGGGAGGTCGGCTTTTGAAAAAGTATGATTTATTATGTAATGGTTACACAGACAATAAGACAAAGGGACTGGGAGATAATATATCCATCTTATAGACCATGCTGGCCAATTTAACAAGCTCCCCTCCCGCCTCAAAGCTCAACTAAGATTACATCCCAGCCATAAATGTGTCAGAGTGGATTTGGTAACTTGGTGTTTAAGTTCATAATTTTCACTGGATCCAACCGTCTACATAAACCCACCATTTACCAGCAAAGAAAGTCTCTATTGACTTGTCTGCATTTCATGAAATATCCATCAATTACAACGTTATTAGATCACACAGCACGCAGGCCCGCCTGGCATGCAGGCCGACCAAGAGAGATGGAGATTTCAACCGCATGGCACAGGATGGCCGCTCAAAAACAAGCCTGCGGTTGGCAGCATCCTCCCAGTCCCAGCCGTGTTGTTGTGACCTAGCTACAGTTTTATAGAGCTGCTCAGTGTTTTTTACAGGTCACAATGTGACTTAACCACAGGTCATTCACTGGTCAGTGGTCAGAACTTGTCCTTTTGCGTCACCCCCTTTTCATCGTAACATGCAGATGGATGAGGTAGATGTCCATATTACGTAATGTTACAGCTCAACTCTAGCCACTTAAGCCATATGCTTCGTCGAGCGAAAATAGACGATTTTCCCTTCTGTTGAAAGAAGAAATGTACCCAAAATTGGGTAAAATCTTTGGCTAATGACATGCCCAAAATGAGGACGCAAGGTTGAAAGTGCTTAACCTCTCCTATCTCATCCATTGCCTTTGCAAGCAAGGTTATTATAGTTTTTGAGTGGTGCCACTCCTACATTTGACTGTGTGTGTGTGTGTGTGTGTGTGTGTGTGTGTGTGTGTGTGTCCGTATGTTTGAGCACGGCCTCAACAGCTGCAGCTGATTGCAACACAAGGATGCAACCAGTTACACTAATTCACTCATCAAAGGCACCACTCTCTTCACACTGGGTGTGATTTTTCATTTAGTTTTAATAGTTTTTATTCTTATTTCGTTTTTGACTCCAAGTTTTACTTTCCAGTTTAGTTTTAATTTGTTTTTAAAGCGAGGTCTAGTTTAGTAAGTATGTAAGCCTTGCCGAGCCATGTGGCCCATAGGGCAGGAGCCTATCTCCCGTTTCTGTACCGTGAGGCGGCCTGATGAACAAGTACAACCCCTGGATATGATGTACAAGTACAACCCCAGCCTAGCCTGGTAAAGCCCCTCCCTGAGGGGCTTTACCTGGCTAACCCCAGCCAACCGTTGATGCTGAATGCCAAGCAAGGAGGCATTGGGTCCCATTTTTTTGTCTTTGGTATAAGGTGCTGTAGCTCGGCTATTTTTGTTATTTATGAAGGTTTTTGACCATTTCTGGACAGGTGGACGAAGACTCAAAGGATGGACATTTTCTCTATGATTATTTTGTTTTATTTTGTTTTGTAAACACACATTATTTTGTAAAGCCTTGTGTTTATACTTCAACTAAATTGTTTGCGCAAATCTAGTTTTCGTTACTTTGTTCGTTTTTAACTTTAACGCCCTGCTGACTCCACATTTGCAGTCATCTTAATTGTATCAGTGTTTCCAAACTGTTACAAGTCAAGGACCCCCAAATGGATATGTATTTGGCCACGGACCCCCCATCTGAAAATGGTTCGTGCCAGGAACCCCCAGAAGAGAAGATTTATGTAATAAAGAAAAGAAAAGGATACTAGTATAAAATACGTTTAAAGTAGTTAAAATAATTGTGATGCTATATTAACTAATTATGCTGGGGACCCCATGGAACCCCCTGGAACCCCCCTCAAGGATCGTGACTCAACAACGTTGTCTACTCAGACCATTCCCTTCCTCTAAAGCCTGAATCATGCTTCGTTGCGCGATCTGTGTCGTGGCGATAACAGCCGGCCTACAACTCTGACCATCCTCTGCTCAGAGTTGTAGAAGCTGCAGAGGTCTATCAGCTGTGGATGGCTGGATGGATGGACCCAGGCGGCAAGGAAGCTCCGCTGCATTTGAAGCCCAGGAAGTGATTCTATTAAGAGTGCAGCTCCCCATTAATGGCCCAGCAGATGTCACTATTTCCCTTCCTGATGGCTGCAGAAGCATTAACACTCCATTCAAGTGAATGAGGTTTTGGCCGGACTTTACACTTTGTTTTATTAAACATTTTCATAATACTTTATGTTTTCAATCGCTGTAATGACGTCTTTTTTCAATTATCATGATATGTGTTTAATACATTATGGTCCCATTCATTTTAAAATGAATGATAAAATAGGGTATGCTTCTACTGGTTCTACCGAGTGAAGACCCGCCCTCGCTGCCCTTCCAGCCAATAGCATTCATTTCCGGTTTCTTTTCTTGGAAGTTCCAAGATGGCAGATTTAAATCCGCCAAAAAAGTGGCTTCAAAACGGGTGTGTAGAAACCAATGGGTGACGTCGCCGTTCCCTGCGTCCATATATTTTACAGTCCATGGGATGGGCTTCCAGGCATGACTCATCCCTTTCCTCCTGACCCAGTTTCACTGTTGGTTTTGGACCGCTGCTCGACGCTGCTGTGGACCTGTTGAACCTGGACAACCATCAATATGTCATTAATATTCACCCCAATGACGAGTGCAGTGATGGAGGAAGTATTCGCATTTGTTACTTCAGTAAAAGTATCAATACCTCAATGTAGAAATACTCTGTTATAAGCCCAATACTCAAGATTCACTTGAGTAAAAGTGCCAAAGAATTGGTATCAAAATAATTATAAAGAAAAAGTTCTCATTATCCAGAATATTATATATATGTTTGTTTTTCTTTTCTTTTTTAAGTATAAAAGTCTTTTGAAAATAGTACTAGCCTGTTGAGAATTTTGGTTATTTTCACTACTTTTGTGCAACAGGCTTGTATGATGAAAGACGGCATTCATTTACGAAAAGAAAAACCCAAAACAATTCATTAATGTTGAAATAAAGAGATACAAGGTTTCTGCCCGACAACAAGGATATAACTTCTTGGGTTTGAGATGTGGGTCAAAAGGTGAATGGGTCTACAATACATTAGATAAAGAAATATGAAAGGAGGACAGTGAAATGAGCCATTTCCTCATAGGAACTGGCATTGTTTGAACACAACTTGACTCATCTCCTGCCAGTCAAATCAATGGTGGTGATTCAGTCCTTGGCGCCAGTAGAAACCTTGTTCCTTGACCTTAAAGGGATAGTTCACCCCCCAAATGACTTTTTTTCCTATTGATTAGTCACCCCATGGGGACTTGAATTCATGGATATTTTTTGGGTTTTTGTTGCATTCCTAAGCCAATAATTTGATGACCGGCAGCGGTACCCCATATGGTTGAGAGGAGTCCCTCAGGGATCTAAACCAGTGTCTTTTCTGTTTTCTGTTATTGTGGGGAAAGCTTTCGATGAAAACAGCAGATCGACTGCGACACGTTGTGAGCTTGTCAATCAGCTATTTTCGTAATAAGGACGCTGGGATTTAAGTGGTTAAAGGGATAGTTCACCAAAAAATATTTCTATCGCTTAGTCACCCCATGGAGACTTGAATTCACGGATATGTTTTTGTTTGTCGCATTCCTGAACCGCATTTTGTCTGCTCATTTCTTTGTGCCATCACTTCCAATTTCACTTGCTTATCCTGTATCGTGTATGAGTTCTCTGTCCTGATTGGATAAAATTGGTATCCCGCCCTGAAAATGCGTTTTCTGTTTGATAAAGAGCTGGAGAGACAGGAAGACTCCTGTTACTGAACAAACTCGATAGCAATGAGTAGGCCTACTATCAGAATATAAAGCTATTTAACACGTATTTTAACCAGAGAAAATCTCTTACCCTACCTTTAATTCTCTTGGGATGTGCAATGGATGGATGCAGCATAGGGGGGAAAAAAGAAAACGTACTTTGTAATTTGTACATTTTGAAAACTTGAGTATTTCTAAAAGCAGGTCTGCTTGAGGGTCAGAGTGAGTGAGTGACTGGGGAGGAGCTATTATAGGGCTCTTGTGTTATCTGCTACATCAGTTTAAACGTTGATAATTGGCTTCTGGTAATTGGTAAAGTAACTAAGTACATTTACTCAAGTACTGTACTTAAGTACAATTTTGAGGTACTTTTACTTTACTGGAGTATTTCCAATTATCAGTACTTTTACTCCACTACATCTCAGAGGCCAATATTTTACTCCACTTATTTGAAAACGTACTAGTTACTTCGCAGATATAAATTATTACATTATAAAACATACATTAACCACTTTAGCCCTATTTTATACCTAGGCTATTTGAAAATAGCAGATCTACAAGCTCACAACACGTCGCATCATGACACGTTGTGAGCTTGTAGATCTGCCATTTTCAAACATTTTAGTACTTTTGGTACTTTAAGTACATTTTGATACCAATACTTTTGTACTTTTACTCAAGTAAATTTTGAATTCCAGACTTTCACTGGTAACAGAGTATTTCTACATTGCACTATTGATACTTTTACTGAAGTAAAAACATTTGAGTACTTTTTCCACCACATGGGCTCTTGTGTTATCTGCCACATCAGTTGATAATTGGCTTCTCTAACTGAGCTGCCACTAAGACTAGGCTGCTGAAGATCTACCAAAATGATCACATCTCCTATCTAGGTCACCAGATCTTAAAGAGGCCACGGAGCATCTGCTCTTTGTTGGCTTTAGGTATGAAAAACATGTCAAACACCATTACAGCTTTACAGCCCATGCATGTGTATCGTTCGCTGTCGGGCGTAAACCTTGTATGTCCAAAACCGGTGGCGGAAAAAGTACTCAAATGTTTTACTTCAGTAAAAGTATCAATACAGCAATGTAGAAATTCTCTGGTACAAGTACAAGTCCAGAATTCAAAATCTACCTGAGTAAAAGTATAAAAGCATTGGCATCAAAATGGTCTTAAAGAACCGAAAGCAAAAGTACTGCAGAATGTCCCATTTCAAGTTTTCAAATCTCACACAAATCTTTTGAAAATAGCCGATCTACAAGCTCACAATGCTATTTTCAAATGGCCAAAATGTATATAGGGCTGAAGTGGTTAATGTATGTTTTGTAATAATAATCAAAATCTGCAAAGTAACTAACTAAAGATTTCAAATAATTGTAGTGGAGTAAAAGTACAATATTTGCCTCTGAGATGTAGTGGAGTAGAAGTAAAAGAATAGGAAATTGGACATACTCAAGTAAAGTATAAATACCTCAAAATTGTACTTAAGTACAGTCCTTGAGTACATGTACTTAGTTACTTTCCACCACTGTCCAAAACTGTTGCTTTTCAGGAAAAAAAGGGGGAAAAACAGAACCTGTGTTCCAATGGATCGAAGCTCCTCTTACTTTTTATTGGTTAAATATGTACAAACTACACAGAAAGACTTCACCACATTCACTTTAACTGATTGTTTCCCCCCAAAAATAGCAGATCTGCAAGCTCACAACACTTGTGAGCTTGTAGATCGGCTATTCCTCTTCTTTTGTGTGACACTATAGTACGACAAAGTTGAAATATGGAGATATGAGGATTCCGCCCCGACAGCAAAGATTATGGTTGGATGGAATATCAAGTTGCTGTCGCAACGTTTCACTGGAAGAATACCATTGGTTGGGGTGTTGACATTATGCCTGCATGGCAATAATGATTTACTGCATGCAATAAAAGTCAAAATGCACTGAATTCCATACAGTTTCTGTCGGGTGGAAACCTCACATGTCCAAAAACAGTTATTTTTCAGGATTCAAAAATAAACTAGAAAAAGTGCTCCTCGGAGCACAGGTCTCCGCCAGGTCAGGTACGTTATTGTGGCCTCCTGGTGGCGCTATAATAGGCCAATGTGAAAGGGGTGTCATTTCTTCTTAGGCTTTTCACGGCAATCAGACACTGCATTCATGATTTGAGGCTTTTGTTCCAAGAATGTGTCTTGCTAAGATTAGACCTGCTGGTGGCGCTATAACAGGCCAATGTGAAAAAGGGTGGCATTTCTTCCTCGGCCTAGTGGGAATGTGTTTGTGAAATTTCACGGAAATCGCACGCTGCGTTCATGGTTTGAGGCATTTTGTTCAAAACGGACAAATCCTGAAAACTTTGGAAGCCAACCTTAGCCAATGAGGATGGAATATGGAAAATCGCACAGATCCGTGTTGATCACATGACTATAGAGATAATGTGTACCGATTTGCATGACGTTTGGATAAAATAAAGTAATAGTAAATGGGTTTTGCACAAATCGGCCTCCTGGTGGCGTTATAACAGGGCTATGTGAAAAATTTGGGGCAGAGGTTCTGAATTGGCATCCAGGGAGTGTGTGTGCGCAGTTTCGGAGCAAGCGGGCCAACGGTGTCGGAGATTAGCTGTTCACAGACGAACACAGACGGACACACACACACACGGACGGACGGACGGACGGACGGAGGGTAAAACATACTCTCTCGCCATGCCTTCGGCCTGGCGGAGGCAAAAATGATCAAGAGTAGCAGATCTACAAGCTCGAAACGCGGCGCGAAGCGACGCGTTTCGAGCTTGTAGATCTGCTACTTGTAGGGTGTTCATTTACGACAGAACACGACACAACACAAAAAGTTGGAGATAAGAGGTTTCAACAATATGCGTCTAAAGTTGGATGCAGTCAGAGTGAGCTTGGGATGAACGCGGGGGAAGCATATCCATATGCATGGTTTGGGAAAGCTGGCTCCAAAACATATGACCTAGATTTTTATCGCTATCCTTCCAAAACAAAATACCTTTGAAATGTCCTGTCAAAAGCGTCGAAGACAGATAGATCGATAGATACCTTTTACTGTTCCCGCGGGGGAGTTTCAGTCGCCAAGAGGCAGCAAAGCAGTTATAGAGGTACAGAGTTACAGGTGAGTAAGGAAAGTACTGTCGTATAGGCCTACAGCAATACAAAGGCAAGAAAAACAATCAGGAGCACCGTCAATACAGAACAATTGTATGCAATAGTATACCCCTGTGTGTGTGTGTGTGTGTGTGTGTGTGTGTGTGTGTGTGTGTGTGTGTGTGTGTGTGTGTGTGTGTGTGTGTGTGTGTGTGTGTGTGTGTGTGTGTGTGTGTGTGTGTGTGTGTGTGTGTGTGTGTGCGTGTGTGTGTGTGTGTGTGTGTGTGAGCAGTGGTGGAAAAAGTACTCAAATGTTTTACTTAAGTAAAAGTATCAATACTGCATGTACTATATGTACTACTTGAGTAAAAATACAAAAGCATTGGAGTAAAAGTAAAAGTACTGAAAATTGGAGATTAAAGTAAAAGTTAAATTAAATTAAAGTATTAAAGTAAAAAATACCTCAAAATTGTACTCAAGTACAGTACTTTACTGTACAGTTACTTTACACCACTGTGTGTGAGTATCAATAGGCTACATTCCATCACAATGCCGTCACTCATGGCTGCCGCGTGTGGAACAGCTGCAGTGGCTGATCAGTGTCATACCCAGAGCAACAACAACAACAGAGGAGAAATAGTAGCATGTTTTTCAAGACAAACACTTCAATTTCAGTAAATTCCTATATGGATCCTTGGATGCACGGCACAAAGAGATGTCTGTTCACGGTGTTCCCTGTGGAACTGAGATGTTCTCACTGTCGGGGCAGAAACTTCATACTCCATATTTTAACGTTTTTGTGTTTTTTCGGAAATGAACGCCCTACTTGATCATACTACAGCTTCACACAAAAGCATCAAAAGTAGCAGATCCACAAGCTCGAAACACGGCACGAAGCGTGCATTTTGAGCTTGTAGATCTGCTAATTTTGCTGTTTTAGAATTTGAATACTGAAAAGTAACAGTTTTGGATAGAGGTTTACATTTATGAGGTTTATTGGCAAGCAATTTAAAAAAGCACCTACATTTTTTTGCTAAAGCATAATCTGGGAACCCATTTGGTAAAAAAAATAAAGGATACAAATAGTTGTTTTCCCCTTTGTTTTTGACTCTGGGGGCATCACCTGCTTTTTTGTGTAAACAGACAGGAACTCGGTTAGGCTCCTCCCCTTTCTTAGTCCACTTCCTCCCGGGTGCTTCTGTGTACTAACACGAACACTACAGGTTTAGGCCAGTGGTGCTGACAGATACTGAGATATTAGTATGTAGATGAGATGAGATGAGATATACTTTATTAATCCACCGAAGGGAAATGGAGGCGTTACAGCAGCGTAATGTTACAAAATAAATAATCTACCAGACAAACAGAAACACATCAGACACAGATGGACATAATCAAACAAGACCAGGGCCGACATAGGACCATTATGCATTGAGGGAGAGAGTTCTTATGCATTATACAGTCTGATGGCAATTGGCATGAAAGAGAGTCCAGGGACGTGCACAGACGTGCACAGACGTGCACCTGCCCTTTGCCCTCTTGACAAGCCCACAACGCCTCGCGCTGCGAGGCGTTGTGGGCTTGTAGATCGGCTATTTTTGGCAAAGAGGTGTAGGTGTAGAGGGAAAAAAGAGCAGACCAAGTAAACAAAAAAAAGTATAATTTACTTGAGCACCTGCCCCTCAAAATGTCCACGCCACTGATTGAGCTTGTTCAGCTCCCAGGCCTTGATGCCACCTCCCAGCATACCACTGCATAGAACATAATGAGCTGAGCTACAACATACTGGTAAAACATTATCAATAGCCTGCTACACACATTAAATGACATTGGTCAGAGATAAGAAGCTGGGGATTCAAGGAAAAAGGATTGGGAACCACAGAAACAGGAAATAAAGAATTAAAGCAAGGCGGTATGTGTATGTCGCTGGGGATTGCCGAGACAAATCCTCACCGTGCACCATGACAAACAGCCCCTTGGCGGGAAAAAAAGGTGACATTAGACAGGAACGTATAACTGTAGTTCACAGCCCTGTGGCCATTCCAAAAGAATTACCAAAGTCATGTATGTGGACTCTACGGCACGTCTTGGATGGGTCTGTAAACTCTACACGAGTGCTTCTCAAACTTTTTCATGCCAGGGACCCCCAAATTGATATACATTTGGCCGCGGACCCCCATCTGAAAATAATGCTGTGCCAGGGACTCCCAGAAGCAAAGATTTGTGTTAAAATGTTCACTTTAAAAGAAATGTATTCAAAGATTTGCACGAATATTGAAGAATTTTTCAAAAATAGCAGAGCTACAAGCTCATAGCGCTGCACTCGGTGCCGCGCTATGAGCTTGCAGATCTGCTATTTTTGAATAGCCAAAGTATAAAAGGTTAAAATGATTGTGATGCTATATTCACACATTTTGCTGGGGACCCCTGGAACCCCCTCAAGGACCCCACTTTGAGAACCAATGGGGGGGGGGGGGGTTTGGGTTAACATAGCATCACAATCGTCAGCTAAAATAGCAGCTCTACAAGCTCACAGCACGGCACTGTACATCTTTTTGAAAATGTTTGAAAAATAAAATATAGAATATATATTTTTTTATTAAACATAAATCTTCTCTTCTGGGGGTCCCTGCCACAAAATACTTTCAGATGGGGGGGGTCCATGGCCACATACAAATGAATTTGGGGGTCCTTGACATGAAAAAGTAGTTTGAAGCGCGGGTGTGTACACAGTGGCCTGTGGAGCCTGGCTCTGAGTTCACTGAGAAGGAGAAGCTAGCCAACGCTGAGTCACTGCTGGTGTTTTTGGGAACAGCATGCTCCTCTGTCTGTCTGTCTGTCTGTCTCTCTCTCTCTCCCTGTCTGTCTGTCTGTCTCTCTCTCCCTGTCTGTCTGTCTGTCTCTCTGTCTGTCTCTCCTCTCTCTCTGCTCTCTCTCTCCTCTAAGTACTGTCCTTAAGTATATTTTTGGTTCATGTTTTTTGCAAGCTGATGACTTCCACTCCGCAACATTTTAAATAGTAATGTTGTACTTGTATCTTTACTACATTTCTAGGAAGGGACTTTTGGGACCCAAACATACAAAAAAAAACAAATATAACTAGTAACTAATATATATATATATATACACACCATATTTGAAATGCCCTATTTCAAATATGATGAAATAGCCCAAGACACCATGAACTTGTAGATCTGCTAGTTTCACAATTTGTTTTACATTTCTGTTTAGTTTCTTTGTGTGTGTTTGGGGGTGGGGTGTCGATACAGCAATGCATTGATATTAAAAAAAGAAAATGTGCTTTTAAATACTGCGAGTGTATCCTTTGAGTACACGCACAACATACTTGAGTATTATACACTGCTCGCTCCAAATGTGAAGGAGTCGTAGTAGTAAGGGCTCTGGCTGTGCCACGTGGAGCCAGGCGAGATGCCAAGGCCCATCCACATGCCTCGACATGAGCACTGCCTGAGAGAGAGAGAGAGAGAGAGAGAGAGAGAGAGAGAGAGAGAGAGAGAGAGAGAGAGACAGACAGAGAGACAGAGAGAGAAAGAGAGAGAGAGAGCGCACTCTGGAGTTTCAGAAGCCAACACAGCCCTTTCTCCCATCCCATCTAGGGCTGCAACTTCTATCCATTATTTATAATAGATTACAACTTTGATTGACAATTTTAGTTACTAGTTAATTTGTACATTTAGAATTTTATTACTAACCTACATTAGCCACTTCAGCCCTCTATATATCGCGGCCATTTGAAAATAGCCGATCTACAAGCTCACAATGCGTCGCATTGTGAGCTTGTAGATCTACTCCTTTCAAAAGATTTGTATACATTTTATACATTTGAGAACTTGTGAAATATGGGACATTCTGCATAATGAGTACTTTCTACTTTTTGTACTTTAACTACATTTTGATACCAATACTTTTGTAGCAGAGTATTTCTACATTGCAGTTTTGAAACTTTTACTTAAGTAAAACATTTGAGTACTTCTTCCACCACTGCTGTCGGGCAGAAAAACCTCTTATCTCCATATGCTAACTTTTTAAAAACATTTTCATAAATCAACGCTCCACTTGATCACACTACAGCGTCACACAAAAGTAGCAGATCTGCAAGCTCGAAACGCGGCACGAAGCGGCGCGTTTTGAGCTTGTAGATCTGCTACCTTTGCCATTTTTGAATTTTAATCCAGAAAAGAAACATATGAGGACATATGAGGTTTCCACCCGACAGAGACGTTCATACTGTATGTTCATTTATTGCCCTGTGAGAAAGTAGATGGATAGATAGAACGCTTTATTGGCAAGCAATTATTTAAAAAAAGAAGCAGTGTCACCATTCAAAAGTGCCAGTGAGGATTAGACGCACAAACAAAAGCTGCAGCTCGTTTCCATTGAGACGTACAACACACTACAGGGTTCCGTGGCGTGGCCCTGTAATGCATGTCAACAGGGGTCCTTGAGAATTAAAACGGTTGAGAATCCCTGAGCAAAATGGTCCACGGTTACCCCTGTTCTAGTGGAAAACAGCTCCTGACGGACTTGACATGTCGAAGCAGCGCAAAGACAGCTGCAGCCAATTAAATTAATGAGTCTGTGTGTATGCCAAAGTGCAAGCACTGAAAACAGCCAGTAGTAATATGTCACTGCTCACTAACTGCTACTCCTAAAAATAAAAACCTACATGTCTGACTAGTAGAATACACAGTGGTGGACAAAGTAGGATATACTCATAGCCTGGTTCCAGACGAATCTGCCATTGCAAAAAAAAAAATGGCAGATTAGGTCAGGCCCCTCTCAATAGAGATTTTATTTCTCTCCCTCCGAAGTTGTGAGGGACCAATCAGAGCCCAGTATGCAAATATGGGGCGGGTTTATATCAGCAGTGTAATTTTTTGAATTTGCCCCTCGGAAATGCAGGTTCCAGACTAATATCTACGCAGTGATATCAGTCTGGCCATGCCAGGCTAGGATACTCAACCAAAGTCCTCACTAATATTAGCTCATTATAAGATATGTCCCCATTTCTGTCTACTCACTCTGTGTCTCATTGGTGGGCTATGGACAGCTCAGAAACCTGCTTAACTATGACGTCATCATCGATCCGACATGTCTACGCCGCCTCGCGCACGGTCCAATCACAAGCCGCGTCTCGTCTCCTACGGAAACAATACTCACGTACAGTACAGCACGCCACGCTACGCATTCAGAGCGATGAAGACACTATGGAGGGGAGGACATCGTTTTCCTGTCCTGATGTGACAGATCTGCAACTGTTTCTAGTCCTTGAGGGGGTTCCAGGGGGTCCCCAACCAAATTAGCTCATATAACATCAAAACCTAAGTTAAACCACCTATTTTATACTTAGGCTATTCAAAAATAAATCAAATACACATCAATTTCGGGGTCCTTGACATGAAAATGTTTGAAAATCACGGGGCTATGGGAACGATATCATTACAAACTGGGTCACGGTGGGAGTAAGCCAGAAACTCCAATTGGTAAGCTAAAGGCTCACTGCGGGATTATCTGACATTCGTTCGTTTGTTGGCATGGAGTAATTTGTCTGCAAATTACTTGTTGACTCAACAATACAGTGTAGAGAGCGTGCCGTTATCCAAAGGAGGTTAGATTTCAACCATGACGGGGAAAATGGCCTCTCTCATGTTATCCTGTGGACAACACCACCGATGGGAAAACATTTTCATAAGGAGACAATGAACTGGGTCTCGTGGGAACGTGCGGTTAAGGAGGGCGTGGAGTTTGTCCATTTTAATAACTAAGTTACCCTGGAGGGGGAAAAAAAACCTAAAAACCAAGCCACATGATGACAACATGATATTTCAATCCTCAGCAGTCGAGCAGCGCTGTGTCTCTGCAGAACTACACTACAGTATACCCACAGGCCTCGTTCGGTGGTCAATATATTATGGTCTCTGTCGGGTGGAAACCTCATACAGTATGTCCAAAACTGTTACTTTTCAGGATTCAAATTCAAAAATAGCAAAAAGTAGCAGATCTGCAAGCTCAGAACAAGCTTGCAGATCTGCTACTTTTGATGCTTTTGTGCGACGCTGTAGAGGGGGGCGTTAATATATAGATAGGAGGTTTCTGCCCGATATATCAACGATATATGACATTAGCCAAGTAACAATCTTGAATATAGTTAAAAAAGTAATACGTAAAATCTTCACCAACAGTAATATTGTAACGTAAAATATGACTTTAAAATGAACACTTAACACTGAGAATAAAATGCTTATTTTCGCTTATCGTTCACGTTGCCTTGGCAATAAAGCAAGAACATATTGTTCTGCTGAAAATTACACTAGGCTCTTTTAATTTTTTGGTTCCAGTTTTAGCCATTCTGGGGCCAAGACACACTACTTCTGAGGAAAAGATCATTAGTCAAAGTAAAACTTTAAAGTGAAGGCGCTATCTGTACCATCTGTGACACTGTAGCCTACAGTACATGAACCCTGATAACTACTCTTATCCTTGTTGAGATCGGCTGGCATAACCCCGGCCTGTTTTTAGAGTGTGAACTTTTAAGAGTGTGAACGCACATAAATTTAACTCTTAAAGTGTTGTGTTGCAGGCCACTGCATGGTTATCAACATCGGGTCCCAGGGACCACCAAGGTGATCAAATGGACCCTTATATGTGTCTGTGACGGAGAATGGGTAAGGGTTCATTTCGTTCCATTTTACAATGTAGACTGGAGTCCCGTAAATAAAAATGGTATCAAATGTATGTGGGTCCGTCAAACTTGGAGGTGTTCAAAGTTCAAAAGGTTGAGAATTACTGTTGCAGGCAAAACTATCTCTTACAGAGCCACACTGAAGCAGTGTTGATTTCGTCGACTAAAACTATGACAAAAAATGTTTGTCGACTACCTTTTTTCATTGACGAAAACTAATTAAAAACGAAATAAAAACTCAGCTATGATGACTAAAACTAATACTAAACATATTGACAATTTCGTCAACAAATAAAAACTAGACTAAAATGTTAGTGAGGGACTGGTGGAGAAGAGATCCAGTAGAACTAAAAGACAATTCATTTTCTGTTTGGTTGCGCTCGGGTGTTGCACTCTGATCAGGTCTACAAGCTCACAAGCTGTGAGCTTGTAGATCGGCTATTTTCAGCATGCAACCAAGTGTAAAATCAGCCATTAAGATGTCATCAAGGCACCGCCAAAATACATTTTAGTCGACTAAATCAACTGTAGATTTAGTCGACTATAATCTTATGATAATTAGTCAACTAAAACTAGACTAACAGTAAGACATTTCAGATGACAGAAGATATAAAACTAAATGGAATTTTATTCAAAAGACTGAGTAAAACTGTATCAAAATTTGCTGTCAAAATTAACACTGCACTGTAGGAGACTTCACAACAGATTAACTCAGTGCGGCCATCAGCAAACTGAAGCAAGGCAAGTCACCAGGCCACGATAAAATCCACCCAGAATGAGTGATCCAGAGCGCAACAACATCTGCTTGGCTCGGCGCGTTCTTCTCATCCTGCTTCTGGTGGTCTAAGCTCCACAAGACCTGGCGCCATGCTGCTGTCATAGCTCTGCTGAGGCCAAACAAACCTGCGGAAGACCCTGAGGCCTATAGAACCATCTCGCTGCTCTGTAGAGAGGATGATCCACAGCCGCAATGAGCCACAACTTCAGAGGGCACATGCAGGCCAGATTCCGGCGGGGCAGGTTGTACACAGACTGGGTAACATCACTCACACAAGACATCGAAAACGTTGCTTTCATGGCAGCTAGAGAGAAAGCCGGGGTAGTACTACGGAACCTGACAGCCGCACGTGACACAGTCTGGCACCGCCGACTCCATCTCGATGCTGCTGAGGACAATATTGATGCTGCTGAGGACAATACCAGATCGTCATTTGGATCGGCCGCGTCAAATCACCTACTGTATGAAGATAAGTGGGGCTTGGCAGACAGCGCAAGCATGCGAGTGCCCACAGACTGAGCAGACTTCCAAACACATGATCCCCACCTGTCTCCTGTACAGACCACCTTCGGAGGCCGGCCTCATCCAAGTGGGGAGAAGGGGACCAGAGACGTGAAGTGCTTGTCTGCACGACACAGAGTTGGACATTTTGAGGATGATGCTAGACGAATGAAGAAGAACCGTAATGACCAAAAAAAAGCCACTTGCACATAGCTTTTGGGCACGGTCACAGTCCGCAGCACTGCGGATTCATGTGAAAGACTGAGAGAAGCAGATTTTCAACAAACACAAGGCATAAGCTTTGCATGCCGGCCACAGTGTGGTGTTCCACAGGGCGTGTTCTGGCTCCCTCCCTCTGGTGTCTGACTCACCGTTCACTACAGTGCAACCATCAGTGGTGGGAAGTACTTTTACTCAAGTAGCCTACTGTACTTAACCACTTAAACCCCAGCATCCTTATGAAAATAGCCGATCGACAAGCTCACAATAAAGCGTTGTGAGCGTGTTGATCGGCTATTTTCAGCGAAAGCTTCCCCCACAATGACAGAAAACCAAAAATACACTAGTATAGAGCCCTGAGGGACCCCGGTCAACCATATAGGGGTTAAATGGTGCATTTATATAGTACATTTATTTATTTGAAAACTTTAGTTTATTTGATGACCGACAAACTCTCCGGAAGGAGACTCAAAGAGTCTCCATTGAGTCTCCTACCGGAGAGTCCGCAGGTTATCAATCTATTGGCTTAGGAATGCGACAAAAACAAAAGAATCTCCATGAATTCAAGGCCTCATGGGGTGTGTAATTGATAGAAAATAAGTATTTTTTTGGGTGAACTATCCCGTAAAAACGTACTTTGTAGATTTAGATTACTAATACACAACATACATTAACCAATCAAGCCCTATTTTGAACATCATCTATTCGAAAATAATAATAATCCACAAGCTCACAATGTGTCGCATTGTGACGAGTTGTGAGCTTGATAGATCTGCTATCTTTTGAAAGAAGAGACACATTTTGTCAACTTTTGAAGCAACTTTTGAAACCAAACATTCTGCATAATGAGTACTTTTCCGTCTGGTACTTTAAGGTAAATGTTTTATGCCAACACTTTTGTACTTTTACTCAAGTAACATTTTGATTACAGGACTCTCTGCTACATATATACCCACATAATGACCTCACTGCCTCACATAAAAAAAATGTACACACACACACACACACACAGTGTCGTTACTAAGCAAACATCAAGGTTTAAACCAGTCGTTCTCAATGTGGCATCCGGAGACCTGTTTATAAATAAACGGTTTCTAATTATACATGTATTTCCGGATTTTTCTTTGCAAAATGCAAATCGGCTATTTTCAAATAGCCCACGTATATAGGGTTAAAGTGATTACACTGATTTTGTGGCCATATTAACTCATTTGGCTGGGGACCCCCTGGAACCTCTTCCCCCCACTTTGAGAACCAGTACAGTATACTATACAGTACAAACACTACACCCACCAGCCAATGCGCGTGTTTATGACAGAATCCCCCCCAGAGGTTTGAACACATGGGTGGTGCAGGCATTACCATTACCACACTCTCTGTGTGTGTGTGTGTGTGTGTGTGTGTGTGTGTGTGTGTGTGTGTGTGTGTGTGTGTGTGTGTGTGTGTGTGTGTGTGTGTGTGTGTGTGTGTGTGTGTGTGTGTGTTGTACATTAACGCTAAGTGCCAACCGCAAACACATGTTTTCAATGAAAAGAATGAGCTACTGGAGCTGCTTGAGCCCTGAGAAAGTGCAAAAGCTCCAGAAAACAAAAGACCAAAATGTCGTCACAAGCGCTGCGCTGTCAGGGTCCAAGAAAAACTGTTATAGGTCAGGGAAGAACGTTGCATTTTGTTTCCAGTCAGGGGCTTCAGTTTGGGTCTCAGGGGATGGCAATTGCCACCCCCTAGTGTTCACATTTAACCAAAATTCAGTTCTTCTATGAATATTATCCCTAACTTAGTTTGAACTGATTAATCCAGGGGTCTTCAACGTTTTTTCAGGCCAATTAAGGACCCCTTAGCTGAGAGAGATGAAGCAGGGACCCCCCCCCACTACAAATTCCAAAATAGTTCAGATTAAACTTGTTCATAGATTCCATGATAGCGTCATAGACTTGTTCATAGACATCAGTGTTGTGTAAATTAACGTTTTTGTGTGAATGTTAGATTCATGTTAATGTGCATTTAAACCCTCAGTACTTACTACTTAGTATACTTGAGCTTTCACTCTGTACTTGGTCTGCTCTTTTTTCCCTCTACACCGAACTCCTTCACCAAAACATAGGCATGTTCAAATTTGATCCCCCCCAAAAAAACGTGAAAATAACTACAACCAAGGTCGCAACGTGTCGCACTATTTTCACATTTTTTTTTGTGAAAATAAAGGTATGACCAAACAAAATGTGTTTGTTTGGTCACAGGGGTCTCTCCAGCGCTTTAGTAAACATAATATAGTAAATTTTCAGGTAGGTGACAAAAATATAAGCCAATCAGGAGAGAGCACTGAAAATGCATTTTCTGTTTAATAAAGAGCTGGAGAGACATGGGAGACTCCTTTTACTGAACAAACACTCTATAGCAATGAGTACTATCAGAATATAGAGCTATTTAACACTTATTTTAACCAAAGTAAATCACTTACCCTACCTTTAAGTGGTACAGTAGCTTACTTTTGCCACCCCATATTCTTTCTGTAATGACGGCCCTGGCTTTTCCAGGCCACCCTGTTGAGGCAGCTGTTTCACTGTGTGAGTAAAAGCTTGACCACTTTCACCCAGACGTCCCTATTTTGGGCATATCATTATCGCTGGGAAAAACAAAATCTGGCTATTTTAGCATTTTTTTCAAAATAGGGCTTAAGTGATTCATTGTATAGTTTATAGTGAGACGGTGTCCCTCTGACAACTAACAACTCTTGGGAACAGATGAGGTGGCCACATGGGGTCATCACCATGCTGGCTTGTGGTGGATATCGACTACTACAGCAAGGAGCGGAGCTGGGAGGGATATCATGTTCCTCTGCATGCATTACATCCTCCTGGTCAAACACTGTCAGGTGAAAAGCGGCTGGCGACTTCTCATGTATTTATCTCTGGCAGATTGGTCTGGTGTGGTTGTCTACGTGTGGTTACTCTACACACTCCCCAAGACCAACAAGTAGGGGTTGGCAGTGACAGGGACTATACTGTACGCATGGCATAATGAGTACATTGGGATAAAATGACAAAGATCAGAACATTTGATCTAAAAAAGAAAATATCCGAGGCCCCTTCTCACGTAGGCTCCATGCTAGACCTGGCTCGCTGTGAAGCGGCCGTTTGAGCTGTTATTCTCATGAGCCACAGATACTGATCTTGTTGAGGTTTATGACCCATTTAACGACTGGCATTTTTCGAGAATCCATGCATCTTCCTTTTAATCAGTACAATGTTCACCTGGCGCTGGTTTGCATTACAGAGAACTTCAAAGTGAAATAGCTCGTACCGGGGGGCTTGGTATGTTTTGATGCCACGCTACGCATTGTATCTGATGTTAAGGCAGGATGCACACAAGACCGCCCCTGGCCTAATGGTTTTATCCGCAACCAAGACTTAATTTTTTTAAATTTTCCCTACATTTTTGAGTAGCCCATTATTTTCTCCCAGTTTGCTCATTATGCCAATTAATACTCATCACACATTTCTGTGTTGCCACTGCTGTTGTACCATACTGGCTCAGCTGACAGTGCTTAGCCCCAACCGGGAGGACATAGCCCCTCCGTCCTGTAGGAGTCTCTAGGGTAGCAACAAACATTGCCCTTCCCGCCGGCTTCCAGCCAGATGCACCATGGTGGATTCAACTGCGCCACACAAATGCCCCAAGAGCTAGCGTTAACAAGTTAAAAGAAATTGCAGAACGACAAGCTCAAAACTGCCCGACTGCAACGATATTTAAGTCATAGTCTTGATCCTCTTACCCAGCCTACAGTAACCTCTGCATACATTAAGTCTTACTGTACATACAGTATGTGTTAATGTCTCCAAATTAAAGGGACATGCCTGTGCTTTTTCTGGAGCTGGCATATGTCCACACGTCACCATCCCTGTACTTAAGTTGTGATTGGGGGTTTCCTCCGTGCCAGTATTCAATTTCAGGCCATGCAGGGCCACCCTCGCTTTTCTCAAAGCCCAGTCCCAGTCACAGAGCCTCCTGCTGAGCCCAACACACAGGGGAAATGGGCACTCCTTATTTCAGCTCGAAAAACATCAATCATGGCTTCTTAGGAATGGATGAAGCCAATCTCTAAACTAAAGAAATGGTTCCCAAACACAGGGTCGGGACCCATTTGTGGGTTGCAGACCCATTCTTATGGGTCGCCAGTAAATATCCCTTGAAACGTTTCATACAAAAAAATAAATGAAATCCTCAAAATAATTTGAGGAATCTGAAACTCACATCGTGACACGTTGTGAGCTTGTAGATCAGCTAATTTAGTTATATTTGTTTTACCCAAAATATGGATGACAGGTTGAAAGTGGTTACATGTTTTCCTTTTCTTCACAATGATGTTTCATGTAGGAGTTGGCCATGTTAAAAACCCTAGCCCTCCAAACAGACAAGACATGCCTGGTGTGGTTGCCGACACTCTCAGCGTTACAGACACACACGGGTCCATTTGGTTCCTAACTATCAATCATTTGGCTGGGGACCCCCTGGAACCCCTTCAAGGACCTCTGAGGGTCCCCGGAGCCCACGTAAGACAGTAAGGGGCTATCGATCTGAATTGAGAGATGGTTGCAACAGTGTCCTGGAAAGTCTTGGCTGCACGTGGATTAAGGTTCAGAACAGGGTTCAGTTCTCAGGAGTGTTGCTGCTGCCTGAGACGCAGACGTAAGCTTTGCGTTATGTTTTACGTACGTTGACACTTTCCACTGCCTCAGAGTATGGACAGTCGCACAAAGCAGGTTCCCTCACGTGCTAAACCAAAAGGTTTCAATTAGGAATCCCTGACTGGTGGATAAGCTACCGCTGAGAAGAAAGGCAACCGCAAAACAAAAGCATATTTACTTTTACGACCACCCTTGGATTTACCGCCACTGAGGCAGAATAGACGTCTGGTTGTGAAAGTGATTTATTAAGAGTGTAGTGTAGTCTATCTCTAATGTAGGCCACCACACTTAAACACAGTATTAAGGCAGGGTGAGAAAGAAATTGCCATTTTTTAAAACCCCTATGGAGGCCCATCTGGGAGCTGGCCGGTACAGTGAGTGAGCACTTAAACAATATAATTTGGGTGTTAGGAATCTTGATCAAGGACAATTAAGTCTGGTGACATCTGAATTCAACGTAGGGGCTAAAACACTGGTGAAAACGGACCCTAACAAACGTATGCATTCTGCTTTGGAAACCATAACCATATAACTGTCCCAATATGAAAGACCACCCTAAAGACTAGTTTTTCTACCAAGTTTTACCCCAAATATGAATTAAGATGTCACCATGTCACCCCATGTATCGGAGTTCTCCGACTGTCTAACTACGTGAGACTATTCCATTGATGAAATTGTCTCGTTAACTTTAAAACTTCTACTGCCCTGGGCTACCCTGGACTGCTCTGAACTTGTCCACATCAGCCCTCCTCTGAGACACAGAGTGAGTACAAAGAAATGATGCCATCTGATAATGAGTTTTTGGGAGGACCAATTATATTAAAGGTATAGGGCAAGTGATATGTTTTGGTTAAAACAAAACACTTTTTTTTAAAGGTTAAGGCACTATATTCTATTAGTAATCATTACTATAGAGCGTTTGGTCAGTAACAGGAGTCTCCTTGTCTCTCCTCCTGTTTAATAAACAGAACATGTATTTACAGGTAGGTGACAAGATTTCAGCCAATCAGGAGAGAGTACCATGCATTCATCGGCTTCATTTTTAGTGTTCCAGTTCCAATTTTGTCTGCTGATTTCTTTGTGTCATCACTTCCAATTTCACTCGTTTAATCTGTGTCCTGACTAAATTCTCTATCCTGATTGGATACAATTGGAGTCCTAGCCTGAAAATGCATTTTCTGTTTAATAAAGAGCTGGAGAGACATGGAGACTCCTGTTACTGAACAATGAGTTATATCATAAAATGAAGCTATTTAACACTTACTTTAACCAAAGAAAATCACTTAACCTACCTTTAACCCATTTTGAGCTGTTCTCCTAGCTTTAATTATTACTATCTATCGTCCTCCGATGTGTAGTACAGCCTTATTTTTTAACAGAAATGTCAGAACTATTGTCCAAATGGCCTCACAGCAGTGTTGCCATGTCTGCTTATTATAGGCAACTTTGTGCTTGTTCTATAAAGTCGCTTGTAAATATTGGCAGTTGCAGGTTGCGTTTTTTAAGTGTAGCCTAGTTGCTTATTTGGCCTTGTTTCCTAAATGTTGTTTAAACCAGTGGTTCTCCAACATTCTCATGTCAAGGACCCCCCAAATGAATATGAAATTAATTTACATACCCCCCCCTTCTCACAGTGCTCTGTGGCCCTATCATAGTCGCTTCTTTTGGGCTTGTTTTCACATTTCTCTGGCAGAACCTAGCAACGCTGCCTGTTGAGATGTGGTGAGATAAGAGCCTGACTCACGTCTAGGCAGCGGTGGAACAAGTACTTTTTCTATCAATTACTCACCTCATTCTCTTTTTATTTTTGTAGCTTTCCTGAGCCAATAATCCAAAATAGGCTCACTCTGCTGTGGTAGCAGACCAATTACAAAACTATATAAAAGTATAATATAAACGCCAAAACAACTCTCACAGTATAATCACTGAGAGGCCTAATAGGCTACTGATGATCCAGGTTCAAAGAGAATGTTTGTAAATGTAGTATTGCTCTTGTTAAGGTTGGTCTCTTATTAACTTAAATTAGGAATGTGACAAAAACTAAAGAAATCTCCACGTACTCAAGGCTTCATGAGCTGAGTAATTGATAGAAAATAAGTAATGTTTTCCAAGTATTCCTTTAAGTAAAAGTAGCAATGTCACATTATACAAGTAACGTTACAAGTAAAAGGTCTGCATTCAGAATTGTACTTGAGTTAAAGTACAAAAGTATAGGCAGAAAAATGTACTTAATGTACCATAGTAAAAGTACAAAAATAGAACGGAATAGACTGAGTATTGAATAAGGCTACATTGGTTAATGTATGTTTTGTAATGATAATCTAAATCTACAAAGTAACTATAGTAACTAACTAAGTTTTCAACTGATTGTAGTGGATTAAAAATTACGATATTTGCCTCTGACATGTAGTGGAGTACGAGTATAAAGTATTGATAAACGGACATACTCAAGTAAAGTAAAAGTACCTCAAAATTGTGCTCAAGTACAGTACTTGAATAAATTTACTCAGTTACTTTTCCACCACAGGAGATAAGACCCTGAGCTGACTCAGTGAAAACCAGACCCAAAACATCTGCACATCTTGCCTATAATGACATGTCCAAAGTAGACATGCCAGGTTCAAAGTGTTTAAAGTTTAAAATGATAATAAATATATTATATTATAAACATCTTGCTTGAAATGAAAGATTCTGTCTAGATATCCATGTTAGTCTCATTGTACAAAATGTACCTGCATGTATCGTTAATAGGGTCTGCAAATTTTACTGCCGAGTTCAAATTTTTTGACATGATTAAAATGTCATACATTTACTAGAGGAAAATGATGTACAAGAGGTAAATATATTCGTCACATGGAAACAGTGAGTCAACCATTAGTTCCAAATTAGCACAGAGTCTTGTAACAATACCACGTTCCCCCTTGTGGGCGGGAGTCCCTGAGGGCCGATAACTAAACGTTTTTACAAGAGACTGCGCGGATGCCTTACTGCGTTGACCTTGTAATAAGACTTAATGACCTCGGCTCAGAGCAGCCTGCTGTGTGGAGGGTTTTAACTGCACCTATGCAGACCCAGAGCCTTACGCTGTTCAACAGCGGTTCCCAAACAATGGGTCGGGACCCATTTTGTGGGTCGCGGACTCGTTTTTCAATGGGTCGCAAGCGGGGAAGGAATTTCAGGGAGGCCACAACCATCATAGACATATAAAGGTAGACGCCTCCTCTGGCTCTGAAGCGTCTCTATGGCGGACGCGCTTCCGCTTCTGGGGGGGCAGCTGGAAATTTCCGCATGCGTCACAGAAGGGGGCGTTCAGTAGGCCAATCAGAGGCAGGTGGGGGCGGGACAACTAGATTCTGACAAGTCCTGGAAAAGACGCGCTGTGGTTGGCCAGTAGTCAACACGCTGTGATTGGCCAGTGCCCGTTCCCCCCGGAAATATGGCGGCCACCATACCAAACAGACCAACGAACTGCAGAAGCCAATGAGGTATCTAGGTTTCTATATCTATGACAACCATGCCTGTCGTTGCCCCTCAGTTTGCCCTGCCCTGAGGCCACAGTGGCCTTAATGCCCCCGCTGACTACCATTTTCTCCTCTGTCTCTTTCTTGTTAATATGTAGACACCAGTGTCTCTTTCTAGTCAATATGTAGACAACAGTGTCTCTTCCTTGTCAATATGCAGACACCAGTGTCTCTTTCTTGTCATGTAGACACCAGTGTCTTTTGTTGAGACTCTGAATTCTTAACTCCCCTGAGTCCCCATCTTTACACCAATCCAGTGAATTTGATTGGTGCATGGACCAGATTGTAAACACTATTAATTCAATTAATTCTTACAATGCACTAAAATCTTGTTTTATTT
Organism: Gymnoscopelus microlampas; assembly: GCF_963454915.1. Lineage (NCBI taxonomy): Eukaryota > Metazoa > Chordata > Actinopteri > Myctophiformes > Myctophidae > Gymnoscopelus > Gymnoscopelus microlampas. The sequence continues at coordinate 34,178,528 of NC_139957.1, forward strand.
GATGGTCTTCCTGCCCTGGCATTTGGCCTTTGTGCCCTCAAAAAATGGACAACACCAAAGGCCAAGTGGCCTTGCCCCTAAAATGTTCAAGCCTGGAGTAAATATTGCTTTAAAAAAAAAAAAAATAATAAATCCTTTCATTTCCTATATTTCTTTTTTTTCAAAAACAAAAATCTAAGGAATTCCATAGGTTTGGAGCTTGTAGATAGGCAATTTTCACTAGTTTGGGTCCCCTTCTCGAGCTGGGAACCACTGCTGTAGAAGAGCACTGTTGAAGAGCACAATGCTGGGGTTTGTGTAGATGGTATGACCATAGGGTACATACCTGACATGCTGGGGTTGGTGTAGATGGTATGACCATAGATTACATACCTGACACGTGCTGGGGTTGTTGTAGCAGCTTGGAACATGAAGGAAACCTTCAGCAGAGCGGAGGTGGTGGAGTGTGGAGACGTTGTGGATCAGCTGCTCCATGCTGAATGGTTCCGGGGTGTAACCCTGGCCTGGTGGGACCCACACAGCCCACACATCCTCCTGGGAGAATCACAATCACAATCAGATTTATTGTCACATCACAGGTTTACAGGTGTAAAGAAGTGAGTGAAACTATTACCGGTATTTAATATTTTTACTTTTTCGTGAACATTTCCGTTGCCCACCTAAAAATCCTAACTCAGTACAATCATCACCTAGTCGCAAGCAACTCTTAGATGCGATTGCGTTGTAAATCACCCAACGGTCCTGCATACCACTGGTTTCGAAATAGAACATAATGCAGGGTGCAGCAGGACGTTGCGTTATTGAAAACGAGCGCTTCCAAACTCCAAATAATCTAGCCTGGGTGCCAGCCTGCTTCGCTACGTTCGGCGGATTTTTTTTTCTCTCTGAGAAGCGGAGAGAGAAAAAAAGTCCGCCGAACGCAGCGAAGCAGGCTGGCACCCAGGCTACAAATAATCACCTGCACGGAATTTATTGACAGTAAGTAGGTCATAACATGACAACGGTTTATTTTTATGAAACAAAAACTTGGCAGATACAAAGAGCATAATCCAAGCTTTCCGTACAGATGCAATGTTATTGAGTGTAACGTCGTTTTTATAAAACCTGTTTATAAAACCTGTTTTTATAAAACCCGTTTAAAAACCTGTAAACTGGGTCTAATCGACCATCTGAAGCAATATTTTGACTAGTTTGTTGTCATAAAAAACAGTACAATCTATGTGTATGTGTTTATCTGAATGTTTTATTAACTGGCAATGCTTTTCAATGGGGACGGCACAGGTTTTTTTTGCGGAAATACGTGAATGGCAACAAATCGCTCCGTTTGCATTGAAAAGCATTGTCAGAATCCGCCGCATAGGCAGAATAAAAGTTCGGTGTGACCGTACCCTAAATAGGTTAATAGCAATGAGTGAGACACTCCACAAAACACTCCACATACATTAATTTGGGGACTATGTCTTTGCAAAAACAAAATTAGTTTATTTTAGTTTAGTTTAGTGGAACTTTCCCCTCTCCCCAAATATCAGGGTTGATAACCAGGGATGTCAGTACAGTTAGTTTATTGTGAGCTCAGTTTCTCTCTGCTCACTAGAGTTGCACCAATATGATACCAGTATCGTAAAAGCTGCCAATATTACTGCCTAAAATGCTGGTATCGGTGAGTATTCCAGGCTATGCATTGCAGATCCGATACCACGTAATTTAGCACATGATGACATTTATTTTACAGTAAAAAAAAAAGAACAGTATTATTGTCTCCGCCAGGAGAGTTTGTTTTCACTTTCTGAAACTGGGACTAACATTGGTCAAGCCTCACGTGACACGTGACAATACGGTGAAATAGTGTGATCTGATTGGCTAGTGACGTATAGCGGCCTATAAATACATGTGTCACTTTGAAAGAGTCTGTGACTCTTTCAAAGTGAGGTAAGACAGGAATAATCACGATATGGCTGAGAAATGGCGGATACTGTAACAATTGGATAGGACACTTACACAGACAGGACGGATAGGACACTTACATAGCCAGGACGGATAGGACACTTATACAGACGGGACGGATAGGACACTTATACAGACAGGACGGATAGGACACTTAAAGAATTAGAACATTCCCAACATTCCCAACACAAGTCTGCTGGCGGAGACTTGTGCTCCGAGGAGCACTTTTTCTAGTTACAGTATTATTTCACTAACTTGTATTTGCTAACCCGTTGACCCGTAGTCAGATTACCCATTGTACCCAATGTCAGAGTACCCGTTGTACCCATTGTCAGAGTACTTAGTGCAGTAACCATTATCATAGTACTTGGAGGCCAGTCTATGACATCAGTATTATATCGGCATATTGATGACATCAGGGATCTCCAAGGGGGCGGCCATAGCTGAATGGTTAGTGAGCTCGCCTAGGAAGCCAGAGGCCCTGGTTGCTCCAGGTTCGATTCCAGGCCAGGTCAGCATATGTGTCGATGAAATGAAATTTGTCCCTGAGCAAGACTCTTAACCCCTAATTGCTCACAGGTTCTCATTGGAAACAAGACCGCAAGGACTTTCATGAACGACCTGTTAAAAGGAATTATCCTTATCTCCATATGTGGGCATAAAATGGACACTGGCGGACAGACACGCCATAAAAAGACATAGAGCTCCCAGTGACGTAATCATTCCACAACATATATATGAATGTTGTGTCCATTTTGCACCCCAGCCATTACGCTAAAGTAGGAAGGAATTTCCTTGGCAACAACCTGAACTTACAGTTATCACTATCACATTTGAATGGAACTGACTCCTCATGACTCTCCTGGAGTTTGCTCAGCATGGACTGTCCATTGTTGGAATCATATTATTTTGCATCATGTGGTCGATGCACCTCATGTCAATTTTTTACGTTCGCTGGTACATGCACAGGAGAGCCAAGCCAAACCTGCCCTTGAGGTGTTTTGAAGGCGTTTCACTGCTGAAGCCTTTGAAGGGAATCGACCCACAACTCGCCAGTAACCTGGAGACATTTTTCACTTTGGATTACGAACAGTATGAAGTACTACTGTGCGTTCAGGACGCGGACGACCCAGCCATCGAGGTGTGCAAGACGCTCCTGGAGAAGTACCCCAACGTTGATGCCAAACTCTGCATAGGAGGCAGGAAGGTGGGGATGAACCCGAAGATCAACAACCTGATGCCGGCCTACGAAGCTGCAAAGTACAACCTCATCTGGATCTGTGATAGTCGGATTAGAGTCGAGGCCGACACCCTGACTGACCTGACCAATCACATGACAGACAAGGTCGGGATGGTCCACGGGTTGCCATACGTTGCCGACCGCGAGGGATTCGCTGCCGCTCTCGAGCAGGTGTACTTTGGGACATATTTCACGCGCGTGTACATCTCGGCTCACGTAACGGGTATCACATGTGTGGCGGGTATGTCGTATCTGATGAGGAAGGAGATCTTAGACCAGGCAGGTGGACTTGAGGCCTTCGCCCAGTACATGGGAGAGGACTACATCATGGCTAAAGCCATAGCAGTTAGGGGCTGGAAGTTCGCCTTGGCAACTCAGGTGGCGATGCAAAACTGTGGCTCGTGTTCCTTCTCCCAGTTCCAATCCCGCATGATCCGGTGGACTAAGATACGTATCAACACGCTTCCTACCACTCTGGTGGAGCCAATGACAGAGTGCTTTGTGGCCAGCTTGATTATCGCCTGGGCGGCACACAACGTCTTCAGGTGGAATACAATGGCCTTCTTCACGTGTCACTGTTTGGCCTGGTTCATAGCAGACTATGTACAACTCAGTGGAGTGCACGGTGGTGGTGTGGTCCGCCTCTCTAAGCGGAAGTACGCCGTGGCCTGGCTAATCCGCGAGTCGCTCGTCTTGCCGATCTTCCTGTTGGCCCTCTGGGGCCGTGCCACCATCAGCTGGAGAGAGGGCCGCTACCGGCTCTACTGCGGCGGAACCGCAGAGGAGGTCCCGGACGTCAGCGAGAGAGACAAGCGAGGTGCAGCATGGACGCCGGTGTAAAGGAGTGCCCGTGTCCAGTGGTGGAAAGTAACTAAGTACTGTACTTAAGTACAATTATTCTGAGGTATTTGTATTTCCAATTTCCAATACTTATCCTTATACTCCACTTCATCTCGGATCCAAATATTGTACTTTTACTCCACTGCATGTATTTGAAAACTTTAGTTACTTGTTACTTTGTAGATTTTGATTATTATTACAAAACCTACATTAACCACTTCAGCTCTGCATACATTTCAACCATTTGAAAATAGCCGATCAACAAGCCCATAATGCGTCGCGATGCGACGCATTGTGAGCTTGTAGATCTGCTATTTTCAAAAGATGTTCATACATTTGAAAACTTTAAATGGGACATTCGGCATAATGAGTACTTTCACTTTTGGTACTTTAGGTACATTTTGATGCCAATACTTTAGTACTTTTACTCAAGTAAATTTTGAATTCCAGACTTTTACTTGTAACAGAGTATTTCTACATTGCGGTATTGATACTTTTACTCAAGTAAAGCAAGTGAGTACTTTTTCCACCACTGCCTGTGTCTAGTAATAACAAGTTCTTGGTGCTTGTAGTGACAAGTACTGACTATTCACTATATTACAACTAAATAGTATCTAAGAAGGTTTGCAAGTTGAACCAACTGCCATCCGGTGTACAGGTACAGTACCAGTAAGACTCCCTAATCGGGAGATAAGCGACCGTAGGTCACATGTATACAGAAGAGGGCTGTGTGTGTGGTGTGGGAGCGAGAGTGTGTTTATAGGGGAAAGGAGGGATTGTTTGTGGGGGGCAAGCCCCCGAGTTACGGCATTTTATGTGAGCTGCAGTGGCAGGGGGTCCTCCACTGGGGGCGCCACCACTTTTGCATCCGTTCTGGAGCAGCAGGAGTGGGTGGTCCCCGGGAATGCCCCGTGAGCAGCCCCGTTGGGGTGGTCATTTGGTAATTTGTCCACATGTGCTCATTTTCTACACTTGGGGGTCCCCGAGGCCGCTGGGGGTCCCTGGAGCTCCGGGGGTCCTTGGAGGGTGTAGTTTGGCAGGTAAGGAGTGTGTGTGCAAAATCTGGCATGGATCGGGGCAACGGGTGCGGAGATATGAGCAGGGCAAAAGTGTGACGGACGTGTGTGACGGAGTGACGGACGGACAGGACGGACACCTGGAGCAGGTTTCTATAGTAAGTGCGACCTACGGTCGCAACCAGTTGAGCTTGGCCTGTCAGTTCATCTCGGGTCCTGCGTCTGCAGACCTCGTCACTGCCATGTGTTCATGCAAGAAAGTAATAGCTATCTTAGTGCCAGAGAGCTACAGTAAATAAGAGCAAAAATAAATGGCTACAGTTTTTTTCTTTTCTTATAGATTGTCTAGCCATCTATAAGAGGGTCAGAGTGTGTGTGTGTGTGTGTGTGTGTGTGTGTGTGTGTGTGTGTGTGTGTGTGTGTGTGTGTGTGTGTGTGTGTGTGTGTGTGTGTGTGTGTGTGTGTGTGCGCGCACACGTGCGTGCGTGCGTGCTACACATATGTTATATACTTTTTGAAAGAATTGTATAATAATCGTCAATGGGCCTCTGATCGGATTGAAACCTTGCCCACATTTGGAGTACACCATACACCATAGATATATCATAGGTAACTGATGCCAGTTAAGATGAGAGCTTCCTTAAAAAAAAAGAGAGAAAAAATTATTTCATGTGTAGTAGTTGCAGTCTTTTAGTTGCAGTCAGATTTCTCTGACAGGCCTGGGAGGCGGGAGGTTCTGTTTTCGCCCCTGTCCGTGTGTCCATCCACCTGTTTGCAGCTACTCTCAGACACCATTGGACTGATTTGAAACACTTACTCCTCCCAGTAGGCCAAGAAAGACACTCAACCCCACATTTTTTAATTGGCCTCATGGTGGCACTATAACAGGCCACTTTAAGTTTGGCCTATAACTCTTGATTGTAGGTTGTACAATTTGTAGGTCGTACAATTAAACGTTTTTTTTCCCCCTGTATTTGCTCATGCCGCAACTCCCCGTATAGGTAGGCCTATAGCACTCAAATCTGGTCTCGGACTCGAGTCTGTTTGGGTTTTTTTAAACTGTCTCCTATAATGGCATATAACGGTAGGATGAAAATGGTTTAAATATTTTTTATAGGGTATGGAATTTGCCTCTGTATTGGGAAATGAATGCCGATACTGTACATGTATACTTAATGAGTGCTGATGTACTAATGATCATTATCTCTCTCTCTCGCTCCCTCTCCTTCTAGCCATGAAGAGTAATCACCAGTTCTCCAGTCCTCTTGAGGAAGACTCTTATCTATAAATTCTCTCCTGTCTTCAGAGGACATCAAAACGTTTTCATGCAGAAATACTACTTTGACTGAACTCACAGCCACAACGTATTTTATTTATAATTTTCGTGTAATCTGTTTTTAGGCCAAACACATCATTGAGAACAATGTTTTTATTTACTATGGCAGGATTGGCAAAAGGCAAAGTCTCTTGAGCTTAAGAGGTAAGGGCTATTTAACAGCCTAAATGTCAAAGTTTCGAGAAAACGTTTTTTTTTTTAAATCAAAAGACCAGCACACATCTAAAACATTTCCAACACTACAAAGGGCTTTTTCGCACCGGATGCGACAGATGCCATTAGTGATTCATTTTCAGTGAGAGGCGAGCGGTTAGGTAGAGAAGCTCAGGCAGTGTGACAGGCGGAGTGTTTCACGCACATGTCCGCCTGCGACAAGAGTTGAACTGTGTTTTATTTTATACCATGCATTAAAACATGTTTATTCACACCAGGAGCGCAGTGCGACCTCACACATCCAAGCGAGAACACAGGTGTTTTGTCGCTCCATGTGTGAAAAGCACTTACCAGGTATAGTGTCTGTGTAGCCTACCTCCTGAAGATACCTGCAGAGAGAGAGAGGGAGAGAGAGAGATATGGAGAGATATTAACCACTTTAACCCTGGCGTGCCCATTTTGGGCATGTCATTATAGGCAAAAAAAATCAAAATCTGCTAGGGATTCAAACCCACATCAGTGCCAAAATGTTTACTGTTGAGCTGTAACTGACAAGACTCTCTTTGGACTCTCAGTATATCATGCAATACCTCTTGTCAACCAGTGGGTGTCCTACCAGACCATAGGATCTAAATGTGTCAATGGAAGAGTAGGAAGACCACACTGCACATGAACCAGTTATATTGTATTAAGACAAAATATTTTTCATGATCCAATGCTGCCCTCTTGCGGAGTTACAATAGTTATTGTAACTGCAATAATTAGGCCTGTGTGCCCTCTAAATCTCTCTCTCTCTCTCTCTCTAGGTCGTCCTCAGACAAAATACCGAAATAGCGGAATGTTACCTGAGAAGAAACTCCGCTTTGTCATTACTGATCATATAATCATCATCATCATGTTAACGTGTAGGCTACCATCTTACTTCATCGAAAGCTCCTAATATCTTAATACAATTTGAACGAAAACATGTTCTGTGACGATATCAGTTGTTAAATTATCTAAATTATAAGCAAATCCTTTCTCTTCAAGCGCCCTGTGTTAGTACTGACTGCATCATCCACATTTCACAAGCAAATACAAACATCACTGCACCAGTGTAATGTTTAAAATTGTAAAACGCCTCATAACTAACTAATGTATGTATGTATGTCATTATCTCAATGTGTTTTTTCTTTGCAATAAAAATACTTCACAAAAGACATGTTTTGATTGATTTCAGCTAGCTTCACATAATATTTTATAACATGCATTGCATCCTCTCCGTGGTTCTCAACATTTTCTGACTGTGACCCCCCCCCAAAATAATCATATTTGAACTGACAAGCACCTGACAAGCACTTGGAATTGTAGGAGTTGAGGCATTACATTTAGTTTGACTCGTTCCACAGATAAATGTTGTGAAAATAGCTGATCTACAAGCTCACAATGCCTCAATGCCAGGCGTTGTGAGCTTGTAGATCGGCTATCTTCCAACATTTGGCCTCTCATATTATTTGACAATTTGGCCAATGTTTGCCTATGCAGGGAAATGATAGCCTATTAGAAAGCCCCAAGCAGCACTCTTAAGTGGAAATGTAGCCAAATACACTGTACATGCAGGTAGCATGACAACGTGTGGTCTTGCATGGTATAGCTCAAGTCATCTGGTACTGGTAGTCTGAACGACTCGATGCCTGGTGCTATAAATCATTGGTTCTCAAAGTGGGGTCCGGGGACCCCCAGGGGTCCTTGAGGGAGTTCCAGGGGGTCCCCAGCTACATGATAGATAGTTAGGAACCAAATGGACCCTTATGGGTCTGTAACTCTGAGAGTGTACAAATCGAACCAAATGGACCCTTATGGGTCTGTAACTCTGAGAGTGTACAAATCGAACCAAATGGACCAGTCAGAGTCCATTTGGTTCCATTTGTACACTCTCAGAGTTAAATTAACATTAATTTTACAATATAAATTGGGGTCCCAGGTATAGAAATTACATTAAATGGGGGTCCGTAGCCTAATGCAGGTCAAACTGGGTGGTCCTTGAAATTAAAATGGTTGAGAATCACTGCTAGAGCCGTAAAAAATCTTCTCTCATGGGGGTCCCTTTCATATCTTTTCAAATGGGGGTCCGCGGGCTAATAAGTGTCAATTTGGGGGTCCTTGACATGAAAAAGTTTGAGAACCACTGCTATAAATAGCCTAGAATGGCTGAATGCAGAACATCTTATCAGTAATATTGTCTTTAGTCCATTATGCACCAGTCTGTCCGAACCATTCCATGGTGTATATAATAGAGATAGATCACCTATCAGTCTGTCCGAACCATTCCTCTGTGTATATCAGTGGTTCTCAATCTGTGGGTCGGGCCGCCCAGGGGTGTCCCCACATGATTTTGGGGGGTCCCCAGATGACAGTAAAGTGACAATTTAAGGACTTTTAATACCGAATACAAAAAAAAGAAATGAAAAAAGACCATTACATCAAAAGTAATCAACAAACTATACTATAAAAACTGGTGAAACATTAGCCAAAATTGTCAAATTATATAAGAAAGAGGCAACGATTTTGAAAATAGCCATCTACAAGCTCAATGCCTCGCAAGTAACACCAGGCATTGTGAGCTTGTAGATCTGCTATTTTCACAATATGTATCTGTGGAACCGAGTCAAACTAAATGTAATGCCCTCAACTTGCATACAAAGAAAACAACTGACAGATTACAACTTGTTCAAAATGCGGCAGCCAGAGTTTTAACTAAAACTAAGATGAGAGAACATATTACTCCAGTTCTAGCTTCACTACACTGGCTCCCGGTTGTTTTTAGGATTGATTTTAAAATTATTTTACTAGTTAATAAGGCTCTAAATAGTCTGGCACCTTCCTACCTCTATGACTGCCTGCCTAGATACTGTATGTTCCAAACCGCCCCCTCAGGTCTTCAAGTGCTGACCTGCTCGAGGTGCCTACAAAAACACGGTGAAGCAGCATTCTGCTTGGTGGACAGTTCAGAAATCTGCCTACCAATGACATGGTTAGGGACTGCTAGCTAATAGAAAGAAACTACAGCCTCTCTTCCTGGGAAGTTAGAATGCTGAAATATAAGCCATTGTTCTTGCATAGATGAAAAAAATCAAGTTTGAAATCTTGTTTGAAATGACCAACCCTGCCTACCAATGATGTCACGGGTAGGCAGGTTTCTGAACTGTCCACAGCCCTCCTCTGAGTGAGTAGTAGGCCAGCAGGTGTATGGGAGAATGTCCCTCGGATAAGATTAGTGGAAAGGCCCCTTAATGGCCTGGAGGTCTATTAGACCCACCGTACTCCATGTATCCCATTTTTCATGGCCGCAACCCACATACTCTGCTGCGCCTCTCATCCCACAAATGCATGTTCCATACAAATGGAGCACCATTTGAAAGGGAAATAAACAGGCCTTCCAACAGTATAAAAGTTATTGCTAAGAAGCATTGTGATCACTCACCTCTTTGAGGGTGTGAGACAGCAGGCCATGCCCTCTGATCTCAGATTACCAACCAGGGCCTAAAGAGAGGAAATAAAGATCTAAATGTTCACAGTAAAGTGTTAGGCAATTTGGAACTCCAAGAGTGTACAAATGTAACCAAATGGACCTTCATGTGTATACTCTCATGTATTACTTTCATAGTCTCACCCTGTTTCAGCCCTCCTCTGAGACAGAGTGAGTAGACAGAAATGGTGCCATCTTATGAGCATTAGGTGGTCTTCGAAGTACAACATTTCCAGGAATCAATTAAATGATGCACAATCCCTGAAATCCTGCATTTCATTTTAGGCTTTGCATAACAAATATCAATATCGTACAGTCCTTGTAGCTGTCCCAGAGGTGGGTTGAATTGTGTGTATTTTATTTGATTGCTTATTTTTGTGAGAATTGTGGAAACATTTTTATTTTGGGTAACATATACTGTATTGTTGTGTGATATAGTGCCATCTACTGTTCAGGTCAGTTACATATATACATATATTGCAGAAACCATGTGACACCAATCACAGGAACATTGAGTTCACATGTTTGAGCAGAAGGTTCTCGTAATCAGAACTACTGAGGTTTTGGAGAGGGAAGGAGCTTTTTCTTTGTCTGTGAAGAGGCTCTGAGAATAATATTAATACAGATAATAAGATATTTTTAAAAGTATTAACAGCTCCTGAATGTTCTGTGCAGAAGGCACACACAGTATGTTTCTTGTTATGTGTTTCATTATAAATTATCTTCATTGTAGTTGTATATGTGTGTGTTTATGCAACATGATAATGTGGACATTTCATAATATGGACAATTCGTGGTCACTTAAAACAGCATGACTGTCAAGGGGGACATTTACAATTCATTGATTTAAAGAATATGATTTGTTTTATGTTGCAGTTGATGATGCTGCCCGCTGATGAACTCTGTGGAACACTGTGCAGTTAAAAAGAACCAGTCAGTATGTCATCAATGATCATCTCAACCTCCCATCTAGCAAATTGCTCTATTATTTATGTATTATTATTATTTATTTGCAGTAGTTATTTCTACATTGTGGTATTGATACTTTTACTTAAGTACAAAATGTGAGTACTTCTTCCACCACTGGACACTTGTGGATTGAATTCAGGCGTGGAAGATGAGATACTCTGTGATTTACTCAGGCATGGATGAGAGCAAACATAACACTGACCTGCTGAAGAGACTCCGGACTGAACATCCACTGTCTGTGCCTGCTGCCACCCAGTGCTGCCTGCCTGCCTGCCACGCCGTCCAGAGAAGCGTTTCTCTGGGGAGTTGAACGACGTCACATGAAGCTCAGACCCCAGGGGTCCCTCGGGGGAAGAGTTAAGTATTGTTTGAGAGAGAGAGCTTTAAAATCTTATGAAATGGGGGGGCCTGTCCTTTTTAAATGTAAAGTGTAGATAGGACAACGACACCGCCTAAACTAATGTTGAACATTAAATTACCACGAAATATTCAGTTGTCTCCTCACAACATTGGACATTAATGCTTAAAAGTACCCAGCATCCACTTCATTTAACAGACCAATTATTTGTTTACTAACATTGAGACTGGACGCACAGGTGATTGTTTCACGCAATCAATTCCCAACCTGTTATTTCGGGCTGCGCTGGTTTCAGCGCACCCCAACCATAGACTGTCCCCAACCCCCTCTTGTGTGTTGGCTAGTGAGGCGCGTCCTAGCGAGACTGATAGAATGGGTTTCATTGCACGCATACTGGTTGCACGCATACTGGTTCTTATCAGTGTGACGTCGTCTGTTAAGGGGTCGCAGTGTTTGATGTAGTTGAGTATAGTGCGACATCTAGTGGCTGGATGCTGTCGATGCACGCCGTTTGAGAATTGACTCTTTAGTGACACATCAAAAACTCCCTTATTTTAATATAATTTGAATGTAATCAAGTGATCAATGTAATCAAGGCAGCTAAGCTGGGCTGACAGCAATCAGCCATCAATTTGAGTTTAGTTGTGTACACTGCAGCCAAGGTTAATTGACCCACAGTACCTGAAGCACTTAATTGGTTTGATTTAAGTCATTGATATGTAGTTTCTTTATGACCTGTTGTACAGGTCAGGATTTTGGTCCTTGTTGGAAAACAGTGAAGATCTTTCTTGGAGATGCAAGATGGCGAGCCAGGAGCCTGAGGCCCACGGCCACTGATCGATCTATGTGCCAGTGCAAGGGTCCACTTTGTAAGGTCAGACTGTGAAACTCACTGTCAGACCGGTATTGATTGATGAACTTTATTTAGTAAGACATGAGAACAACAGTACATAAGTACAAATTCACAATACAAGGTCTACTAAACTGGAAGACTCATAAAGCACTAAGCGTGTTTAAAATGAGGTCCCCATGCACACAAATCATGATGACATATAAGAGACAGACAGATACAGTATACACACTACTACTACTATACAATCAGCTTAGGAGTGTTGTGATGTATTTGGGTATTTCTTTCTACTTTTATTTTACATTTTTCTACCGAGCTGATTAGGCACAACTTTGTAACAACAAAAAAGACATGAGTCAAAGTGCCATGTGTTCTTTTTGTATTTTTTTTAATCTAAGACACAAACTGATCTGAAACAGAACCGAGTCATATTGTCAGTGACATAAGCAGAACTAGTGACACTCAGTTCTGTTTGACACTGTGCCACACATAGATCTGATCCATAGCATTTGAATGAGTTCTCCTTAACTCCTTCTAACGCTATGGACCAGAGCTATGTCACCCATATGTTTGATAGAGAAACACTTTTGAACTGAACCAACTGAATTGAAGTATAACAATTTCGTTGCATTTTATTTTCATGACATTCCATGTTGTGATTTAAGGTATAATAATTGTATTTAATATTTCAAACTGCTACTTGCCTCTAACTGTTAAAGTTGATCAACCATTCTTGGTGAATCCTTCACCTGTGGAGAAAGGGGAAAAGAGTTAACTCAAGGTATATTTGGGGGGGAAAAAATAGGAATACGTTTTACTAAAATAAGTTTTAGAACTGTATAAAATAGCTAAACTACTTAGACTTAGTTTTAAAATATATTTTTAAATTAGGTTTAAAGGAAACAAAAAGTAAAGTGGGATACCTTTAGGGTACCTGCAGGATTTTTCATGTATTTGAAAATAGCAGATCTTCAAGCTCACGGCGCATCGAGGCGTTGTGAGCTTGTAGATCTGCTATTTTCAAAAGATTGTTATACATTTGAAAACTTTTGAAATGGCACATCCTGCATAATGAGTACTTTTACTTTTGACACTTTAAGTAATAATTTTGATGCCAGTACTTTTGTAGCCTACTTTTACTCGACACATTTCTATGATTGTGGTATTGATTATTGATACTTTTACTTAAGTACAAAATGTGAGTACTTCTTCCACCACTGCAACCTGTGGATTGAATTCAGGTGTGGAAGATGAGATTTATTTACTCTATTGGGGCCAGGTGTGGTGAGGGCAAACATATGACTGACCAGATGAAGCATTCAGTTGAGCTGTGGTCAGGAGCGGAGCACATCGTCCTGCGTCATGTTAGTACTTTTTCCACCACTGCACACCACAGGCTCGGTGTAGATTGGGGACCTTTTAATCGCATGTCAATATTTGACCTGAGAACAGTGAGAAGCATTTTTTTCAAATTGGTATACGTCTTTAAGTACATGTACTCATGTACTATACCATTGAGTGCCATTGACGTGTTTCACATGTTTTACCGCAATGGCGCAATGTGCCAATGACGTGTTTGACGTGTTTTTGAAAAAAAGAATAAAAAAAAACGTTCAGAACCCAAGATATCATTATCTGAAGATTTGCTGCTCCATTCACTTCTTGTTTAACTTATTATTGAAAAAGGCTGTAACTCGGCTCCTGAGCACTTTTTTTTTTTACAATGTATTTTTGGCCCAGACATGTTATTTTCAAAGGCAGAGAATTAATGTCCACAAGGTCGCGTGGTCCCTTGTGGGGGGCGTTGCGTGCCATGAAGGCATCAGTAGCTGCTTCAATGCCATGCACAGCCTGGTTAATGGCGGCTACCACGGTGTCAACGGCTTGGATGAGCTGAGCTGAGGTCATGTGGGAGCTGAATTTACCGCATATATTTTGTACTGCAGCAGACAACTCTGTGATTTTAGATACTCCATGGCGGCTGTCTGTCATGAGCTGGGTATACTTCAAACCCGCGTAGACCCTCTTTGAGACATCATTAGGGTTAGTGGCTCTGGTGCTGTAGGCGCGGACGGCGGCCTTAAATGCATCTCCGGCGGCAAAAGCAAACAGGCTGGTGGCATCAGCCATGTAGGTGAGGTCAGTAGGGGAACTAGATTAAAAAATATATATAATTAATTAGAGGCTTTGTAATTAATTAATCGCAATTAATTGCATTTTAATCGCATATCAATATTTGACCTGAGAACATGGAGAAACAATTTTTTCAAATGGATTTTGGTATACGTCTTTACTTGAGTACAATTGAGTACAAAGTTACTTTGTAGATTTAGATTATTATTACAAAACATATGATATGCTTGCTTCCACACTGCTTTAACCCTTTCGAACTTCTCGTTGCTGTTTGCCATGCCTGGCTTCAGTCCCATGAAGACCTTCACGTTGCTGTTCCCAGCATGGCCAACTTCTGTCGATACATGGGTGAGGGAGCGAGGGATTGTAGCAGCCTGTTTAAGATCTTCAAGATCGCGTTTTATCTTCGCAGCGTGGCTGAGGCTCTTTTCGGTGTGCCGTACCGGCGGCGGTGCGTTACCGCGGCTCTTGTAATGCTTGCTTTTGTCAGTCATGTTGCTTGTTTGAAGGTTGGACGGAAAGACCTGCCGTGAAGATAAACACGGCCTTTTATAAGGAATAAGCGGCTGTCAACCGTCTCTCCAGTGGTCACCAAACTATTCCTGGTTGTCACACCTGCAACTTGTCACTGTCCCAGACCAGCAGAGCCGAGTCATCCGCGAACAGGAACAAGTTGCAGTCACAAGCTGATGTCATGTCGTTTATGTATTAGGAACAGTAACGGCCCTAGTATGCTATGCTTCCTTGCGGAGCGCCACAGCTCACTAGGAGGGGGGGGGGTCAGGGTTCCGTTCACCTCCCGTTCACCTCCACCACCAAAGCACCTTGCAGATCTGCACTTTTGACACATGCATATACTGCAGCTATGATATTGGATTATGGGACTGAGTGGGGACATGAAGTGAAATGTTTTATTGTATCAGAGTGTCTCTCGCGACTCGTGCGAGTGGAGTTCCGCATCATATGCTCGGAAATCTTACGGTATCAAAACCGTGGCTGTTTACACCGTGGTAATACCGTAATACGGTATACCGTTGCATGCCCACTCTGGTGTACTCTGAGGTGTACTAGTATACTGATTTATATCTTGCCTGTTGTCTTATATTCACCACTTGACAGGTCACTGATGAGACACCATAATTGACTCAAAGCAGACCGTTTCACAATTATAAACATGTGATATTTACCATTTGAGTACGTAAACAATTACCTGAAATAAGTGGAGTGCAGGTATGTTATCAAATTGTAAATATTGTAAATATTTGGAATTTTGTTACATTCATTGAGATGGGTGCCTTAAACTGAAGTAAATACGAGACCATTTTAATATTCGGGTGTTTGTGTGTACTATAGAAAAAGCACTGCAATGCAGAATGCCTGCAAAACACTCCAGATTAAACACAGCCTTAAGGCGCACGGCTCAACAATATCATGAAACTGAGAAAACAGCCGGCAGCCAGCGTTTCAACCTAACAGGTCTTCCAACGCTGAGGAAGACCTGTTAGGTTGAAACGCATCTGTTGCTCTATCCGTGTGGAGATGTAAAATAACACTGTGTGAAAAGGACATTTACTGATGTGTGCTGGCTGTTTTCTCAGTTTCGTGTGTGTGTACTATAATAGGCCTACTGCATTCTTGTCTGTGAGATGTTGCCACATTCCTATTCAATAATTGTCATAATTGAATAAACACTGTCAATGGGTACTGTTACAAGGACTTGTATTTATTATTACAATAGAATATGTATATACAGTAGACGGCGACGGACAAATATATGGGTGAAGGGAGGTTGGTTTTGTTTTTAGAAGCATTTCCTGTGGACGATGGAAGGGCCAGCCTCATCATACTCCTGCTTGCTGATCCACATCTGCTGGAAGGTGGACAGAGAAGCCAGGATGGAGCCACCGATCCAGACAGAGTACTTCCTCTCAGGAGGAGCAATGATCTAAGAAGGCAAGAGAAGAGAAGACTCCAGTCAGGACTCTGTACCAGTGTTGCCATGTTCGCTTATTATAAGCGACTTTGGGCTTATTTTTCTGTAAAAGCTGCTCGTAAATATTTGGGCTTGTTTCTAATGTTGTATAAACCAGTGGTTCTCAAACATTTTCATGCCCCATACCAGATTT
This sequence comes from Gymnoscopelus microlampas, assembly GCF_963454915.1. NCBI lineage: Eukaryota > Metazoa > Chordata > Actinopteri > Myctophiformes > Myctophidae > Gymnoscopelus > Gymnoscopelus microlampas. The sequence continues at coordinate 34,195,001 of NC_139957.1, forward strand.
GTCATTTTTTACAAAGACTCTTTTGAGCTTTTCGATCGGCTATTGTCCAATAGCCAAATAGTCACTTGTTCTGGGCATATACCTGGTTGCTAATTTCTCTCACAAAGTTTGGCAACACTGCTCTGTACATCAAGTGGTTCTCAAACTTCATGTCAAATTTGTTTTTGTTTTTCTTGTGACCCCCAAATGTGTGTTTAGCCATAGAAACCCATCTGAATATATTTTGTGCCAGGGACCCCCATACAAGGTTTATGTTGTTGTTAAAATGTTTCAAAAAAATATTAAAATATTTTCAAAACTATTCAAGATTTTTCAAAACTATAGCAGATCTACAAGTGGTGGAATAAGTAGCAAGACATTTACTTAACCACATAAACCCTAGCATCCCTATTCTGGGGCAAACATTCTGTGAAAATAGCCGATCTACAAGCTCAAACACACATATTGCGATGTTCTCTGAGCTTGTAGATCGGCTAGTTTAGGTGAAGAGATTTGGTATACAGAGGGAAGAAGTAAGGGCTATAGAATCTTGGGATCTCCAGTCAAGTATATTAAGTAAAAGTAGGAATACCACGGTGTAGAAATATTCTGTTACGGGTAAAGGTCCTGTATTCAAAATATGACAAGTATTCAAAAGTACAAGTATTCTCATGAAGAATAGCCCATTTTAGATGAATAAATATGACTTTATTGTATTATAACTATTGATGCCATAATGTGTAGTTAATGTTTCATCTGGAAAAGGATGGGCTTATATAAAACAGTTAATATACTGCAGGGCAAAATGGATCTATATAATACATCCTAATTTATTTATTGATCATATTCTATATTATGTGAATCTGCTAAATAACTAAAGGTACTATATCAAGTAAATGTAGTGGAGAAATAAGTACAACATTTGCATAAAAAATGTAGAGGAGTAGACTTATAAAGTAGCAGAAAATGTACAAGTACTGTACCTCAAGACTGTCCAGTACTTGAGTAAATGTACTTGGTTACATTACATTTCTAATGCTCTCACCTTAATCTTCATGGTGCTGGGGGCCAGGGCAGTGATCTCCTTCTGCATACGGTCAGCAATACCAGGGTACATGGTGGTACCACCAGACAGAACGTTGTTGGCATAGAGGTCCTTGCGGATGTCGATGTCACACTTCATGATGCTGTTGTAGGCGGTCTCATGGATACCAGCAGATTCCATACCTGGTAGGGAAAAGGCCCAAATGATGAGTTTTGAAAGACAAATAAAACATGGGGAGAGAGAGGGCAAACAGTGTAGGCAGGTGATAAGAGCCAAGATTCAAGAGATTGTATTCATCACTGATCACTGGCTCAGACATGTCAAGTCAAGGCACATTTTATTATAGCCCAAAATCACAAATACTGTCCCAAAGGGCTGTAAATAAAAACAGAACAATATTAAAAGCAACAATAATTAAAACCAAGGAGGGCAAAGTTTAAGTATAAACATGAGTGCAATGTATATACAGTACATACAGTACACGGGCACACAAGACTTTTCACCGGCATGTTTCACCGTTTATCCTGTACTGCCGATACATGGGTCATTATTAAATATAATATATAATAATATAATAACTCACCAATGAAGGAAGGCTGGAAGAGGGTCTCTGGGCAACGGAAACGCTCATTACCGATGGTGATGACCTGACCGTCAGGCAGCTCGTAGCTCTTCTCCAGGGAGGAGGAGGAGGCAGCGGTGGCCATCTCGTTCTCAAAGTCCAGAGCCACGTAGCACAGCTTCTCCTTGATGTCACGCACAATCTCACGCTCGGCTACGGGGTGAAAGTTCCCATAGTGAGAAAGAGAATTTTGACAACTGTTGACCAAGTTAAGCCTGATTTATACTGTCGATGATGGGAGTATACTGTACATTCAAAATAAGTATGTTTACTACATATAAGGCGAAGCTGTCTCGAGCATACCAGTTGTGACGAAGGAGTAGCCACGTTCAGTCAGGATCTTCATCAGGTAGTCAGTCAGGTCACGACCGGCCAGATCCAAACGCATGATGGCGTGGGGAAGAGCATACCCCTCATAGATGGGGACGTTGTGGGTCACACCATCACCGGAGTCCAGCACAATACCTAAAAGCGTGCGAATAAGCCCCAGGGTTATTCAGTGTTACATGCATGTCAGGGACAATTGGCTGCTATCTTTAAGTCATTTGTCACATCATAAACTGTGCAATGCCGATGACATCTGACAGATATTCTCCTCGTGACCCTGCCAGGGAGGAATTAACACCATGCCCTCGACAATGAGACAGTGATTCATCTGGATGAGTGTGTGTGTTCGACACTTGCCCTGGCATTACACAGGCTATAAATAAGTATCGGAGCTCTACTATTTCAGGAGACTGGATCAACCCGCCCGCATACTCTCTTAACACTGTGTACATATGGCATAGCTGAAGTGGGCCGCCGAGAGATGCTGCATGCGCGTACTGACCTGTGGTACGACCAGAGGCGTACAGGGACAGTACTGCCTGGATGGCCACATACATGGCAGGAACGTTGAAGGTCTCAAACATGATCTGCAACACAGAGCAAGGAAAATCAGTGGAAGCATGAACCAAAGCCTCACAGGCCAACCTCTGGCAACAAACCGCAAGAACAAGTTAGACGTGACGTTTTTGGGAAAATTAGTCGGGCTGCCCCCCTCATAGTGTTTATTTTTTTCCCATGCTGCATGAAATATTTATTGTATAATGATAAGCACATCTCTTCTAAGCTCTAGATATAACCCTTTAATTCAACTAGTCTATAGGCCAATAGTTTGTGAAATCAACATTAGAATGTGCACTTCTCAACCTCATCAACCTGAAAAGGCTGCTCTGCATGATGACGCAGTTTCACAGATTTGCTGATCAGTCAAGAAATTCCTTTAACTATTAGTCGACGAGTAATTTCTTTAGATGAGGACAGTGCTGAAAATTAGGGATTATGAGGAGGACGATGTGGTTGCCTACCTGGGTCATCTTCTCTCTGTTGGCTTTGGGGTTCAGGGGGGCCTCAGTGAGGAGGGTGGGATGCTCCTCAGGAGCCACACGCAGCTCATTGTAGAAGGTGTGGTGCCAGATCTGACATAGAGGACACACAACAACATTCCTTCAGTGAATAAGTGGCAAGCAGGCTACCGAAACAAAATAATTTGATATGTTAATGAGCTGCCTCGCGGAAGCCCCTGTGATGGCGGCCAAGAAGCCGCGAGCGTGTCGGCCACCAAGAATGTTGTCAATGGGTGTAAGCGCTGCCTTTTGCACACCTTCTCCATGTCGTCCCAGTTGGTGATGATGCCGTGCTCGATGGGGTACTTCAGGGTCAGGATGCCCCTCTTGCTCTGAGCCTCATCACCTACGTAGCTGTCCTTCTGACCCATACCCACCATCACACCCTGGAGAAAGTGAGAGAGTGAATGGAGAGATTAGAAGACCGCAATTGGAGATGGAAGATGCTCCTGTCTGCCATTTGTTTTCAAATGCTGAGCGGAGCCAGCGATGTCTTTCTAAAAAACAGCCGATATGTGTTGCTGTACCTGATGGCGGGGCCTTCCAACGATGGAAGGGAAGACAGCGCGAGGAGCGTCATCGCCGGCGAAGCCAGCCTTGACCAAGCCAGAGCCGTTGTCGCACACCAGTGCGGTGGTCTCGTCATCGTCACACATGGTTAGGCTTTATTGGTATGGTCTGTCGGGCATTGGGAAGACAGATGGTGAGATTAGTGTTAAGGTGAGTGTTTAGCGGCAGCTGTCCAAACCAGTGATTCTCACACTTGGATCTGCAAACCCCCAGGGGTCCATAGGATTTCCAGGGGGTCCACGAAACATCAATGAAACATTATTTTTTTGGAAAGGTCCAAACATTTTAAACGTGTCTGTTGATAATTTGAATGTGGTACTGCTTTATTGGCTGAATTACTACACCTGATAGACACTTGAGGCTACTGCACTGCACTGCACAACACAACACACTCTTTGCAGTGCAAAGCAAACCATCTTTCACATTAAAGGTAAACTCCAATTTGCTGAGCACATGTGTTAATGCACAATATGTTGCTAAATTAAAGGCAGATCAATGCAATGTTTTCCTCCATTTCAGGGCACATAAACCACACGTTTCATGCAAATGGGGACCACATAAACATTCTAATCTATAAAGGGGTTCTTGACTCCAAAAATGCCTTGTACTCTTCTTGGAAGCATAGCACAAAAAAAGGCCCTTCAAAGTGAAAAAAATCACAGACCCTTCATCACTGAAGTGCCACAATGAAGCCACTGGATTTGTTATATCCAGGAAGGTGACACAACCATAGAACATTCAAAGGTATTCACACTGTGATCAAGAGAGCCGTTTGAAATGTTGCCACGTCTGTCTCAAAGCTATTTTGAGAGAATTATCACTTGCAAACACTATAATGCAGGCCACTTGAATGGATGCTATGTATAGAGCGCTAATTAGACATGCCTTTGGATGTTATTTTGGTGCTAACCTTGCTGTGCAACTACTGATAGCATATCTCTACAGTCATGATGGTTCCTGGGACATCTCAGTGTTGCTGAGGTAGCACCAAAAAGGGGCATAACACTACAGACACAAGGCAAGACCTGTGATCTATTTTAAGGTCTACACCCCCCCTGTACCTAAAGAGGGTGAAACAAGTGACACAATGGAACCCCCGCAGAGCCTCTATCTGCTGCAGTTATTTCAGGTTTAAGAACCTGTGTCAGATCCAGGCCAGTGTCCAGCTGTCAGCACATGGGGGCATATTGTTTAATTACATGTCTCGTTGACCGAGCTGCCAAATAGCTTCATTCATTATATAAATATGTCAATTCTGCCCCCTTTTCTTTTTTTAGGTTTGTCATTTGTGACTTGTTTACAAAAAGCCATCTCATTCACAAGCTGATCTGCCCTGCAGAAATTAACTTTAGAAGCACAACATTGTTCCCTTTGCTATTTACTTCAGTGACTATTTACCCTGAGAGTTCATGCCATTTACCATGATTTTGCACTTGGAAGTCGCTCTGCATAAGCGTGTCTGCTAAATGCCTACATTGTAATTGTAATTGAACAGATCAACGACAATGTGTCTTGAATATATCATAGCTGTCCAATCATCTGATTACACATAAGCAGCGACTCCACTGATCAACGATTGCAACTAGTAATTCATTACTATATGAAAAAATATTCTCTAAAGCTGTTGAAATCACAACATCCATTCATTGCTCTAATACTCACTATTGGACAATCCAAACTATTCCAACACATGTGTGGACCACAGGAAGAGTAGCTGTTGCCATGTGTAACAGCTAATTGGTGATCCCAAAAACTTAAAAAACTAAAAAAAATCCATCCATGCTATGCTACATTGTTCTCCCATAGAAACAAGTTGTGAAATGTACTCACCAAGTTATGCTGGAGGACTGATGCTTCCACTGGGACGAGGAGGGAGGGTGAGGCTGGAGCTCTTAAATAATGCTCAGCCTGGGACCAAGGACCAGGGGCGGGGCTTAGGGTTCACACAAGTCCAAATAAGAGCTGGCAGCAAAAATCAACAAGCCATGAGGAGGCGACTGCCTCATCCCATACAGAGGGATGGGAGCCTCCTCTAAAATGGAGAGATGCTTCATTGGAAGGCAGTACACACAGTAAAAACCAGTGGTGGAAAGTAACTGAGTACATTTACTAAAGTACTGTACTCAAGTACAATTTTGAGGTATTTTCTTTACTTTACTGGAGTACTTCCAATTTTCAATAGTTTTACTCCACAGCAATTCTTTGAAAACTTTAGTTACTAGTTAGTTACTTTGTAGATTTTGATTATTATTACAAAACCAATTCAGACCGATATTCTTGCTACTTTCAAAGGATTTTTATACAGTTGAAAACTTAAATCGGACCTTCTGCATAATGAGTACTTTTTTTGGTACTTTAAGTATATTTTGATGCCAATACTTTTGTACTTACATTTTGAATACCGAACTTGTACTTGTAACAGATTATTTCTATAATAGGGTATCGATGTGACTACTACTTCCATCACTGGTGTCAGAAGAGTGTACAAAGGGAAACAAATGGACCCATTTGTACACTCTTCGGAGTTACATTAACACTAAGGATTTTACTGTGTACTGACTCATTTTTGATTAAATTACAGTGGATTTTGATTGCTACACAACAAAATCCTGAGTGTCAGTTTAACTGTAACTATAATCATTGACTCTTACAGGTCTCGTCATAAAGGTGGAAGCTCCAAAAACATCTAAAGATTTTGTCTTCACTGTATTGACATCCTAACAACAATGCATTGCCACAAAGTTCTGTATTTTGACTTTAATGACTGTAATGTAATGTAATGTATTTTAGTTTCCAATGTAACAATAATAATAAAGTCTAGTGTAGTATCTTTTATACAACAGAACATACTCAACCTACAAGGAATGAATGATATAATCATTAACATCAACATAGAACTTCACACACACACACACACACACACACACACACACACACACACACACACACACACACACACACACACACACACACACACACACACACACACACACACACACACACACACACACACACACCACACAGTTAAATCCTTAGTGTTCATTTATCACTTTGTCAGTCTGGGAACCTATTTGAAAGAGAGTCTTGAGAGATTATCCCTTTGTTACCCTGAGAGCATACAAATGGAAGCAAATGGACACGTAAGCGTCCATTTGGTTTGATTTGCACACTCTCAGAGTTAAATTAAAACACAGGATGTTACTGTAGTGTGTACTTATACAGATAATCCCATTAAATGGGATTATTTGTATAAGTACACAGTAACATCCTAATATAATAAGGACCAAAATAAATGCTGACGTGCAACACAAATTTTGTGTTGCACGTCAGCATTTATTTTAGTCCATGAGATGCATCCTATTCACAGGATTGAGTTGTAGTTTTTCTGTTTTTAGTTACAGTGACACACATTGCACCGTCGGTGTGACACTGCGGGTGGGAACCGCCATACAGTATCATAATACAACAGACACACACACCTATAGTAGGCCGGGTGGCCCGGCAGGGACACTGTCACTAGTGACTGGCAAAGGAGACGAATCAGACACCCATTCCTGGTGAGAGGCACTCGTTTCAACTCCCAGACAGTCGTTAGAACATTGTATATGTCAGTGGGCCGTGCTGCGGGGGCTGGTATGCGTGCTGAGCCCCCTTAACGCGTGGAACAGCTGATGGTAATGCCAGCTGGGGCCTATCTCTGATCTGACTTGTCTGAGTGGGCCCTGCTGGTCTGGATGCTCAGCCCCGATTGGCCCGGCATTCTCCTTGTAGGGTCATTGGTGAGCCACGGTGTCATTGATGTACAGCCCCTGAGTTCCCCCCCGGGTGGGGAGTTAGCAAATTGGAAATTCCTTATTTGTTCTTTTCCATTTTCAGGGACATTTTTATTGATGTATATTGTACCGTGTGTGGTAACACTCTCATTTCTTTAAGCAATGTTCCAAACTTGTATATGCTTTTAATTTAAAAAAGAACTATGCATTCCTTTTTAAAATGTAATGATGGGCTCTGAGGTACGGGCAGTTTGTAGCAGTGCCTCATTATTATACTTTGTCGTATAACAGAGTCGCGCACCAAAAATTGCAGATCTACAGGCTCACAACACACCACGGTGCATCACATAGTGAGCTTTTAGATCTGCTATTTTTGCTATATGTATGATGGAGTATAGCTTAAAATAAGCATTAGGTTATGTCATCATTGCAGAGAGTATGTGAGAGCATTCCCCTGTTCCAGGCAGGCTGTCCCACCAGAGTCAGACCCCCAAAGCCTCTTATTTATAGCTGTATTTCCTTTCAATATTCAGAGATAGGTGCTGGATGCAGACACTATGGAGAGCTCATAAGCACCTCAGTCTTCTAATGGGCTTTCACCAAATTGTCATATACTGTAAGTTGTGATGAAGTTGAGGTGGGATGGACATTTGCAGTCATCTATAGATGATCCGACATTTTGTTGGTTTGATTACCGTATTTCAACTAACTGTTGGTTTGTTTAAAGGCCTACTGCTTGGTGATTTGAATATTGGCGTTTGTGTAAGCATACTTACTGTTGTATTATCATTTTTACTTTTTACTTACTGACATACTTATCTTTAAGCACATGCTTGTATTAGTTTGTCATTATTCTTTTCTCTACTGATGTAATAGAAACTAAAGGTACTTGTTTTACGAATAAAAATATTTTCCTCTATAAATTCCTGCTAAACACAACAACTTGTCTGTTCGTTGGAGCAAACAAGCATATGGGTTCCCCATATGCTTTTGGGGGGGTCCCCAGATGACAGTTAAGTGACAATTTAAGGACTTTTAAGATATTTTTTATGTGGAAAATAGCAGATCTACAAGCTCACAATATATGTGAGATATTTTCGCAAATAATTATCTGTGGAACCGAGTCAAACTAAATGTAATGCCTCAACTCCTACAATTCCAAGTGCTTGTCAGTTCAAATATGATAATTTTGGGGGGGTCACAGTCAGAAAATGTTGAGAACCACTGGGAGGATATCAGGATGCAATGCATGTTATACAATATTATGTGAAGCTAGCTGTATAGTGAGGACAGTTAACATAACTTGTCTGAAAACATTTATGTGGAATGGTTTGTGACAAATATACTGGTGAATGAAATATCATATCCAAAATAACCTTTTATTCTAATTGAAAAGGTATAGTTGTGGAAAAGGCAAGCTGAAACCATTTATGAACAGCTGATTAGCAATGGGCTACTCAGCCTATCCCAGTTTAACATGACAAAATTGCTAGTTAGGCGAAGCCAATCACCTTAGTTTTGATTTACAGTCAGCTTGATAAGAGCAGTTTACACCTGTTTAAAGTTTATTTTCTGTACAGACCTCCTCACGAAGTGAACATTTTTTGTTGTAAGTATTGTTTTTGCAGATATTTGGGTTTTGTTTGAATGTTTTTAACTCCAGAGACTGTTGGCTAAAGCTAAACCCAAGACTATATATTTTCATTTTTCCCCCCAGTTGACCAAACCATCGGCCGCATGGCCATCAACGGGCCAAACGCCATCCAGCTGATGGCCACCATCAACCAAAACAGGGTGAGACTATGAAACTAAGAGTAAACACATGAATGTTCATTTGGTTACATTTGTACACTCTTGGAGTCACAAATTGCCTAACACTTTAAGAAAATGTAAAACTTTATTTCCTCTCTTTAGGCCCTGGTTGGTAATTTGAGATCAGAGGGCATGGCCTGCTGTCTCACACCCTCAAAGAGGTGAGTGATGATCACAATGCTTCTCAGCGATAACTTTTATACTGTGGGAAAGCCTGTTTATTTCCCTTTTAAATGGTGCTCCATTTTTATGGAACATGCATTTGTGGGATGAGAGGTGGAGGTGTTAGCCCAAAAAGCAACAGCTAGGGAAGATATTGATCTACCACAATGGGTGCTTATCAACAATCCAACTCATTAACACTCTTCTGCTATTTGACGACACCACATGGCAACGGGAAACCTGAGGTGTTTACATATCAAAGTGAGACTCACAAAGCATTCCTCAGCTGTTGTAGTGGGGGGAAAGAGAGATCCATATGTAGGTGTTTTCAAATCACCTTGACAGTTGCGGCCAGAAAAATTTGGGATACATGGAGTACGGGGGTCTAAATTAAGACCTCCAGGCCATTAAGGGGCCTTTCCACTAATCTTATCCGAGGGACAGGCCTTCATTTTCCCCATATAGTTTCGGGCCACTACGCAGCCCTCACACCGCCAATCCGACCAATATGTCTGAGTTATAGTGTTGGGGGCTTTGTCAGAGTACCTGTTGTACCCGTCTGTCTGTGTCCCTTTTGTGGCCATATATGGAGCTATCTGTCTGTCTATGCACATTATCATATATGGGCATAGCAGTCGGATCTGTGGCTCTGGACAACCCGATCTCTGTATCTGTCAGTCGCTGATGTCTGATGCCATGACAACACATTGAGCTTAGACAACACACTCCATACCATTCTATTGGTATCCTATCCTATATTACAATTGCCTAATAATGTTGATGTAGAAAACATTCAGGGCATATTTGCCAGCACTAGGAGATCCCCATAGATGGAGACAATCGACCCGCAAGTCGTCATAGAGACCTAAACGTGCCACATGCACGGAGTCTGACATCAGCAACCTCTGCCCAGATCTCCATATAAAGAGATAACCGTCACGTCCAGGACTGACAGCATAGTCCCATATTCGGGCATAATCCAAGTGGGCGGTGGATGGTGGCTGGGCGGATCGCGGACCTTGGGGGCCCCATCAGTATGACTCAGACATAACCATATATGGAGTTCCCACTGCAGCTGCACCCAAATACGGCATGTGTCATGCTGACTGTGACAGCAGTTAACTATTTAATAGTGCATCAGATCAGCACCTTCTGATGCTTTTCCATAGTGGCATAAAGGCACACAGCATCTCTGTATCTGTCAGTATCTGTCAGTCACTGATGTCTGATGCCATGACAACACATTGAGCTTAGACAACACACTCCATACCATTCTATTGGTATCCTATCCTATATTACAATTGCCTAATAATGTTGACGTCCTTGATGTTAAAGTCGAGAGCAGTTTCAGGTTTGCTGGTACCATGCCAGCTATCTGCCTGTGAGTCACCGAGGTTTGCCTCCAAGAAGTCTGGTGGCAGCAGCAAAAACCTCGGAGGAAAGAGCCCTGGTCGGAGATACGGATTCACGAAATTGGATGGAAACTTTGCCCATGCTGGCAACATCCTTGCGACACAGCGTCTGATGAGGTATCACCCAGGAGCACATGTGGGGATGGGAACAAACAACACGCTGTATGCCCTGGAGGATGGTATAGTAAGATTCACTAAAGAAGTATACATCCCTCCACCACGCAGCCCGGAGACCTGGAAGGTCATCACCAAGCTGCCCAAAGGTGCCGTACTCTACAAGACCTTCGTCAACGTCCTGCCCGTCAAACAGGAGGGCAAGTTCAAACTGGTGGACATGGTCTAAGCCTGAGCGGACTGCAATAAAATGGGACATTATTCCCATTCTGTGGACTCGTCATTGCCATGGCGTCGTCGGCATTATGAAAGAAATGCCGGCATTACACAGAGGCTGCAGAATATTGGATGGAAAAAAGCCAATCAACACATCAAAATTCTAATATACTGAATTGCTGTTTTGTTCAGACTATTGCTGTTGGATTTAAGTTTTTTTTTCTTCTTCGGTTATGTTTGATTATTCTTTCCATCCACACACGCTGCACTACACCATGTTCCACTCATGCACACTTAGGCTACACAACTGATTTACTGACACCTTACTGACACCTACTCCACACCTTATTGGATCCGTAAATTGAAAATCTGCTGTTATAATAAAGGCTTGTTTTGATAAGACAGATTTGAAGTGTGTAGGATTCTCTCTCTCATCTCTGTGTATTAATATAGACAGTTTAACCATTTTTCATCCTGGCGTCCCTATTTTGGACATGCCAAAACTTTACAAATGCTTCAATTTTTTTAAAGATATAAATCGTTTGAAAAAAGTTTTTCTAGAAAATGCTGTATATGTAATGGTCTGTACAACACATTTCATGTCTTCAATGCAACACTGTAACCCCAGTTTTGTTGTCTGCATTGATATGTCCACGCCCCACTATTGCCATGGTAATGTCCTGATCTACAACCCCATATACGCAATGTTTGTCTGTGATCCACCTACTTAGCACTGACGAAGGTTCCAGGACCGAAACGTTTGCTTTTTAATTAACTATGAGCACGCAGCACTTAATGAGCATTTAAAATAAAGAAAATATATTTTCTTAAGTCTCTATTAAAGGATTTTTCCTTAAATGTTTTTTGCAGTGAGCGAGTCTTGTTTTGCCAGTTTTCCTCTCTATATTTTTGAGACCACCGCACCTGCAGTCAGCCGTTACCAAAGGACAAAGAAGGGCGCAACAGTTTTCCCTGTTCTTTAGTGTTTGATATATCACAGCTATTGGAGCAAATATCAACTATACAGTACATCGTTAAGTATTTTTGGCATGATGTTTAGTATGGAGTGAAAACAGAAGGGGGCACAGTATAGAGCCCTGGGGGACTCCGGTCTAATAACTATAGGGGTTTTAGTGGGTCAAAGGCAGGAAAAGCTATGAGCAAGTTTCAAGTCCCTTCAAGTTGATTTGAATATTGTATTCAAATGAATGGATCCAGTGACTTCCTTAAACATAATAAACCACGGTATGATTTGATCCAATATCATTAGCAGCGCATACTTTTTTGTTTGTTTTTATCCTGAATAATAGTTGTGTTTGGCAGGCCATTACATGGATTGTTTATCAACTTAAACACCTTGTGGGTGACATTGGGGTATAGCTCGGTTTGATTGATTGATGTACTTTATTTAGTAAGACATGAGAACAACAGTACATGGAAGTACAAATTCGCAATACAAGGTTTACTAAACTGGAAGACTCATTAAAGCACTGGGCTTGTTTCAAATTAGTTCCCCACGCACACAAATCATGATGACATATAAGAGACAGACAGATATACACACTACTATAGAATGTCATACAATCAGTTTACAGGTTACTGGTATGAAGAGTGAAAAATATGTACAAAAGAAGAAAGAGAGAGGGGGGGTAGGGGGGTAGGTTAGGTTAGGACATGGGGTAGGTTAGGACTTGGACAGGGGCCATTTTTCAATTGCAGCCTCCTGAAGGTGTATCTTTAGGGCAGTTTTGAAAGAGAGTAGGGTTTTACACTCCTTTACTCCTTTTGGTAGGGCATTCCACATTTGAATAGCATGAGAACGAGTTACTTCCCTTTGTTGAGCCAAAAAAGGGTTGGACAAGGTTTGTGGAGCTGCCTCTGGTGTTGTGATCATGGACATCATTAACATTTTGGAAGTATTTTGACAAATACAGGGGGATCCCAATGTTGTGGTGTATCTTGAAGACTAGGCCCATAGCAAGTTGCTGTACTCTGTCCTCAACCCTAAGCCATCCAATCCTAGCAAAGTGAGCAGGGGTTAGATGGGTTTTGTAATTGAGGCCAAGAAGTAGCCTTACAAGTTTGTTTTGGGATGTTTGGAGCCATGTTTTTAAGGCCTTGGAGGTGTTGTGATACCACAAAGTGCATGCATAATCATCTGTGCTGTTACTTTATCTTATTTGCATTTTTGCACAACAAACAAGTTTGATCATTTAAGCTGTATTGTGTATTCAAATTCCCCTCATCATAGTCTACCAAATCCCATCACTGAATTTAACAACTGAGATGGTCACAGAACATATGTTCATCCAAATTATATTAAAATAAGGGAGCTTTTGATGAAAATGTGTCACGGGCGAGTTAATTCTCAAACGGTGTCCATCGACAACATCCAGCCACTAGATGTCGCACTATACTCAACTATACCAAACACTGCTGTCTAGTTGAATGAAGTGGATGCTTTTAAAGCATTAATTTCGAATGTTGTGAGGAAACAGTAGTAGTGAGGAGACAACTGAATATTTCGTGTTCATTTATGTTGCAACCTGCATAGCTATAGGTTTAGTTTAGGCTGTAACGTTGTCCTATCCACACTTTAAGGACAGGCCCCCCATTTCATAAGATTTTATCTCAAGGAAGGGCCCCAATCTACACTGAGCCTGTGGTGTAATGCAGTGGTGTAAAAAGTACTACATTTTTTACTCAAGTAAAAATAGCAATACCACAATATAAAAATACTCTGCTACAAGTAAAAGGCCTGTGTTCAAAATGTTACTTGAGTAGTACAAAACTAACAACTAAGCTAAATCTAAAATATAGCCTAAAAATAAAAACATGTTTAGTTTAATTTTTGCCAGAATAGACATGAAATTGTCTTTTCTTCCACCAGCTTCAGGAGCGTTATCCAGCGAACATTGAGCGGCAAGAGGGACTTAAAGAGGCGCTGTACCTTGGCCAGGACACGGAGGCGAGGCAGTATACTTTTTTTCGTTCTGCCCGTCAAGATGACGAAACTGGCTGATTTGGGTCTGCTCGACGAGGGATGCCACTATATATCCCTTGAGTAGACTCCAGTTTACCACCGCACCGCTGCGCTGAGGTCGAGGTTCACCCAGTTCGCCCATCTGGAGTCTGTACCTCGTGGCTGTGATGGTGGTAAGGGTGACGCTGACCACAAACTGCTGGGCTGAGCCGTAGGCACGGCTCCGTTGGAGGCCAGCGTCGTGCTGCCTGGCCCGGAGGTGACTCTGCTGGTAGCGAGGGTCCACAGCAGTCTCTTCCTCTTCCTTGGTTGTTGCGATGTGAAATGGCCTGGCAGTGACTTACAGGGTGTAGAGGGGAAAAAAGAGCAGACCAAGTACAGAGTGAAAGGTCAAGTTTACAAAGTATTGTGGGTTGAAGTTGTTAAATGTCTGAAAATGCACATTAACATGAATCAAGCATTAAAAAAAACATTTATTGACCCTGGTTGTAATGAATTTGAACAATGTTCAACTTGCTGAGGTCAAAAATAGATAGCACGTTGCTTGTAAGAAAAAAACTACAATTTAATCACATCACATTAAATAACAGCCTTAATAAACTGGAGCTAAAAGAGAGCGTGAGGAGGGAGGTGGGCTGCTTCCATGCCTTACAAAGACCAAAAATAAAGGTTTACCAGAACCAAGGTTCAAACCCACAACCTTCAGCTTTTGGAACCCCTTCTTTTGTCTTGTGCCAGCAGGTTTTTCACACTAATGCACTGTTTGAGGTAATATTTTATGTTGAAGGGAGAGGTAGCCGATCAAAAGATGAAAATCCACAGCAAACACCTCTCCCCCTGACAGAATGACTGCATCTACACAACTGAAATTTAAGTTACTGTTTAAAACCATCCGTTTTAAACTTTTTACTCTGCACCCCGATTTTCTATGTTTCATTTAAGTAATGTCATTAAGTTTATAGTTTTCCTCATATACTAATTTCTTCAGTTTCAGACAGAGGTGTTGTGCTACTTTTAGAATTGGTTTAGGGCATCTATACCGCTTGTTTCCCTTGACACCAAATATCTTTGCCAAAAATAGCCGATCTACAAGCTCACAATGCATCGCAGCGCAATGCGTTAGATCAAGTTCAAGTGGTTTTGACCAAACCCCAAATCCTAACTACACCCCTGCCATAGCTCTATGGTTTAATTCCTTCAGGGCGATAAAGACTAATCACCCTCTCTGGGTTTATTTATTATTGGAACACCAAAATGCATAAAATAATATTATATCCTTAATTGGTATAGAGGAGAAAGGGGTGGGGTACACTGGGTGACTATGTGGGCTGCACTTGCAATCAGGGTGACTTGTGTGAAACTTAACCAGAGAAATATAGGAGTTGTACATGTACAATTCTTGATATTAGTATCAGTATGATTAGAAGTCCAGAATACTGCTTGATAAAATTGACATCAGAAAGTCTATTAAACATGTCTTTAAAAAAAAAGAAAAAAAAGCAGCAACATGTTGAGAAATTCTTGTTTAAACACAGTTTATTTTTTTCCTTCTCTTCAACAAACAGTTATTTTTTGCAATTGTCCAAGTAAGTATCATAAAATGTATAAATAAAAGGCAAGCATCAAGAAAAAAAATATCTAAAAACGTCCAGTCATACCATAATCAATCGTACATCTTTAAGCTTCTTTTCTACTATCTAATACCAAGCTAAATATAAACCCAAAACACATTGTTTTAGGCTGATATGTTTCAATATTGCTAAGCTCCTTCTAAACCCAAACTAAAGTAAAACATGTTTAAGGCAACAGCATAACAATCTTTCCCAATAGACCCTACATACAAAGCAAATAAAATGGAAAATAAATTAAATGTATATCCTGGTTAATCAAAGAAGGAATGTGTAAGACTTACAGTTTCACCAGCCAAGGTCTGAATAGTACACAGTACAAATCCGGTCTTAATTTACCCGTGTAAAAATTAACCACTTTAATACTGTCACCCCTATTTTGGGCACGTTACTGTACATGCGAGCATTTTCAAAAAAAGTATTTTTTTTTCTCATTACAGAACTACAATCTCACAATGCATCGCATAGATCAACGGTTTAAAAAATGTTTTCGTAAAAAAAGAAAATAGGGCTTAAGTGGTGAACAGAGGGTTTGACTGTGTAGGGACACGATATAAGGTTCAAACTACAGATCGATGGGTTTAGTGGCAGACAGCAGCCTCGTTTGATTGAGAGGGTTCCGAGGAGAACCTCTGTAATGACACGCGTCTTTCTCTGCAACCTGTCGCACCCGAGTCTCCACTGAAACCTTACCGGCCAGGACAGAGGACTGCTGCTGGACCTTATTGGTCATATCACTCAAGGCACACGCCTTGGGTTTACGGGCCACGGTGCTGGGCTTTTTGGGCGGGACCGGAGGCGGCTTCTTTATGACCTTAACGGCGCCGGCGTGGGACGGTCCCGGTGGTGGTGCTTCGCCGTGGAACAGCTGGAGCCGAGCGTCAGAGGAGAGACCACTCTCCATGCTCACTGCCTTCGTTACGGGGCTTCTAAGGCTGGAGGGCCTTCTGCTGTCCCCCAGGAGAGAGTTTATCCGGCGGACAGACTGGCGCACGGGGGTACGCTGGAACTTGAGGGGTGACCTGATGTTTTTACCCTTGGAATCTTTGGGAGAGTAAATGGTGAGCTGGTTGAAGCGTTGGACGTGATCGAGCACTCTGAGCCTCTGGGTCTCCAGGCTACCCTGCAATTCAGGTGGCTGCTGTTCTTGGGCTTTGGAAGAGACCTTCGTGGACAAATTGACGTCGCTGCGTACCGCGCTGTGCTCAGGAGGCGTGGCGAGGTCACCAACAAGTTCCGGGCCTGGCCTGCATGGAGTGGACTGCGACCCCAACGAGATGGCCAGTTTGAAGTGAGCGGGACTCTGGATGTCCAAGGCATCGATCAGTCTGCTGCTGTTCACAGTCTCAATCTCGTCCCTCGTCTGTCCGGCTACAGAGTTATCATTATGGCTGCCGACAACAGCGCAAATGGAGGATTCATTGTCATTCTTAGCGGGAGTGCAAAATGCACCCATGTCAAATAGTGCACTGTCTATATGCAAAGGAGACA
This sequence comes from Gymnoscopelus microlampas, assembly GCF_963454915.1. Classification (NCBI taxonomy): domain Eukaryota; kingdom Metazoa; phylum Chordata; class Actinopteri; order Myctophiformes; family Myctophidae; genus Gymnoscopelus; species Gymnoscopelus microlampas. Next base: position 34,212,196 of record NC_139957.1, read on the forward strand.
ACTGGGCAATTTCAATCTGGCCAAATGTGATGTTTTGGTCATAAGCTAGCTGCCTCTGCTGTGTAGGGACAGCGGATGTCTTGGTGTCTATTGACTGAAATTGCAGTATAGGAGTCTTTGGCGGTGGCATCAAGACGCTCTCAGAGGGCTCGGTAAGGTTCTCCCCACAGCGGCCGTTGAGGTCCTGTGCGCCAGCTCGCAGGTCACCGCCGGGTTCTGCCAAGCCCGTCTTGATCTTGAGCAGAGTCGGACGGTTCCGGGTGTGCACTTCGGTGATGGAGGCCTCGCTCTCCAGGCTCTCTGCACTGGAGGCACAGCACAGCTTTTTGGGAAGGCTGACCGCCAACGGAGGCTTGGATACCATGATGGCAGGCTCAGAGGAGTAGTAGTTGCTCTTGAGGCCCCTGGTCATGGGGGTGTCTGTGAAGGATCCCCCGCTGAACACCTGGACTCCGTCGGGTGTCTCGGCGCTCCATGAGGTCTGGAGGGCGCTTATATCACACTGGGGCGTCAGCAGGTTATCTTCAGACTTACTGAAGTACTTAGAACCTACAGAGATGAGGGACAGTAGCATCAAGAGATGAGGGACAGTAGCATCAGTCTAAGATCATTTGCAGCATTATGTTGATTATGAACTTCTAATTCTATCAAAGCCGATCGAGTTCTTTATGCAGACTCACTCTTGGACTCGCTTCCCTTATGCAGGAAAGCAGGGCTGAAGTCTTTGTCTTTGGTAGCGCGGAAACTGGTGGTGCTCTCCTGAGTGGCAAGTCGCCAGCCAATGGACTCGGCTCCCTTTGTCAGCAGCATGGAAATGAGAAATGAAGGATGAAAGATGAAGATCGAGAGATTACACTTAGTTAGTTAGTCGTGTTGTTAAAAAGAGCCCTGCAGACGTTATACAAGTGCAATACATCATGTTAATTCTGTGAATTTTTGGGTTAGTTCTTCAGAGGGTGATCACGTTCACTCAGAAGAAATGAGATTGGTTTGTTGCTCATGAATCATTTTATTAAGTCACAAATATACATAGCAGTAATGCAAAAGAAAATGTCCCCAAGGGGTAGCTGGCTCAGACAGCCTAGTGCACACCTTGTGAACCACAAGGATCCGAGTTTGAATCCAACTTGCAAGTTTGGCAAGTTTCTCTCTGCTCTAGCGGCCTCTAGGGTCTCTCCTCTCTCTGTCCTAACAGTCTCTCCCTCTCTCTGTCTCTTTACACTTTCCTATCTAAATAAAAGGATAAGGAAATCCCTAAAACAAACCCCTAACAGCTCATGCAACCCAAGTACCCAAAACCAAGTTAAGCTCAGTTTAAGTCCATCCGGTGTAATATATTACATTATTTCAGTCTGAATGTTAAAACATTGCACATCCTACAAAATTAGGATTGAGAAAGTAAAATGTGTCATGGCTTGTAAGATTATTTAAATTACAAGTGATATTATTTTTTACAATCATAAATGTAAATCTTTTCCAAAAACCTGAAGGTCATGCTCACATTATTAAAAGAAAAACTAGGAGTCCCACTCATAACCAAGCAAATAGCAAATAAATTCCAACAAAAGTGCCACAGTGCAATACTGTACCCTACAAATTGCACCATACATGCATAGATATGGGATTAATGTTTGATTAATACAATTAATTGAAACGGCATCAATTTGGGGCAAATTGTCATTTGTTCATCTGGAATGTGAATGTTTTTTAGGGTTTTTCAGGCAACCACACTTACAGCTTCTTTGCTGCTTTTCCCAAGGCTAAAACGTGAACGTAGAGACTTGCGAGGTGCTTCTTTCTTGTTGACTTTGGGAGAAAAGCAACCAGCTTTGCCAGACTCCACCCTGAAAGATTAAGTAGATTAATGTAATAAATCAGATTATGTGTAAACTGTACAGTTCTCTTTCATTTTTTTATATATATATATATATTAAAAAAAAAAAAAAAAAATATATATATATATATATATATATATATATATATATATATATATATATATATATATATATATATATATATATATATATATATATATATATATATATATATATATATATATATATATATATATATATATATATTTTTTTTTTTTTTTTTTTTTAATTATTATTTTAAGACCGGTTGTGATTACTTTTTCAATCATGGATAGTCGAGATCATGTTGATCATATAGTACCTGTTGACTGCATGCCTGTTGCTCAGTCGTCTGCTCTTCCTCCTTGCAGACTGTCTGCTGGACATGGCGTTATGGGAGGAATCCAAGACCTCTGAGGAACCACACGCTGCAATTATTAAAGAGAGAAAAGGCAACAATATTCAAAATTCGCAAGTTCATAATTATTATACTAGACAATCTCCATCCTTCCTTCAGCCGTACCACTCATAGCCAGTTCTCCATTAAAGACAGAGGTTCTTTACTCTGGAATGCGCACATACTTAATGCCAACTCCTCATCTTCACTTATAGCCAACTCCTCATCTTCACTCAGTAACTTTAAACATAGACTGATGGCCAGCCTGATGAATCAAGTCTCTCCACTTGCTTCTACCATACAATGTAGCCCTACTTCTGCATGCATAGATATACACACACACACACTCAACTCACGCACCCACACATTCAACTGCACTCAAGGTACTTTTTGTTTGTCGTGTCTCATGTTTGATTACTATGTTTTACTACTTGTTTATTATTTTAGGTGAGAACCTTATAAGCCCTATATGGGTTTACTGTCTCACTTGCACGTATATCGGTGTTTTAATAATGTTACTTTTGTACTATTTTTAATTGTGCGAATAAATAAATAAATCAAAATACAAAAACCATACTGTCTGATGTGTAGTGGAAACACAAATAACAGCCCATTTGACCAAACATCCATACCTGATCTGGGAGTGGAGGTTCCACTGAACAGAGTGTTGGGAAGTAAGTCTATACCAAGGTTCTTTTTAATGGATCTACGTTTCTTGTGTGAGAATCCAAAGCTTTGACCCGTTTCCAAGGGCAGTTTTCGCTTGGAGTTCGGCGTTGCGATCACAGGAGTTGCAGAGGAAAAGACTGGCAAAAATCATAAAAGAATCAATGCACCAACAGTATAATGAGATTTAATGATCTCCTTATTTGATCACATCCGCAAACTCATTCTGCACCAAGATAAGTTAACTCATTGAGTGCCATTCACGTGTTTCACATGTTTTACCGCTATGGTGCAACGTGCCAATCACGTGTTTCACGTGTTTTTGAAAAAAATAGTAAAAAAAAACACCCCCAAAAAAAAAATCTGTTTTTGGTCAGAACCCAAGATATCATTATCTGAAGATTTTCAGCTCCATCCACTCCTTGTTTAACTTATAACTGAAAAAGGCTGTATCTCGCTTCCAAAGCACCTTTTTTTTACTTTGGAAAAAAAGAGAAAAAAAAGAAATCGCACTGGCCAGAAATAGCCAGAAATAATTCTTGCACTCAGTGAGTTAAGAGTAGACAATGAGCAGACGTTGAAGCTCCAGGAAGACAATTAGCACGAATGACAGACAGACAGGCAGGCAAAGAGCGAGGCAGCCCAAATCCAACAGGCAATATTCAATTATTCAAATCAAACATATCATTCATTATCAAGGCAGTTGTGAATCAATTGCAATACAGTCAAGCTCATTAAAAAAAATGTAAACAGGTGAAGTGAAAACTCAGTGGATGCGAGCTAGATAAGATGGTTGATCTGTCATCATGCTACGAGTAGGTCTATGCTACGGTTGAACAGGCGGAAAACACTACCAGACCTCTATACCTACCATATCTGTCTGACTGGGGACTATTTGTCGGTGTTCTGTTCGTTTTTAACTTATTCAGAGCACCATTGACCACATCTGAAATGTGAAACAAACCAAACCATATATAGCATCTCTGTGCTAAAGCCATTTTAAGATAGCTACATCTGCATTTAATTCGATAAATTACATTCTCTGTCATAGGGTTGGGCGATACGACTTATATCACAATTATTTCAAACGTTTGCCTCGATTGCAATTAATTAACGATTATAATAAAAATAAATATTACACTGTGACCTTGTAGATCTAATCATTGATACATACCATTTAAAAATATATATATATTTATCAAAAAAAAGATAACTCATTTGATTAACCTACATGAGCAAGATTAAGTTGTTTATTGGTTCTAAATATCAGTTTCTAAATGTTTTCAGTCAATCGCCAGGCACTACTCTGTCATACCTCCCAAACTGCGCCTACGTCTCCTCTTCATCCCCGAGTTTGTGTCCAGTTCCTCGGGTCCGTCTTGTGGAGGGGACAGAACGCTGGCCTCACTGCCCATCATGGCTGGAACTTTCTCCACGAGGAACTGTGGTAACACTCCTATGACACAAACCAGTACAAAAAGTCAACGATTACATTTTAGTAATCAAATGTGTGTTGTGTCATGTAAACGTTTCTAACATGCGCTACAACTCTATGAAAAATGACAATGCTCGTCTTTATTGTACATTATAAATTTGTTTTGCGGGTAAACATATTGTTCCACTGCAGACAGCTTGGTGGGAGACAACAGTTGTAAACAAATACAGGTGATTATCATTAAATTACAACCATGGCCAATAAGCTGTGGCCCTGCCCTAATGGCATATACATTCAATAATATTCGGCGAAAACAACATCTAACTGAGTTTGTAGATCGGCTATTTGAAGTATATAGGGTAGAAAAGTGGTTAACCATCATTTTGTTGTCTAAATTAACCCATTAAACCAGAAAAGCATCTGTCATTTTAGATGTTTGCATTGGCTCTTCAAAAATAGCAGACATACGTGAGCTTGTACATCTGAACTTTTTTTTAAATCTTGAAAGTGTGAGAACTACTGATTTAGAAGGCAATTGTAGCCTCAGGTCTTAAAGGAATAGTTCACCCAAAAAGAAAAAAAAGCTATCCATTTGTCACCCCATGGAGACTTGAATTAATGGATTTTTTTGTTTTTGTCACATTCCTAAGCCAATAATTTGATGACCAGCGGACCAGTAGGCAGCGGTTCCAGTCGGAGACACAAAGGAGACTCTTTGTGTCTCCTACCGGAACTGCTGCTTGTCATCAAATTATTGGCTTAGGAATGTGACAAAAAATAAAAAATATCCATGGATTCAAGTCTCTATGGGGTGACTAATCGATAGGAGAAAAAAAAGTCGTTTTGGGGGTGAATTATCCCTTTAATGTGTTAATGGAATCGTTTAGAAATGAACTGTGAGTCGTACCGAAGTCCTGAGCGCTCTCAATGAAGCAGTGGATGACTGCTGCCTGCAGCTTGAGGCGCTTCTCTGTGCTGGAGTTCATCTTCTCAGTTCCCTCTCCAGAGTGGAGGAGGTTAGGGGCCAGGATCAGAGACAGGTTGCTGCTGTCCATCTTATTCTCTGCACTCCTATAGGGTAGGCACAAGGCAAGGCAGTTGTATTTGTATATAGCACATTTCAACAACAAGGCAATTCAATGTGCTTTAGCAAAGGAAACACAATTATAAAATGCCATTAGGATGCATACAACTAAATAAGTAAACAATGTATAGATACAGTTACAGTGCAGAAGAGAAAAGAAAATAGAGGGGAAAAAAACTCAAAGGCAGCGGCTTTAGTTGTGTTTTAAAAGAAATAAGAGTGGCAGCAGAGCTGCTGTTTTCTTGGAGTTTGTTCCAGATATGTGGTGCATAAAAACTAAATGGTGCTTCACCATGTTTATTTTTGGTTGTAGGGAGAGAAAGCAGGCCTTTCCCAGATGACCTGAGGGGTCTGGTTGGTTCATGATATCGTACAAGACCAGAAATGTATTTTGGCCCAAACAGCAATCACAGAGTACAATTGGAATCGGATTCCATGTATTGGCCAGGGAATTTGACTTGGTACATTGATCTCACATAGAAGAAAAGATCTGGAAGAATATTAAAGGTATGGAAAATGTTAAAAATAAATATAGGCATAAAGGCAACACCGACAATTGGGTCAGACCAGGTGTGAGCAGTATGGGCAAAGTCAAAATCAGTCTAATATTACCTCTTGGACACATTGTGGAGGAAGTCAAAAAAGTAGCGCAGTACGCCGAGGTTTCTGTCGGGCAGTATGCAAGACAGCAGCAGTGTGGCGGCGGTGCGGTCTGCCTCAGTGGTCAGCTGCTGGGCCTTGAGAAAGGCCTCATGCAGCTCTGTGGGCAGAATGGGTTCCGGTAGCTCCCTGAAAAACTGCTTCACCAGGCCGGCCACGTCACATGGAATCGCAGTTGACAGACACTCCTCGCCCGCATCCAGCTTGGCCTGGGGATCGAAACAATGCCCCCCATTGTGTTACGGTTAAATTTATACTCCAACAGTGTCGCTTCACAAAAATGCATGTTTTGAACTCAAACAATGTTCGCCTTTGGACCTCCCTCGGGGTCGCGGTCACCGAATGAAAGCAAGGTCAACGTAAGCCATCACTCACCCTGAGTGCTTTCAGACGAACAATGGAACCTGACTTTCTGAACAGACCCTCTGTGTCTACGTGCGCCAGCAGCAACATACAGGCATCAACCAAAAACCTGAGAAAGCAGAGAGATGAAATTAAATATTTTGAACAGGAACATTAACGGACATTATCTGCTGGCTTTTAGACGAGCTTTCTCCACTTGCCTTGGTACGCCCCCATGTTCGATGTTATACTGTGGTAGACTCTCCAGCGGCACTCCAAAAACCTTCGCCTGAGGGAGGAAAAATGCATTACACACAGCATTTCAGCATTCATAAGTCAAAAGGACAAATTATAATGCATCAAAAGTGACATTGATTGAATGTGCCTCTTAAGTCTCTCAAGCCCAAACATGTGATCTTTAATCTCGGATGAGTGAGTGTGCTTGGAGTTCCCAAGATTCAAGAGGTTTATTCGTCACATGCTCATACAAGTATGTGCAGTCAGTGAAATGTTCTCTGTGAAGGTTAGATGTCCTTTGCCAGAGGCTGTCAGGTCACAGGTGTTTTTAAATCAAATGGATCTTAGATAGACAGTTGGGCTAATCCCTCCTCTGGATGTCAGTTGGTGTGATTTTACAAAATGAGTCCTGAAATGTGGAAGTTCACATTTGAAAAGGAACTGGCTCTATTGCAGAGCACACCTTGTGACACTTTTAATTTGTTTACCAGTATCAAACCCAGAGTTAACATAGGACCTCAATTGTTCATTTTCAAACTGTGCCCATCTTACAGTATATTGAATTAGGCATCATTACTAGTATATCGTTGTTGTCGGGCAGAAACCTCCAATCTCCATATTTTAACATTTTGTGTTTTTTCATAAATGAACATCCTACTTGATCATACTACTACAGTGTCACACACAAAAGCATTAAAAGTAGTACACAAGCGCGTTTTTGAGCTTGTAGATCTGCTACTTTTGAATCTGAATCCTGAAAAGTAACAGTTTGGACAGGTTTACACCCGACAGAGACCACATCCTGTTAAAAGACGTTAGCTAATACATGACATCTAACTACTTCTGAGTCAACTGTGGTATCATATACTAAGGGAGTCTGTTTCCTATGTTTCTGAGAAACTCAAAAACATCAAACCCATAATTATCACCGCTGTGTATCCCTTTGTTACCAAAACAAGTCCATCCACTTTTCTAAATAGAAACTGGTCCAATTTGGCAGATTTCCTAAAACAGTGGGTCTCAAAGTGGGGTCCAGCTAAATTAATATATATTATCAACATCAGTTTACCTACTTTAACCCTATGAACATTGGCTAGTTGAACACGATGTGCCGAGCTTGAGGATCTGCTACTTTCAAAATAATCTTGAACAAAATGTGACAATTTTGGAAATATTTTTACTCTTGTATGGAGGTCTGTGGCCAAATATGTATAAATGTGGGGGTCCATGACATGAAAATGTTTGAGAACCACTGTCCTAAAAAAACATAACACGATTAGGACATAACAGTACATTGTGATCATAACTTTTCCAAAAACTAGCCTTAACCAATTTTTAAAAAAGTGCAATTTTAGATTTGAGTTAAAAAGCATTATTTTATACTTTGGCTATTCAAAAATAGCAGATCTACAAGCTTGTGGCATGGCACAAAGCGCAGCATGAAGGCACAAATACAGCCAATTGTTTGAGAACCACCGTTATAGCAACATGCGTTTTTCAGAAAACTGTTAGGATTTAGAAGACATGCTAAACAAATGAGATGGCGGGTAAACCGACAATATGCAATTGATATCCAATGCCCAGAACAATACAATAGACCGGATCCCTTCTGTTGATTCAGTGACAGTCTGACACAACAAAGTGAGAAAGTAATGTCAATGCGTGCTAGTAGCTGCTAGACCGGTTTGTTTATCCTCACACTCACTGTGCGTGTTGTTGACTTGCAGATGATGGCGGTTTGCTTGGTTTTGTGGTTCCAGTTCTTGACTTTAATTCCATAGGCAGCGCGGAGCTGCTGCACGGCCACCAGCCTCATCACGTTCCTCTCCACCACCTTCATCTCTTCTTTATCTGAAAGGAAAAAAAAGATCTAATTCACTTGACCAGCAGTTTGTTTTTTCCGATGACGTTAAGTTCTGCAGTTCAATCATTCCCGAATGATCCCGAGATTCCCGACTGATCCCGAGATTCCCGACCACCCCACACACACACACACACACACACACACACACACACCCTTCTGTCTGTCTGGACCAAAACAACCGCTGATCTAGTCTTTTAAACTCCTCGTCCCCTATCCTCAGTGGTGAAAAAATGTACTCACATTTTTTACCTTTAAGTAAAAGTATCGATACCACAATGTAGAAACACTCTATTACAAGTAAAAATCTGCAATTCAAAATGTACTTGAGGTTAAGTACACAATTATAAAGTACTCATTATGCAGAATGTCCCATTTCACAAGTTTTCAAATGTGTAAAATGTAATAAAATAAATTATTTAAAAAACTTCAACTACAAGCTGACCATGCCCATTGTGAGCTTGTAGATCTGCTAGTTTCAATGTAAATAGAGCTGAAGTTGTTAATGTGTGTTTTGTAATAATAACCAAAAATCCACAAACTAACTAAAGCTTTCAAATAATTGTAGTGGAGTCAAAAAGTATAATATTTGCCTCTGAGATGTAGCTGAGTAGAAGTAAAGGCACAGAAAAATACTCCAGTAAAGTAAAAGTACTTAAGTAGGAGTAAATGTACACAAGTTACTTTCCACCACTGCCGCCTATCCTTGTCATATTAGACAACAAACATGCTCCACATACAGTCGTCGACTCACTCATTTATACCTCTTAAATTAAACCGTTATAACAGCCGTTACTAAACTAATCAGCATTGAATGATACACGGTCTGTACACAACAACAGAGCCCATGATAGCATTGCATAACGTTGCTTGTTTAGCTGCTACTGCACTGTGTGGCTATTGGCTAAGGCTGTTAGCCGCTCAGCTAAACCTAAACAAAGACGATAAAACACGTAACACAGCCCGAGATCACCACCTTACCTCTTCTTCTGGAAACGGCCTTGTTTAAACGTATACTATTGTGTTCCTGGTATTTATTCTGTCATAATAATAACGGCTATAAACTGGTTCTATGCTATCCTGCTAACCCCTAACTGCGTGTTAACCATATGTGTTGGCCCGGCCGTGGGTTTGTTTTAGTGTCAGAGCCGAGGCTAGGCTAACAGGCAAGGCTAGGGTTTGTTTTCCGTGGACGTTTCAAACGGCTGCGCTCTCTACGTCCTGCGCTGTGATTGGCTAGAACGGGTTCGAATCAGCAACCGGCGTTGCCATATCTTGTGAGAGGAATAAGCAACCGGGTATAGGAATAGAAGCCCCAAATGTTTTTTATGACAACCCACTGACTGCAGCTCAGAATTTACATGGAGAATGGAAAATGACCAATGGTCTTGAACCCCAAACCTTGTGCTTAGCTTACAAACCACTGACTGCAGCTCTTGTGCCACAGGGACATGGAAATGCAAGTGAGATCGAAATACTTGAGAGTGGTCAAAACCACTTGAACCCCAGCATCCATATTCTGGGGGTACGTTAGCCTAAAATACCCGATGTTGGCTCACAACAGGTAACACTGAGATGCATTGTGAGCTTGTAGATCGGCCATGTTTGGCCAAGAGATTTGGTGTAGAGGGAAACAAGCAGTGTAGATGGCTCCCCCACTTCTAAAAGTAGCACTACACCCCCTGGCTATGGGTTAAACATGAGAGCAGGTTTGGATGAAGGACTGTTGTTACCGGTTAGATCCACAAGAGGGAGTCCTACACTCATTCTTTGATGGCAGCACACCTACATCATTGACTAACATGCACACTTGTACTACTACTAATAATAATAATATCCTGATCCTACCGACTAATAGAACCAAAGTGGTCAATTGGTTATAGTCATAAGAAAGAGACAAATAGAATAGGCTGCCACTTATTTATTGGACTCATTTGAACACAATCATTTGATCCATTCTGAATAGGATATAGGGGTCTTCAACAGGGGCTCCGGGACCCATAGGGGGTCCTCAGAGTTACTACAGGGGGTCCACCAAATCTTTGTGTGATATATTATTGTTTTCCTTAACTTGAACCCTAGCATCCCTATTCTGAAGAGAACTTTAGCCAAAAATAGCAGATCTACAAGCTCACAACGCCTCGCGCTGCAAGGCGTTGTGAGCTTGTCTTGTAGATCTGCTATTTTTGGCAAAGAGGTATAGGTGTAGCGGGAAAAAAGAGCAGACCAAGTAAACAAAAAAAGTTTAATCTGAAATTAAATTTTATACAATATAGAGGGGGGTCCCTGCTTCATCTGTATCAACTAGAGGGTCCTTGGGCTGAAAACGTTGAAGACCCCTGGCCTATAGCATTATTTGGGGCTTGGTATCCTTCATTTAATTAAATAAATAACACGTAGGTCCAGTAAAGTCATTTTTCTTACAGCATAATTATAAACAATAATTTTCGGGGTGAGAGGTCATCATCGTCATCATCATATCGCTTTAGATATTTTTACTGAGTTCAAATATGATTATTTCGGGGGTTCACGGCCTGAAAGGTTGAGATTGAACCACTGTCCTATGCTATAGCAGACAGGACGTTATAAGGCCGTATAGCCATGTGTTTAGCAGATGTTTCTTATATGGAAAAGGATGTTGCTGCAAATGTTGCTGCAAGTCACTAACATTTTCACTTTAAAGTAGGCTACAAAATACGAAATATAAATGGTAGCAGCCAGTGAGAAAGTACTCAAATGTTTTACTTAAGTAAAAGTATCAATACTGCAATGTAGAAATACTCTGTTACAAGTAAAAGTCCGGTAATCAAAATTTACTTGAGTAAAAGTATGAAAGTATTGGCATCAAAATGTACTTAAAGTACCAAAAGTAAAACTACTCATTATGCAGAATGTCCTGTTTCACAAGTTTTCACATGTATAAAAATATTTTGAAAATAGCAGATCATAAGCTCACAATATGTCGCATGGCATGCATTGTGTGAGCTTGTAGATCGGCTATTTTCAAATGGCCATTGTAAATAGGGCTGAAGTGTTTAATGTATGTTTTGTAATAATAATCAAAATTTACAAAGTAACTAGAAACTAAAGTTTTCAAATAATTGTAGTGGAGTAAAAGTACAATATTTGCCTCTGAGATGTAGTGGAGTAGAAGTAAAAGACTAAAAGTACTGAAAATTGGAAGTGCTCCAGTGAAGTAAAAAATACTTCAAAATTGTACTTAAGTAGCTACAGTACTTAAGTAAATGTACTCAGTTACTTTGCACCACTGTTCTAAACAAGGCGCACGAATACCTGGCCTAATAGTAGACCTAGACAAAAATCCGTATAATCACATAGAATAGGCCTATATGTCCTAAATTCGAAGTTTTTTTAATACCATTCCCAGTTGAATAGAATTGCTGAAAATATGAATTATTTAATGGTTAGTCCTAACTTGGAGCTCATTAGCCTACATTTTTGTATTTTTATAATAGCTTTATTATCGCCACCAATTTTAGTGGAACGGTTTCATTGTAGGCCTATAGGAGGATATGTTCGTTTTAAATACAAGCTGAAAGTTGACCTTTAGCTTATTTGCTTAATTAAGAGAGATATATATATATATATATATATATATATATATATATATATATATATATATATATATATATAAATATAAAATGTTTTTTATTTGTACTGATGGCTGCGGTTGGCCCTGAACCAGCGCTTTTAATTGGTTCATATCATATCTGTTACAGAGGTCAGGATACAGCCTAAATACATTAGAATAACACACATTTAAAACATGACATAATAATGTAGGCCTGTATGTCAAAGAAACCACACTTACTTGCATAATTCTCTCTCAGATGATATATATAATGATGCGATCAAATGGTATAAATAACGGCTCCTTCTGGCTAAATGACGGCCAGTGATCGATGTCTGTGACGCAGACTGTTTGAAGAAAAGAAAAATCTAGACATGCCGTTTTTAAAAATGTATAGGACTAATAGTAATAAGGTATAGCCTATAGTGGTTCTCAAACTTTTTCACGTCAAGGACCCCCAAAATTAACTGCACTTGGGGAATGTCAGTCACGTACATCTAAATCTTGTTCATAATTCTGTGCAATCATCATGAATCCAACTTTGGGCCTTTTACTTGTAACAGACAATTGTCTTTACATTGTGGTATTGATACTTTTACTTTTTAAGTTAAAAAAAAAGAAAAAGTGAGTACTTCTTCCATCATCACTGCATGCTTGCGCAGTGTTTTCTTCAAGTGGGTTCACAGACAGGGAAGAGTGTTGAGGAGGAGGAGGGCGGATAGTTTTGACCACCCCCCCCCCCCCCCCCCCCCTCCACATCAAGTCTTAGCCAATGATAATGTAGAGGGATGGTGTTGTGATGTAGAGGCACATCTCAGCTGGCAGACATTTAAAAAGGAGACAGTCCGGCGCTGGAGCAATTTGTATTAAAACCCCCACCAGCCTCCCTCTATGGATGGATCCCGCTGGTCTCCCTCCCACCCAGACACCCACCATCAGTCCCATCCAGACACCCACCCCATAGCTGCTCTGTGGCCGTGGACAGTCCACGTTATCGGCTATTATCTCACTCCTCCTCGGAACCAATTCTAAAGGGCCCACGGATATCATCTGATTTGTGGCTATTATACGTGGATGCTCACAACAGGTTAGTGGATTTGGAATATATATTCGGGAGCATGACTGTCTTTAAGGGAAGTCTGTTGAATTTTGATTGGATTTAATATGTATTTATGTTTATTCAGCTTTCAGCATGATCACAGATGTTTAAAAAGACATGTGCCATTAAAACACTGAATTATTTTGCTGATTACAATGATGAAACTTCAAATCTAAAAAAAAAAATGCAATTGCCTATCTAAAAATCCAATAACCTAAAACACAAATATTAGACGTCATAAGAGAAAACGCATGTTTACGTTTATCAGAGAAACGTCAAGGATATAATAAAACACTACAAAGTCGTGAGACTCATTTCCATGGAGTAGCCTATTAGATCAAGTTCAGTATTAGGCTTCTCCCTGGAAAATGGAAACAAATATTATTTCAATTAATTGAATAGACTTGAACACGACCATGGTCACCTATAGTCAACATAATTAGAAAAAAAAGGTTATGCTAATATTGGTTTATGGTTGTATGCATGCGTATTAATAATAACGAATAGGCTTATGGTTGTATATCCATGCGTATTGCGCAATCATGCACAAGTGTGAGGAAAGACCGCATGCTCCAGCAGTCATAACGTGTCAATTAGGAGATGATTATTAATTCTACACGATATCCTCGTTCTGTCCATATAAGTCAATTAAAACTAGTTATCACTGTGCGTAATTACGCAGCGTAAACCTTTGGATCGTTGTTGTTGTTGTTGTTGTTGTTGTTGTTGTTGTTGTTGTGTGTAACACAGTGGTTCTCGGCGGGGGGTCCCAGGGGGTCCCCAGCTAGATGATTGATAGTCAGATCTTCAGTTGTATTGGTTGGTTATTAATGGTTAGTTTGATTGGTTTCACTAGACTTATCTCCATGATGGTCAGAGACAGTAAGGGAATTCTGGACCAAATGACAGACCATACCCTATATCTTAATGGTTCTCAAACCTTTACATTTCAAAGTATCCCCTTAACTCTGACCGTGTACAAATGGAACCAAACGTTGTCAGTTACAGACTTGACCTGAGGAGTCCATGGAATCAACTTTGAGAACCACTGCCCCATCGGACCAAATCATGTATTGACAATTAAAATATTGTGGTCCCAGCCAGAGATACAACATCTAGTCATGAGGGTCTGTGGCCTATAACAGGGTGTCCTTGAAATCCAAAGGTTTTTGAACATGTCTATCACACTCCAACAGTGTTGAAAGGGTTTACAGATTAATCAGAATACCAAAACCCTCGCCCCAAAGCACAGTTACCCCAGGCAAATCCGGTGACCTCGGAATGGTCGCCACCTGGTATTCCTAAACGTAACCTAAAACTATGCCTAAACGGTTTTGGCATAGTTTTACTGAGGTTACATTTAGGAATAAGGTTAGGTTTCGGCTAAACCTAACCTTATTCCTAAACGTAACCTCAGTAAACTATGCCTAAACCTAACCTTATTCCTAAACGTAACCTCAGTAAAACTATGCTTAAACCTAACCTTATTCCTAAACGTAACCTCAGTAAACTATGCCTAAACCTAACCTTATTCCTAAACGTAACCTCAGTAAAACTATGCCTAAACCTAACCTTATTCCTAAACGTAACCTCAGTAAAACTATGCTTAAACCTAACCTTATTCCTAAACGTAACCTCAGTAAACTATGCCTAAACCTAACCTTATTCCTAAACGTAACCTGATTGATTGATTGATTGATGTACTTTTAGTAGGTAAGACATGAGAACAACAGTAGGCTACATGGAAGTACAAATTCACAATACAAGGTCTACTAAACTCATAAAGCACTAAGCTTGTTTAAAATGAGATCCCCATGCACACAAATCATGATACATATAAGAGACAGACAGATATACACACTACTATACAGAACGTCATACAATCAGCTTACAGGTTACTGGTATGAAGTAAACTATGCCTAAACCTATAATCTTATTCCTAAACGTAACCTCAGTAAAACTATGCCTAAACCTAAACTTATTCCTATAACCTTATCGTCAGTAAAACAAATACAAGAATACAAGAACCGCTGGGGGGGTGGGGGGGCAAGCAGTCCACGAGCGTGTTTTGGGGCGAGCCTTCCGGTTACGGCGATTAATCATTCCCTTATCTGTCCCAACAGGATGGCGAGCTCAACACGCCTCCTCTGCGGCATGGCTCTCATCCTGGGCCTGCTGTCCTCTCCCGTGGACTCCAAGAGGAACCGGGGCTCGCAGGCCGGCGCCATCCCTCATCCTGACAAGAACAACCCGAACGAATCGGAGCAGCAGCCTGGGCCTCCTCCTGCTCCGGCTGCTGGAGGAGGAGGAGGAGCAGGAGGAGGAGGAGGAGGAGGCTCATCGGGCTCCTCCAGGCGAAGGCATCAGGGCTCAGCGGCCGTGCCGCCATCAGCCGCCGAGGAGGTAGATTTCCCTTCTCACACATCAGTGCATCTACGGCAATGCCCCCCCCCCTGCACCTCAAAGAACCCCTTGCCCTAAAACCAGCCACTCAAAGCCGCTGCTCTTCCAACACCAACCTTCTCCTTGTATAACACCAACCTTCTCCTTGTCCCCATAACACCAACCTTCTCCTTGTCCCCAACACCAACCTTCTCCTTGTCCCCAAAACCAACCTTCTCCTTGTCTCCGGCCGGCCAACACAACCTTCTCCTTGTCCCCAACACCAACCTTCTCCTTGTCCCCATAACACCAACCTTCTCCTCTCCTTGTCTCAACACCAAGCTCCGCACCATGGGCGACCGGGCCTTCTGCCATAGAGCCCATGTCTGTGGAATGCCCTCCCTGAACACCTGAGAGCACCACAGTCCACTTAAAAAAAAACTACCTTTTTGCAAAGCATTTTCTTAATCATTCTTGGGTCTTTTTTGCCCTGTTTTTACCTATAGTTTTAATTTGACCCTTTTACTTTAGCCTAGTAGTTGGGTCCCATGTAATTGTTTGGTTGCCTATGCTGTTTTTATGCCATGCCCTTTTGCATTTTAAACCACATTGGTTCTCAAAGTGGGGTCCCATATTTTATACTTTGGCTATTCAAAGGTAAAGTTGTGTTATACATTAAAAATGCATTATTATTGTGGGATCGCTTTATGATCACCCTAATGTTATCTTCACTAGTTATTATTATTGTGGGATCGCTTTAGCGATCAACTAGATACTTTCTAGTGTGATACTATCAACATTCTTAGCGATCCCACACTGTTTCTTCAGGAACAGTATACTTTCTAGTTATTATTATTATTCCGCCCGTTTTTGGATTGGTCAAGCTTCACGTGACATCACAATATGAGGTAATTAATTAATTAATTAATCAGGAACAGTATACTTTCTAGTGTGATACTATCAACATTCTTAGCGATCCCACACTGTTTCTTCAGGAACAGTACTTTCTAGTTATTATTATTATCATCATTATCATTAGGTGCTGGAGTCCAGCCAGGAGGCGCTGCACGTCACGGAGCGCCGCTACCTGAAGCGCGACTGGTGCAAGACGCAGCCGCTGAAGCAGACCATCCACGAGGAGGGCTGCGTCAGCCGCACCGTCATCAACCGCTTCTGCTACGGACAGTGCAACTCCTTCTACATCCCGCGGCACGTGCGCCGCGAGGAGGGCGCGTTCCAGTCGTGCTCGTTCTGCAAGCCCAAGCGCTTCACCACCATGACGTTCACGCTCAACTGCCCCGACCAGCAGCCGAGCACCAAGAAGAAGCGCATCCAGCGCGTCAAGCAGTGCCGCTGCGTCTCCATAGACCTGGACTAAAAAAAAGAGATATGTTATTAGCTCCGATCTGGAACCTCTCCCTCCTCCGCTGTGTGAACCAACATGGGAATGGGCACGTTTTTCTTTTCTTTTTACGCACGGCACTTACTCACACATACCAGCAGTGGTGGAAAAAGTAGGCTACTCTTTTTTTCTTTTTTTAAAAAACTTAAGTAAAAGTATCAATACTGCAATGTAGAAATACTCCGTTACAAGTAAAAGTCCGGAATTCCAAGTTTACTTGAGTAAAAGTACAAAAGTATTGGTATCAAAATGTACTTAAAGTAGCCTACCAAAAGTAGAAAGTACTCGTTATGCAGAATGTCCTTGTAGATCAGCTATTTTCAAATGGCCGCTGAAGTGGTTAATGTAGGCCTAGGCTATGTTTTGTGATAAATAATCAAAATCTACAAAGTAATTAGTAACGTCAAATAAGAGTAGTGGAGTAAAAGTACAATATTTGCCTTTATTAAATGTAGTGGAGTAGTCTAGAAGTAAAAGTAGCCTACTGAAAATTGGAAATACTCAAATACCTTCTTTTTTTTTAACTTAAGTACAGTAGTTACTTAGTTACTTTACACAACTGCATACCAGTAGCCTAAATCGGACTGTTTATTGGACTGCACGACTGTTATACCACCATGACGTTCACGCTGAACTGGAACTGCCCCGAACAGCAGCCGGCCACCAAGAAGAAACGCATCCAGCGCGTCAAGCAGTGCCGCTGCGTCTCCATAGACCTGGACTGAGAGAGAGAGAGAGAGAGAGAGAGAGAGAGAGAGAGAGAGAGAGAGAGAGAGAGAGAGAGAGAGAGAGAGAGAGAGAGAATGACTTTTGTGTTATTATTCAAAGACTGGATCAGAGAAGAAGAAAGAATATAGGCTACACACACCTATCTCCATCTGGGGGATATATTCTGCCGATCCGCCCGCGAGGACCATACATACAAACAGACACTAGGCCTACACATTATGTCTGCCCGGGACCCCAAACTATAGTGAAAATATCAGATCTACAAGCGCACAGTGCGATGCTCCACGCGTTGTGAGCTTGCAGATCGGCTATTTTCACTACTTCTTTAAACATTTGTTTTCTAATTTAGGGAATTTCTTTGATTCTTTTTTATTTTATTTTACTCATGATATTGTTCTTAGGAAAATGTCTTTAGGCCTATATGTTTTTAAGGCATGAAAAGGTGTGATTTTTTGTGGAAATCTTTAGAAAATCCTTTAAAAAGAATGAAAGAAAATTAGGAAACAAATCATAAAAGGGATATTCACACACGACCCACGAAAATGGATCCGCCACCAACAAATGGGTCCCCGACCCACTGTTTGGGAAACGCATCCAGTGCGTCAAGCCGTGCCGCTGCGGCTGCGTATCCATAGACTTGGACTAAAAGAGCTGTAGATGAGGTCCCGCTGCGTAGAGTGCTTCTTACCTCTTTCCGCACATCGTATCCAAAGAGTAAAGGTATTCCCTCCTGCTCTCAGATGTTTTACATTTTAGCGGTCAAGAAAATCAAAGCGACGGGTTGAAACAAGCGTTTAAATCGCTTTTTTAGTCAGCCTGTGGCCAGTCAACCCCCCGTCCGCATGCGCTGCCTACTGCTCCCGTTATAAAAGTTGCATTGGGAAAACATGGCCACAGGCTGACTAAAAAAAGCGATTTAAACGCTTGTTTCAACCTGTCGGTAAAATGTTCTTGACCGCTAAAATGTCAAACATCTGAGAGCAGGGGGGGATACGTTTACTTTTTGGATACGATGTCCGGAAAAGGGTAAGATTCAGAATCAACAATATTGACCAAACTATAATAGTCACCATAGTTGAAATAGTGAAAATAGCAGATCTACAAGCTCACAACGCCATGCTTCATGCCATGTTGTGAGCATGTAGATAGCTATTTGCACTAGGCTACTTCTTTAAACATTTGTTTTCTAATTTATGTAATTTCTTCGATTTTTTCCTTTTTTCAATTTATTCGTGAAATTATTTTGGAAAATCGTTGATTTTTCTTTTTATTCATGAAGAATGTTGCTTTTTGGGGGGAGTTATAAAAATGTGAAAATGTGTCCGTGACCTACAAATGGGTCCCGTCCCACTGTTTGGGAAACAGTGTACTACATGCACTCATGTATCTTCTTACACGGTGTGTGTGTGTGTGTGTGTGTGTGTGTGTGTGTGTGTGTGTGTGTGTGTGTGTGTGTGTGTGTGTGTGTGTGTGTGTGTGTGTGTGTACAGATCAGATCAGTGGGCATGTGAGTTGTAAAACAGACTTTCAACATTTCAATTTTTTTTCTCACCAAACTAGAAAACGAGAAACATTGTTGCACGGGGATCTGAACATGGGAATGGGGATGTTTTTACGCATGGCACTCACTCACATACCAGCAGTGGTGGAAAAGGTACACATGTTTTTTACTTAAGTAAAAGTATCAATACTGCAATGTAGAAATACTCTGTTACAAGTACTCATTATGCAGAATGTCCTGATTCACAAGTTTTCAAATGTATAAAAATCTTTTGAAAATAGCAAATCTACAATTAAGCTCAATGTGAGCTTATAGATCGGCTATTTTCAAATGGGCGAAATGTATATAGGGCTGAAGTGGTTAATGTATGTTTTGTAATAATAATCAATATCTACAAAGTAACTTAAAACAATTATAGTGGAGTAAAAGTACTATATTTGCCTTTGAGATGTAGTGGAGTAGAAGTAAATGTACTGAAAATTGGAAATACTCCAGTAAAGTAAAAATACCTCAAAATTGTACTTAAGTACAGTACTTGAGTAAATGTACTTAGTTACTTTATACCACTGCATACCAGTAGCCTAAATTGGACCGTTTTATTTAAGTAACTTGCCGTTATGGGCAAACATAACCCCCCACCCATTGTGACATGAAACTTCCAGTCTACATGTGTAATGTTGTAGTAGTACGTGTTTATATAATGATTGCTTAATGGGTAGTTTCCACTATGTGGAGTATGATGGACGAGTGGCGATGTTATTCAATGTGATGGGATGCTATGACATGTTAAGTGTTCTTAATTGATTCCTGTTGATTAATGTCCAGTTGGCTGGACATAAATATATGAGCAGGGCTATTTTTTGTACGTTGATGCCCTCTCGATTACATAAATCGTTATCAGGCAATGCTCTTTTGACGAAAGCGTACCATGTACATGTCTTGGTTTAGGCCTATATAGGACGTTGTTATTAAATAGTTGTAAAATGTAAAGCCACTACCATTAATGTTACCGATTTATTTGCTCGGAGTAAGTTAATCTTGGACAAAAATAAAATGAAATAGGCTAGTCTGGATGGTTGTGGATATACTGTACTACTTTTATTAGGTGTCAGCTATAAGGTGCAACAAAGTGCCTAAAATGAAAGAGATAAATCATCTTTTGTCATTTACGAATAACCCAAAGTATCAAATAAAACCATATTGCCAAGTTTTCTCTTCCCTTGAGTCAACCCTTACTGTGGTTTACACGTTTATAGCTTTCTTACGTGTTGGAAATAGCCTACATTTATTATGAAAGTACAGACATTTACGAGGAAAGAGGGGGAAAGAAGAGATTACTTGCCGTCCAGAAAACGTTTCCAACCTCTTGGATCGACGTCATTCAGGTTCTCACTTCTGTCAGGATTCAGAAAAAAAATCTAAAGTCCAGTACTTGGCAATGTGGCATATGTTTTTACACCCAAACATTTATTATGACAAACAATATTCCTTACAGTATCAATACATGTATTTATGCTTTGGGATGTATGGAGCACACGTGCATGCACCTATAAACCAATTACATTTTCTGCCTTAATAATCAAAGGGGGTTCAATTGTGAAAATCCCTTGCCCAGTGGAGGGAAATGTTTTCAAAAATGAATCCATAAGGCATTGTGCATTTGTTATATCATTTATCTTGGCCTGTTCGTTTTAAGACTTGCTGTCAAATTATCCACACAAAATGTTTGTTTGTTTTTTAATAGTGATCCTACATCTAAAAATAAATCTCCCAAGACTCAAGTCTCTCAGATGAATATAATCACCTTTATTTGGCTCTGTGTGTATAAAGTAGGCTAGACAGAATAGAAAAGTTGTGTCAACACATCTTTCCATGCATGGAATACTCCATCCAAATGTTTCTTTTAAGAGTTTGTAGGCTAAATCCATGTTTGAATCCATTTCTTTGATGTTTGTACTCTCGAAAACAATGACATAAAATGATAAGAGCACCTACACAAGAGCTAGATGGACATTGGACAGTATAGGCTATAGGCTGGAACAATTTCTAGATCAGCTTCAGATCAATGTGTTTTTTGGAACACATTTAGGGTCAAACATTTGAAGGTTGTGAAATATCTCGTCTTCACACAAAACAAATGACACAAGGGAAAGACTTATAGGAGGGTAAAGCTTAATTTATAGTCCATTGCACGCTGGTGTAGCTTGCCGACAAGTTCAGTTCTTGTCGGTAAGCGACACCGTTGCACAGAATAGGCTATGAATTAGGCTTAAGACTAATAAAAGGTGCAGTCTTACTATAGATACTATTATAACCAACCCTGTGTCTGATATCAAAGCTCACCGATTTTCAGGTGATATGCTTAATTGATTCTAATAACACAACAAAAAATAACTCTTATCCATCTAGCCACATGCAGTCTAAACAGAAAATTTAAAAGCACCACTGACTTCTTTGTATCTGCTGTTCAACCTGCAATCTGAGTTCTAAAGTAAATCATTGGGGATACATCTTGGCATTAACATTCAAGTAACGTCCACATGAAAGAATAACTTTCATCCGTCAGCTTCTTCAAGTCAGTTACAGCAAAACTCATATAAAAATACACCCTCAACGGGAATAAAGCTGATGGTTTTTGGCATAAAATAAACCTTTCTTTACATAAATAGAGGCTTATCCCTAAGCACCCAGGGATATTATTGTTTTGTTCAACGACGCTTACATCTTACATAGTGAAAATAAAACATTTAGTTCAATAAATATACTACAGCTCTCTTAAAAAGTTAAACTAATCAAAAAGGATGTTTTCATCATGAGGTGGCACAATTCATACATCTTATCATTTGCACGGAAATCATATTGCATAGGAAAAGAGGTGCCAAAAAGTGCAATACATCTGAATTATGTACACGGTTACCATAATGGGAATGTGGTATAGCTATAGCTACTACATACAGCTGTTGAGACACAGGAAAGTGCAGAGGACCATGATATACAGAACATATGACAAGAACAGCATTCATTAAGAGGGATTAACAAGTCTATATAATATATGCTTAATGTACTGGATAGATTGCTACTGGGCCAACTAAGATCTGTCATTTTCTCTCCTGGTTATTTGTTCCTCTAGGCTTTGAGCGTGAATGCCTGTCTGTGTGTGTGTGTGTGTGTGTGTGTGTGTGTGTGTGTGTGTGTGTGTGTGTGTGTGTGTGTGTGTGTGTGTGTGTGTGTGTGTGTGTGTGTGTGTGTGTGTGTGTGTGTGTGTGTGTGTGTGTGTGCGCGCGCATGTTCGTGTGCACACGCACACATGTTTTTGGGGCCTAGGCCAGCAGTCTAACACTGTCTGGCGCTCTCCCAGGAGAGGTCAGTCTGGTGCAGTATACAACAGAACATACTCACCAAACATCCACCTAGTGATTAGCACGCACATGATTTCATTTCATGTACAATGTGTCTTTCATCTGGACACACAGCGTGGCCCAGATCATATTCCTTACAGGCCTATATCGGCAGATCATAACGCACGCTCCCCCGCTAACTCTGAGA
Source organism: Gymnoscopelus microlampas (assembly GCF_963454915.1). Lineage (NCBI taxonomy): Eukaryota > Metazoa > Chordata > Actinopteri > Myctophiformes > Myctophidae > Gymnoscopelus > Gymnoscopelus microlampas. Next base: position 34,234,982 of record NC_139957.1, read on the forward strand.
CACAACATGAGACGTATTTACATGACTCGTAATGAGCCATGGTGGACGGAAAGCTGTTTGTTAAAGAGAACTACATTGGCTATTGCTTTCGAACGGTACCTCTAATCATTCTTGGAATACTGCCTTCTGAGTTATCGGTTCTGTCAACAGTGACATTCCTTTGCGCAAACATCACCAGACAGACGTATTTGTTTACATAACACAGCTATAACACAGACTAGTGTGCAGTATTTGCATAATCTAACTATGAAGTTTTGAATATACATTACATTTAGTCTTAAACGCTTGTCTCACGTCGAACCTCTACAGGAATGAATAGGTTTTTCAGCTCTGAGAGGATATCCCACGTGAGGCCATCACTGTGGGCATGTCAGCTGGAATGGCTGTGAACCCAGCTGATCCCACGTGACCTTTCACAAGCTGGGCACGCCAAAGGTCACGCCAGGCTGAATGAATGAGGTCGACCTTTGAGCTTTAGGACTCCCATCACTTCGGCAGTGTCAGCCGTCGCATCCCCGCTGCAGGCCGACGAGGCATCTTCAGAGGAGGGGTTTGTGCCCTAAAGGGCCCCCATGGGGTTGGAGAGCAGTTCTTCCTCCAGGACGAGGGGTCCAGCCTGAGGGAAGCGACCCGCACAAAGTGCATGTTTTCTGGGGAGGTGGCAGAAGGGGCGGTGGTGGGTGTTCCTTGGTCAGTTGGTACCGGAGTGCTTGTGTCCGGTCCAGGTTACGGCAGTGGGTCTCGTGAGGGTCCAGTGAGGTTTTTGGGTGTGATTCCATTAACCACTTAAATCCTACTGTATATATACTTCGTTGACCAGGGTCCCCCCAGGGCTCTATCCTTGGTGGTCCCCTGATTCTTTTCCCTTTACAAAGAAACTCTTCTCTGAAAATAGCCGATCTATAAGCTCACAACGCATCACAACGTGACACCTTGTGGGCTTGCAGAACGGCTGTTTTCGCTGAACGTTCGCCTATTTTCTGCCAAATTATGACCCATTATGCCCAGAATAGGGATGCTATGCTAGGGTTCAAGTGGTTATAAGGGGCACTGAAGGCGGTACACTACACTATGAGGTATGGATTTGGGTCAGAGGCAGGTGGTGAATGTAGGAGGGATGAAGCCAGGCCAGCGGACGTTCCTCACACACGCCATCTTCTCCCCTTCTCTCCATCCGCCACCAGTCCCCCCCCCCCCCCTCCACTCACGCTGTCACTCATCGTCTCGCTCAGCTGGTGGACACGCTGGCTTCCTTCTGCCGGAGTCGCTCTTTCTGTTGGGAGAGAATCGAGAGCAGTGGTGGAAAAAGTACTCACATTTTGTATTTGAGTAAAAGGACCAATACTGCAATATAGAAATACTCTGTTACAAGTAAAAGTCCAGAATTAAAGATTTACTTGAGTAAAAGTACAAAAGTATTCGCATCAAAATGTACTTTAAGTACCAAAAGTAAAAGTACTAAAATCTGCTGAAAATAGCAGATCTACAAGAGCTTGTAGATCGGCTATTTTCGAATAGCCTAGGTATAAAATAGGACTAAAGTGGTTCATGTATGTTTCATAATATCATAATTTATATCTGCAAAGTAACTAGTAACTAAAGTTTAAAAAGAATTGTGGTCAAGCTTCCAAGAGCACCATTTTCAACTCTAACAAGGTAGGGGTTGGTTTCTCTGCTCCGTGTCCTTCATCTCTTACCAGACTGTTGGCGTTGGTCTTCTTCGTTTCGACGCGCTTCTCCGCAGTGATTTTCTTGATGTTCTCCTGAGCTTCCTTCAACCTATACGTGAAGAGCAAAGAGGTTTAGCCCGATATCTGTAAGGGTTTGTTACATCAACGTTCTATCTCAAGGTCTTGGAAAGGGGTCATGAATAGGAATCTGCTATCACTCAAATCGAGAGGATCATCCAAAAGTACCTTGTCAACACAATAGAGCACTGAAGTCTGACGTAATTTACACATCCTACCTGGTTCGCGGTTTTCCACCCCCATTCTGAATCCCCATAGACGTCTTTAATATCGCGTCACGTAAAAACTCTGTTCCAAAAATAAACAAATGATCCTGGCGGTTTGACTCTTATGAATATGAAGCATCAACTGACGGTGAGAAAACGATTACTTCCGCCGAATTAGTTTTGTTAATTTTTGCCAGAAACAGACTGTATCAAATATAAGTGACTGACTATCATAAACGATACAGAGCCACCTCCCTGAAAATATCGCAGAGACAGTTTGTTTATTTTTGGACCACAATTCTTATATGAGACGATTCTAAGATGACCCAATGTTATTCTCCGTAGAGAAATTACTTTACGAACCAGGGGATGAACGAGTGACGTCAGGACTTCTGTACTCTATACAGAGACACAGGAGAGTCAGGCTGCTAATGAGGACCTTCTCCTCTGGCCTGTCCTCACTCTAAAAAACACTAACTCTGCAGTATAAGCCTTGGGGCAAGCATAGAAAATGCACCACACACAAAAACACACACGCACACACACACACACACACACACACACCACGGCACTGACCCCTCAGAGTTTGTGGCTAGTGAAAGCCCCTCCAGTGTGCGGCGGGGCAGAGTGACAGTGGGTCGATGAGATAATGAGGCAGCTTTTAAAAACACTGGGGCTTTTATGAGTGTGCAAACAGTATTTAAAATAAAGTTAATTGTACATAAGCACAATCAGCTGTGGTTAATGTGGGACGTGATTACCCAGTAAACAATTAAGAGAGAGCACATGGATTCACGGCAGTGCCGCGGAATCGTTACGTTCTCTGCAGAGAGGGACGGATGCCTATGACAGTATACCAACGGTATCATGGACCGCAAAACTGACTTGGAACATGTCGGCGCTTATGAAAAGTCCATAACATGCACCCACATCATGCACTCTGTCTGACCCAAAAAGGAGGCATGAATGATCCACTCAGGTTACAACACCAAAGTGTGGCAGCATTTTGGGTGGTCAGTTAGTGACAGTTCATCTCATCGCCTCTGTCCTGCTTAGTTCACCTCAAGATGATCATGTCCGACTTATAACAGATATCTGTTGAAAATCAGCTATTTTAACTACTTAAAAGGTAGTGATTTTCTTTGGTTAAAATAAGTGTTAAATAGCTCTATATTCTTATAGCACTCATTGCTATACAGTGTTTGTTCAGTAACAGGAGTCTCCATGTCTCTCCACCTCTTTATTAAAGGTAGGGTAAGTGATTTTCTTTGGTTAAAATAAGTGTTAAATACTGTAGCTCTATATTCTTATAGCACTCATTGCTATAGAGTGTTTGTTCAGTAACGGGAGTCTCCACGTCTCTCCACCTCTTTATTAAACAGAAAATGCATTTTCAGTTCAGTTTCATTTCCAATTTTATCCAATCAGGATAGAGAACTCAGTCAGGATATAGATTAAACAAGTGCAATTGGAAGTGATGACACTAAGAAATTATTGGACTGGAACACTATAAAAATGAAGCTGATAAAATGGGTGCTTCCTCCTGATTGGCTGAGATTTTGTCACCTACCTGAAAATGAATTTTCTGTTTATTAAAGAGCTGGAGAGACGGGGAGACCCCTGTGACTGAACAAACACTCTATAGCAATGATTACTATCAGAATATAGTGCTTTAACCTTTTAGTACAAAACTTTTTGTTTTAACCAAAAAATATCACTTACCCTACCTTTAAGCCCTATATTCTTTGACTGGAGTTCCCCATTTCGTCTCTCTACACAAATTCTCTTTGCCGAAAATTGCAGATCTACAAGCTCACAACGAGTTGCATTGCGACGTGTTGGCTTGCATGTAGATCGGCTATTTATGCCGAATGTTTTCCCCAGAATAGGGACGCTAAGGTTCACGTGGTTAATATAGAAATAAAAAACGAAAAAAGTTAAGTATTAGTTAGCTCAAGTCTTCTTCTTCACGTGCAGCACTGCATCACGATGCCGCTTAACAGTACTGCCATGACCAGTGGTGGAAAGTTACTAAATACATGTACTCAAGCACTGTACTTAAGTACAATTTTGAGGTATTTGTACTTTACTTGAGTATTTCCATTTTCCAATACTTTTACTTCTACTCCACTACATCTCAGAGGCAAATATTGTACTTTTACTCTCTTACAATTATTTGAAAACTTTAGTTACTTTGTAGATTTTGATTATCATTACAAGACATACATTACCCACTTCAGCCCTATATACATTTCGGCCATTTGAAAATAGCCGATCTTCAAGCTCTGCGACGCATCGTGAGCTTGTAGATCTGCTATTTTCAAAGGATTTTATACATTTGGAAACTTGTGAAATGGGACATTGTGCACAATGAGTACTTTTACTTATATACCGGTATTATATATACTAGACCATACCCGGTGAAAGGCGCAGGTGAAAGTAGTTGCAAAGTTGGGGTTAATGCACGTCCTGTCGCGCGGTTTCTCCCCCGCGCGCGTCCCGTCATGGCTCCCCTCCCCGTCATGGCTTCCCCCCCTCCTCCCCGTCGTGGCTTCCCGTCCTCCTCCCCCCCGCGGGTCGCATTGCGTCACCCCTCCCCACGGGCGTGTATATATATATATATATATATATATATATATATATATATATATATATATATATATATATATATATATATATATATATATCAGCACGGAGAATGGCCGAGAACAGACAGTTTATCAGGGATCGAAAGTGAGTGTGTACTGTGTAGTGCAGTGGTTCTCCAACGTTTTTATGTCAAGGACCCCCAAATTGACACTTGTTAGCCCGCGGACCCCCATTTGATAGATATGCCAGGGACCCCCATAAGAGACGTATTTTTTTACGGCTCTAGCAGTGAATCTTAACCATTTTAATTTCAAGGACCCCCAGTTTGACATGCATTAGGGCTATGGACCCCCATGTAATGGCATTTCTATGTCTTGGACCCCAATTTATATAGTAAAGTCTATGTTTATTTAACTCTGAGAGTGTACAAATGGAACCAAATGGACCCCTTAGAGTCCATTTGGTTCCATTTGTACACTCTCAGAGTGACAGACCCATAAGGGTCCATTTGGTGCCTAATCTATCATTTAGCTGGGGACCCCCTGGAACTCTGGACCCCACTTTGAGAACCAATGGTGTATTCGTGTGTACACACACACGCACATCCTGTCGTGGAGGCACAGAACACAAACACCCGCGCATATAACAGGCGGAGCCGTCCCCCGTCGGGAGCACGCACAAACACAGACACACACACACACACACACACACACACACACACACACACACCACGGTACATCCTCCCGTCGCGAACACACACACACACACACGGGCGTCGCGTGTGTGTGTATAAAGTACAAATTAAGTACATTGTGACACGTGGCTCCCTAACGTGCATGCGCACGTGCGTGTCCACGCATACACGGCCGCGGACCCAAGTTGCAATTGTGGTGCGATCAGATTCATCTCCCCCCCACCCACACACACAGCACGGAGAATGGCGTACACACACACACACACACACACACACACACACACACACACACACACACACACACACACACACACACACACACACACACACACACACACACACACACACACACACACACACACACACACACACACACACACACACACACACACACACACACACACACACACACACACCACGGTACATCCATGCGGCCCGTGGCCTGTCGCGAACACACACGGGCGATCATCTCCCCCCCCAGCCCCCAGCCACACACACACACCACGGAGGCACGATGCTACTCCCCCCCCGTCCCCCCCGTCGTCGCAAACACACACACACACACACACACACACACACACACACACACACGAAACACAGCAGAGTTTTTGACGCACACACGCTCACTTTTAGATCCAGTCCTATTTTAAAAGTCTGCCTATGGGGGATGCACGTATCCGCGCGCCTCGTGTAGCCGGTGTCTCCCGGTTTGGCTCCAATGGGAAACATGGCCACAGGCTGACTAAATAAGCGATTTAAACGGGTAGTTTCGCTGGCAACCTAAAATATTATGCAGCCGACCAAACCTTAAACATCCGTGCGGTTTAGAATCTACCATAAGTTTTGGGATACGATGTATACAAAAGGGTAAACAGCGGAGCCTTGGCGGACGTTCGCCCGATCCTGGAAGAGAACGACATAGAACCGTTCTTTATGGAGCTAATGTGCATCGTGTGGGGGGGGGGAAATCTGGAGTGTTTACTTTCCACAGTAGAGAGTGGGCGGGGTCTATGGTGTAGCGTCGGCGTCGGTGTTGCCATGTCCGCCGATTGTAAGCGCTTTAGGGCCAATGTTGGTGTCATAGGGTTAGTTTGGTTTGGTCTCGTTTTCATAGACCTTGCTGCTTGTTTCTCTCGCGAAACCTGGCAACGACGCATGCGCAGTTTGATCGGAGACCCAGGACTCCATCCACCCACCCACCGTCAGGTTACTAGAATTATAGTAGGATAAGTATATTTTGATGCCAATACTTTTGTACTTTTACTCAAGTCAATTTTGAATTCCTGACTCTAACTTGTAACAGAGTATTTCTTCATTGCAGTATTGATACTTTTACTTAAGTAAAACATGAGTACTCTTTCCACCACCGCCCATGAAGACACACAGAATTTTTACGGCCACCCGGGCCCTCCTGTCCCCCTGCTAGTTAAGCCAGCCGGCTGCCAGGAGGGCCCGCTGTCCCTCGGTGGGATGCCCCCCGATATGTCGCCTCGGGTCGGGGGGGGGGGAGCGTCATAAATTCAGGCCCAGGCTTTCAGACATGGGAACCAATGTCTTGGCCCTGCCCGTTTGCCTTCTCTTTCTGGAGTGACTTACTGAGAAGCTTCATGTCTCTCATGGAGAATTTAGTGTCGATTCGGCTGTGTGCTTGTTTGAGTTGTTCAGCATTGTGTGTAAAGACAAGGCCAGACAAACAGCCTTGTGGCTGAATCGCATGGTGAGCGTCTGTCTTTTAGAGTTGGAGTGCAGCTGTCAACATTGGCTCCAAACTCACCCATAATTCTTTTTTTTTTTTTTTTTTTTAACAACCCAAAGTGGCATCTTAGTGCATGTTTTTCTTGTTTCGTTTCTAAATTAACTTCTTGCGTTCCACTGGACATTTATAGAGCTGTCCCCTCATGGTCAATGAATCGATTGCGTTTGTCGGCCAAGAGTTTGTTCGTTGATTCGTCCACGCCCCCCCCTACCCCCCCCCACCCCGCACAGCTCTGAACTCTAGATATAACCCTTTAATTCTGACAGTCTATGACAACAGCCAGTAGCGACAGTCAGGGAAAACATTAGAGTGTTCAGTTCTAAAACTCACAAACTGACTGAAAAGCCTCTGCAAGATTGTACGTAGAAAACACTATTTCACACATTGAGTGCACCCGTCGAGTGCCATAAACGAGAATTCTCGTGTTTGGATTCTCGTGTTTTTTTTCCCACAATGGGCGCTCTAACACAACTTAGGAATCATCCTAGGTCCCTGTAAAATGGAATGGACGGATGTGACAAGGTCCCAAGAAACGTCTCTTCCGTCCTCTCCAATGATAGGATCAGGAGAAAGACACGTGCGATCACTCTGCAATGGCGGATCGCGTCAGAAATATTATTGTTCCAGTCGTTAGTCGGGACCCTCGACCATCGTGCACGCACCCTTTGTTTACATCGGCGTCCTCGTGGAGGCCTCTACAGCTCTAAACAGGTAAGAACGCTGGCACTGGATGTGTTTTAAAAAACCTCTGGCACTTGATGTGTTAAGTATTTAGTTGACTACTCATTTCTTTAGTCAAGGATACTACTCCAGTTTTCATGACCTTTGCTGAGCCCGGCTTACCTCTCCTTGGAGATGTTCTTGTTCTCCCGTTTCCACATGTTCTTGAAGTCGTTGCAGAACTCGTACCAGAGCATGAAGACGTAACTGGGGGCCACTTCCTTCTCCCCAGACTTTGGCTTGAGCCCAAAGTAGCTCACCATGTCCTGGAACCTGGAGGGAGAAGGTTCACATACTGTTAGCAGGATGGCGTTAGCAGCATGCACCGCATCACATCAGTCAGCCAATCAGTGAAAAGCAGTGGTGGAAAGTAACTAAGTACATTTACTTAAGTATTTCCAATTTCCAATACTTACCCTGAACCGTCCCACCTGATGGTTTTAGACTTTAGAGACACTTTGATGATCACTTCATTTCAAGTGAAGTTTTACGTTTGCTGCTCTTATTGTTTATTATGATCCGTTTTCATTGCTTTGTTTTAATGTACTGGTTTTATGTATTGCACTATGACCCGGGGAACTACACTTCCTACTCGCTTTTTTGCATTACCTGTAAGAATGACAACACAAACACACCCATAAATATGCTCGCATATTATTTCACGCACGCACACACACACACACACACACACACACACACACACACACACACACACACACACACACACACACACACACACACACACACACACACACACACACACACACACACACACACACACACACACACACACACACACACACACACACACGTTTATGGATCCTTGACATTGTCCACACGGTGTGGTCCTGGTCTTTCGTAAAGCAAATTTATACTTAAACACAGTCATACGACTGAGTATAAATGACCCCTGGACAACTCCACCCTTCACGTAGGACCCCTGGACTACTCCACCCTTCACTTAGAACCCCTGGACTACTCCACCCTTCACTCAGGACCCCTGGACTCCACCACCCTTCACTTAGGACCCCTGGACTACACCACCCCACACGGGATCGGCCCTGCAGCTTCTCGTATACGTCAATGAGATCCTCAGCCTAATTCAATTGTAACCAAAATGTGAAACCCGTATAGCGAGGCTCTCAGCGGGGGGGCGCTTTTCTTCTCGAGGCATGAGAAAAAAACGGACCCGCGCTGCTCCGGGGTCTCTGCCTAAACCAAACATTAAAGACATTTCGTGGCCTCTCCTGTCAGAGGGGCTGATGAAGAGCGGGCCGTGGTTCAGGAGGAGGAGGAGACGATGCTCGGCGCGTCCGCACTGAACTGAAATGAACGCCGACAGAGACGCACGCTGACCTCCAGATGCTAGGTGGCTGTTAGCGACGCTAATCCAAGACACGTTGGGGCGCCGTGCGGGCGGAACGGGACAATGTGCTGCGCAGACAGCTAGCTGCCACAGAGAGGAGAGAGAGAGTGAGACACACACACACACACACACACACACACACACACACACACACACACACACACACACACACAGAAAGAGAGAGAGAGAGAGGAGGCTCCTGTCTCCCTTTCCCCAGTGGTGCATCGTAAGACCAATGGGGGGTGTTGTAGATCATCTGTTGCTCTACAAAAGAGAGAAGGGGAACGAGGGGTCCGTGGAGTTTGGCTCCAGCAGCCTGCAGCGTGGTCCACTACAATGAGGTGGCTCTCCATTCCGCTGGCTCCATTATTGATGCATTATGTCAGAGGAGGCGCAATTATTGTAATGCTATGTTAACTACTTTTGCTGGGGACCCCCTGGAACCCCCCCCCCCCCCCCCTCAAGGACTCCTGGGGGTCCCCGGACCCCACTTTGAGAACCACTGATAGCAAGCTTAACCCCCCCCATGGACACAAACATGCATTCGTTGCAACTAAAATAATATTCCTGATTATTTTGCTGAATATTGTAATCACAATGTTTCTATATTTTGTAGAAACAGTTCTAGATACTATAATCTAGATGATCAGTGCCAAATTTATAGCCAAATAGTACGTAATTAATGAATACGTTTATTGTTCCTCCTGCTGAGTTGGTTTGTACAATATTCTTGTGTAATGTGAGGAGATGAGGGCAAGGAGCAACAGCTGGCAAAATAAGATGTTTGAATTAATTTCAAAGTTTAACGATTACATAATTATACAATCTAAGAACGCAATGTTCGATTACTCTCTATTCATTCTGTAATGATAACATGCATACAAATAAATCAAATAAATTGTAACTGTATTTTTGCACAAATGCACACCGACACACACACACACACACACACACACACACACACACACACACACACACACACACACACACACACACACACACACACACACACACACACACACACACACACACACACACACACACACACACACACACACACACACACACACACACACACACACACACTCCATGCTATGATGGTATTGCCGTGCAAGGGTTTACAACAGTACCCACGTCAGGCATTCCTCACTGACAGCTATATAAAAAAAGAGCCATTACAAAACCATGAGTAACCATGAATATCAGAGAAATATTTGGACAGCAAAATCAACATTCCTCTGTTCCCCCTAGTAAAAAAGATTAGAGTGGTAAACTCCATGTTGAAAGCCCCAAAAACTGGATTCCTTCTCCTTGCCTTCCTATCTTGGCTGGATAAAGTAATACCAAACCAGCATAAACAAAAAAGGAGGGAAAAAAACAGAAGAGAAAGGAAGAAGCAGTGGTGGAAAAAGTACTCAAATGTTTTACTTAAGTAAAAGTATCAATAGTGCAATGTAGAAGTACTCTGTTACAAGTAAAAGTCTGGAATTCAAAATTGACTTGAGTAAAAGTACAAAAGCATCAAAATGTACTTATAGTACCAAAATTAAGTACAAAAATGTTTGGAAAAAAATATCAGATCTACAAGCTCACAGCGCGTCGCATCAAGCTTGTAGATCGGCTATTTTCAAATAACCTAGGTATAAAATAAGGCTAAAGTGGTTAATGTATGTGTTTTATTTAAATTCATATCTGCAAAGTAACTAGTAACTAAAGTTTTCAAATAATTGTAGTGGAGTAAAAGTACAATATTTGCCTCCGCGATGTAGTGGAGTAAAGTAAAAGTATAGACAACTGGAAATACTCCAGTAAAGTAAAAGTACCTACACATTGTACTTAAGTTCAGTACTTGAGTAAATGTACTTAGTTCCTTTACACCACTGGAAAGGAGTCATAAGTGCATATTGCATGTGCAACGCAGCAACAGCCATATGAAATGGAGCGTGATGGGGGGAGTAGGAAACTTAATGGGCTGTAACTGTGGACAGAACCAGGAAAACCATAATGGAACCCTCAAACATGAAGCAGACAAATTAGGACTGCATGTTGAGGAAAAGGACTTGTCGCTCAGATACTGGGTACTACTGAAGGCCACCGTTTCCCCAAACCCATCTTTGGGTCCCAAAGATGAGGTAAATATCAATTGTTTTCCGTTTCCATACATTTAAAAAATAATATTCATATTATTTCAAAAGATTTAGAAAAAGTTTAAACAAAAAAAATCACAACTTTTCCTCAACTAAAAACAATTCCAACATTTTTCCAAAGTATTTAATAAAAAAATCACACCCTGTGTGAAGGTAGCGGCGCCTTTGATACATTTTGTCATCGATATGTATGTTTATAATGTGTTTATAGCCATGTGTCACGTGAAGCTTGACCAATCACTCTGTTGACGGGTCTGACCAATCAGAGCGTTGGCGGGTCTGACCAATCAGAGCGTTGACGGGTCTGACCAATCAGAGCGTTGACGGGTCTGACCAATCAGAGCGTTGACGGGTCTGACCAATCAGAGCGTTGACGGGTCTGACCAATCAGAGCGTTGACGGTGAACACGGACAAAGTCAGGTATAGAGCAGGACCCGCTCTATACCTATAGAGTATAGAGCGGCTAGCGCCGCTAAAAATAAAGAAATCAGGGGCGGTATGGTCATCACAGTGGTCATCACAGTGATGGAAGCTCACTTAAAAAAAAGTATATTTTTTTTAAGTGCATAGTCCTATTTAGAGGTTATTCATTTCATCATGTGTGTCGCTAGCCAATCACAGTGCTGAATAGAGTCAGCCAATCACAGTACAGCTAGGGGTGTACTAATATAGGGGTGTACTAATGTATGAGCCAATCACCCCTGTTACTGAACAAACACTCTAGTCTACAGCAATGATCGATGATCAAAATACAGAGCTATTTAACAGTTACTTGAACAAAATATCACATACTGCACCTTTAAGAACTCAAACCTTATATACTCTGCTGACAAAATCTCTCCACCAAAAATAGATGATGTTCTATTTTCACCTCAATGTTCGCCCCCAGAATAGAGCATAGCAGTGGTGGCCATAGTGTGGTGCCACAGATAGAAAGCCCATTAATTTCAATATAAACATTTCAAATTATTTTAAGCCTGGAACCAAGCCACCCAGGGTCCTGGTGGATCATGACCGTAAGACATTTCATTCTGTGTCAAAAAAAAAATTTAAACCGCAAAATAACAGGCATTTATTAAATATAGTATATAATATAAATAAATATTCTTTTTTCTTTACACTGCTATGCCCTAAAGGGATGCTAGGGTTCATGTGGTTAAATGTTTGCAAACTATCACAAACAGTAAGAACAGGTAGTTCTAATCACCACATCAGCCACTGCGGAGTCCCAGAGTGAGTCAGACATGGATGACAGCTCAAATATCATAATATAATAAAAAACCCAACCTTTGGTTAAACAAGACTAAGCGTCTAAAACAGTGGTTCTCACTTTTTCGTGTCAAGGACGGAGGACCCCCAAATTGATATGTATTTGGCCCGCGGACCCCCATCTGAATGTATTTTGTGCCAGGTACGTTCAGAAGAGAAGATTTATGTGTATGTGTGAAGAAAAAACAATCGAAATAAAAAAAATAAACAAAAACAAAATAATAAACATTTTCGTTATTTTTCTAAAGATTTCAAAAATAACAGATGTAAAAGCTTGCAGTGCGGCACGAAGTGACACGCCGTGAGCAAAACAATGCTCTTGAACACACCTCTTAGCCAATTCAACGCTTAGCCAATTAAAGCCGAGAGAAAATTCACCCCGGCAGGCTTGAGAGCAACAGATTCATGGACAGCGGGTTGCCTTCGGGGTCACGGGGATCAAAACAGGAGAAAGCTACTAACTCCTCCCGGGGCTGAGGGTGAGACGTATTAGGTAACAGTAGGGATGTGGTGTCTATTGCCTTTATTAACACCCAGCCGTAACAGAGTTGCCACTGCTGCTCCCGTGTGTGTGTGTGTGTGTGTGTGTGTGTGTGTGTGTGTGTGTGTGTGTGCGTGTGTGTGTGCGTGTGTGTGTGCGTGTGCGTGTGTGTAGATACACCTCATCCAGCACAGATGTGAGAGAGCCCACCCAGAGCCAAGTGAGCCCACCGTCGCCCATATTCATCACCGGCGTGTCACTTTTACGAGGTGACTCTGTGGGAACCCGAGAGAGACAGAGAGACCCCTAGACCCCCCCCCACCCCCACCCCACCCCACCTCTCCTTATATTAGCTCCAGTCAGTCAGCCGTCTCTCCTTAGCCAAAATTAAAGGAAAACTTCATTAAAGTCAAAGGCGCTGTCAGCCGCGGGGCCCTTTTGATCAACACGCCCCCTCCAAGTTCAACACCTTCACTACAGGAGTGGCGCTCTCACGCACACACGCACACGCAAATAAAAGCATCTCTCAGCACAAGAGATAGAGCCATCATTATACCAACAGGACAAATAGAGAGAGAGAGAGAGAGAGAGAGAGAGGAGGAGGAAAAACAATAGAGACGGACAGAGAGAGAGAGAGATCTATTTCCACGCCTCACTGGTTCTGCAGAGAGCAAGATGAAACAGAACCATTTGGAAACATTAGCCGTTAGTTAAAGTATTGTCCAAAGCAATCAACCTCCTAATTGTTTATAGTTTCCATTTCCCCGGCGTCCGGCATCTTCCACGTTTCTCCTTTATGTGCTTTTCGTGATTTATCTCGGAAGTGGGAGGGTTACAATTTAAAGCAAACAATTCCACTCCCTATCTAAACAAGGGGGAAAAATAATCTATTTGCTTTATTTGTCCTTTCCAGCATCATTCCCCCCCGCCCCACCGCCAATATGAAATGTTCCAGATATGATTTTGTTCTAACGCGAGTCAAAGCGGCCGCCAGTGTGTCTTGCGCCTATAAATCAGACGCCTCACGCAGTGGCTCCTGGGAGTTTTCGTGAGAAAACATGGCAGATAAGAGTGATAGCGGAGGAAGCACGGTGTGTTCAGCGTCAACACGCAGCATGTTGCAAGTTGTGTGTGTGTGTGCTGTGTGCTGTGCGCGCACGTGAAACGAGCACCGCTCGTCACATGTTCGCCACATTTTCGCTATAGGATAAAGTTACATTTCGTAGATGCGTATATGTGTACACTGTGTTGCTTGAGCCCACCCCTCCCTCTGTAGCTTTGTATTCCTGTCTAGCAGTGGTGTAACGTAACTAAGTATATTTACTCAAGTACTGTATTTTGAGGTACTTTTACTTTTTTTTTAATTATTTGAAAACTTTAGTTACTAGGTTACTTTGCGGATATAAATTATTGCATTATAAAACATACATTTACCACTTTAGCCCTATTTTATACCTGAGCTTGAAAATAGCCAATCTACAAGCTCACAACGCGTCGCATGGCGACGCATTGTGAGCTTGTAGATCTGCTATTTTCAAACATTTTAGTACTTTTACTTTTGGTACTTGAAGTACATTTTGATACCAATACTTTTGTATTGGTATCAATAGTGGTAGTGGAATTCCGGACTTTTACTTGTAACAGAGTACTTCCACATGGCAGAATTCATACTTTTACTTAAGTAAAAACATGCGAGTACTTTTTCCACCACTGCTCTAAGCTGGGATGCAATCTCGTGGCTGAATCCTGGGAGGCCTCACTCACTGCTGCATCCCCTGTCCAACCACGGCCCTTATCAGCCGGCGCTAATGACTACAGGCAGCCATACAAATTGCTAGCATTACTGCTATCAGATGCCAGCTATGTTATCTATGCGAAGCATGCTAAATAACCCCGATGACGGCTATGCGATGTTCGCCCATCAATAACACTTGGCACGATTCCCTAACGTTGTTCATGGGAGCCCCGACACAGAGAGCATTACTGAGATATTACCCCCAGAAAACTGCAGAAGACGTCAAGATTCTCTGTGCAAACATTATGACGCTTCGGCTCGTAAATTGAAAGAAGTCTTTGGCCGGCGGCGGGTCAGTAACGTATGTTGGTTTCCTACCTTTTCTGTGCCGCCTTGATTCGGTCGTCTTCTGCCGTGTGTTCCTTTTGAGCTGCAGAAAAGGAGGGGAAAAAAAGAAGAAGAAAAAAGTAAAAAAAGTATTCTGATCAATTAAGGAAACAGATCGAAAAATCGTGGCAATGTGTGCAAATCTTTGAATATATATTTTTTTAAAGCGAACATTTTTAACTCAAATCTTTACTTCTGGGGGTCCCTGGAACAAAATATTTTGATGGGGTTCCGCGGCCAAATACATATCATTTTGGGGGTCCTTGACATGAAAAAGTTTGAGCACCACTGATATAGAAACATACGTTTTTCAGAATACTGTTGAGATTTAGGAGACATGTAGAATCGTCTCAATGGGTTAAAACCAATTGGGACTGATACCAGGAGGACACTGGCATCACCTTCTGGGTGGAGAGCACAGACTGAGGGGGTTGGAGGGGGGGAGGGAAGGGGGAGGGGGGGGGGGGGGCTGCTGGCCCAGAGAGGAAGCG
Source organism: Gymnoscopelus microlampas (assembly GCF_963454915.1). Classification (NCBI taxonomy): domain Eukaryota; kingdom Metazoa; phylum Chordata; class Actinopteri; order Myctophiformes; family Myctophidae; genus Gymnoscopelus; species Gymnoscopelus microlampas. Next base: position 34,250,572 of record NC_139957.1, read on the forward strand.
GTTGAGATGTCTATGGTGCAGCGAGCCGAGCATGTTATGGATGTGTCAGTTAAGCGCATTGTAAAGTCTGACATGTTTCTGTGCGAGTGTGTTGACACAGGGGAGTGTGAGGTTGTGATGCCTGGGGTTGGGGTGGGGGGGGGGCAGTGGTCTGTGTTCTGGAGGTGTGTGTGTGTGTGTGTGTGTGTGTGTGTGTGTGTGTGTGTGTGTGTGTGTGTGTGTGTGCGTGCGTGTGCATGTGTGCGTGTGTGTGCACGCATATGAGGGGAGCCGATGCAGGGGCGCAGGGCTGAATAGCCAGGCTTGGGAACTGGAGGCTCCTCCAGTGGACTCCTGCCATGTAAAAGTGTCTAAATGCAAGGCAGATGTGTGCGCCGGGCCGGGCTGAGGTGCAAGAATTTATCTAGGGCCAGAGAGTTGCCTCTGATCTCAGATTTATTGCATTTTTCCAGATTCATCCTTTTTACAATGATGGGGGGGACCTTTCCCACTTGAAGATTTAAGAGGGGGAAGTCTCCAAAAAATTGTTCAAAGGCAGGTTTGGGGGTCTTCTGGGAGAGGGTGAGCTTAAGTCTCCAACCAACCTCCCCTCTCTCTTTTTGCTTTTCCTGTATATGGGTAAGGGGGCTGAGGTACACTTAATGAAGGGGGTGGCCGTGGCTGGGATAGGAGGAGGGGGAGGGGGAAGGGGGGGGCGTGACCAATGGCGTTAGTCTCAGTGGGGGTCAGGCTGGCGCCTGAGGTACCCCTCTGGTGTGACTCTTTGCAGAGGTGGCACTGGGGCTGAGAGAGGGTGAGAGAGCAAGAGAACGAGAGAGAGAGAGAGAGAGAGAGAGAGTGAAGATGTGTGTGAAGTTTCTCTTCACACTGCTCTCCGTGTAAACATGAAACCAGTAGTGGCTAACTAGAAAGTTATGAGACACGCACGCTGAGAGGAACAATAAATTAGGGCTTTAAAACTCTGACACACTTTTCCAAACCACTGCTTTACCTAGCGGGCAGATGCAGATCACAAAGGGCGACGGAGGGAGAGAGAGAGAGAGAGAGGGGACGCGCGTAGGTCTCTCTGTGATGCGTCCGCTGAAGCCGAGGCGTACGACAAGTCTTCGTCTTCTGTCAACCCCTACATGACTCATCACAGCACACAAGTGAGAAGCATCTCGAAGACGTCGATGCGATAAGTGCCTCGATGAAACCGGTTCCTGCTAGCCTCGCGTGGCCAGACAATATCACACGACACAATGCAATTTTGTCAAAGGCAGATTCGTCTGGAACCATGCTAGGTTCCTGCCTTATCCCATTGAGACCGGGTGGGCACGCATCTGTGTGTGTCATTTTAGGATTTCTTTGGGCTATTCAAAAATAGCAGATCTACAAGCTCATAGCGCGGCACCGAGTGCCGCGCTATGAGCTTGTAGATCTGCTATTTTTGAAAAATCGTGAAAATGTGTGCAAATCTTTGAATATGAGCTTGTAGATCTGCTATTTTTGAAAAATCGTGAAAATGTTTACTCAAGTACAGTACTTAAGTAAATGTGAATATATCACCTATATGAATGGATATGTACATACTGTGAACAGTGGATATGATGCTAATATACAGTATGTACAGTGTCAGCCGACCTTCAATCATCATGGGTATCTGGCTAATATAATTTATGGACAGTCTATCAACAATGAACCGCTGTGCAACAGCCACCATGATCTCAACACGCACTTAATCTGAATAAGTAAAGCTTTGGTGACTGGGCTGTGATTCACACAGCGAGAGAGAGAGCGTGAGGATTCAAAGACAATCGTGCATTCCCTGAGAGAGCCAGCCAAAGGAAACATTACACAACCCAAGATTAAAGGCAGGAATTTGTTTTCAATTAGTCGTGGTGTGTATTCAACACTCAAAATATGCCCCTCAAAATGTCCCCAGAGGTTTCAAAGAGCTTCTATTAAAGGGGAAACAGAAAGGTGGTTGATTGTTGACTTGGGAGGCTTTCCCCCCCCCTTTTCTTTCAACTCAACAGTAAATAGCTCCGAAAGCAATGAAACGCTGTTTCTCAATGAGAGAACTGTTGAAGTCACTGAGAGTGAATCCAGAGTTACCACACGTTTATGGACATGGGGAAATGGAGAGAAATTAAAGTGGCAATCCATAACTTCTGCACATTTGAACTACAGCAAAGATGGTGCAGCATTTAGTGTAGATTTCAGATTTTTATTTTTAAGGGATAGCCCCATTTTCGAGGGGGTCACATAAAAACATGAACAACAGACATAGAATATTACATACAATAAAAGTATACGGATACATTCATACACAGATAGCTTGCTCACCCTCTCCCACCCACCCCACCAACCACCACACCATCAGCTGTTAAACAGCAGAAGAGAAAGAAGGGTACTGTACAAATACATCAGTGTATCCCAGTGTATCCCAGTACAGTCAATTTAGAAGCATAAACAAGTATAAGTAAAAAGTAAAAGTAAAAATGTAAAGTAGCAGGAAAATGGTAATAATCAAGTTCAGTACCTCACAATTGTACTCAAGTACAGTACTTGAGTAAATGCCCTCAGTTACTTTCCACCACCATACAACAGGATGAATCAGTTCAGCCCTGAAGCCCTATAATACTTCCTCATATGATGAATTACAAGAATAGCTGATTTATATGTGTTGAGATCGGCTATTTTTGCCATGTTTGAAAACTTGAATTCATTTGTAAAATTCCCTATAATGGCAAGCCCAAAACAGCTATGCCATGTTGAAAGTGATTCATTTTAGACATTTAGTACGTTGCGTGTGTGTGTGCGTGTGTGTGTGTGTGTGTGTGTGTGTGTGTGTGTGTGTGTGTGTGTGTGTGTGTGTGTGTGTGTGTGTGTGTGTGTGTGTGTGTGTGTGTGTGTGTGTGTGTGTGTGTGTGTGTGTGTGTGTGTGTGTGTGTTCAGGGCGTTGGGGTTCACCTGCAGACCCTGCTGTGCGCCTCTCTACAGGCTGTGGGGGTTATGGGTCAATGCTACACACAAACACAAGGCTCCCACAGAGTCTGTGACTTATGGATTCATATAGTGGTATACATCGGTACTATATTATGAGAATGAGGACCTTATGGATTCATATAGTGGTATACATCGGTACTATATTATGAGAATGAGGGCCTTATGGATTCATATAGTGGTATACATCGGTACTATATTATGAGAATGAGGGCCTTATGGATTCATATAGCGGTATACATCGGTACTATATTATGAGAATGAGGGCCTTTTTTTGTGTACCTTTATTTTTGATTATGTTTTGATTATTTTATCTGTGTTTCTGTATGTGGGTTTGTATGTGGGGAGGGGGGAGGGATCTGGGGGGGTTGTATGTTTACTTTGTAAAAATGAAAATGAAAAAAAAAAGAAAAAAGAAAAAAAGAGAATGAGGGCCTTATGGATTCATACAGTGGTATACATCGGTACTATATTATGAGAATGAGGGCCTTATGGATTCATATAGTGGTATACATCTGTACTATATTCTGAGATATTCATATACTGGTATACATCGGTACTATGAGAATGAGGGCCTAACATTCTATGTAACACCAACTACTACCCCACGTTAAGCCCTCTATGCATGTGGATCGTGCGCACCCACGCGCACACACGGACACACATGGACACACACACACACACACACACACACACACACACACGCACTTCATGACGGCATGATTAAATGCCACCCCTTCCAAAGCATAGACAACAGCGAAATTAATGATATTCAAATTCACAAATAGCCTATTCATTGTAATTCACATTTAAGTTCATGATGTGTTTTGTTACATGAATGCCCTTTCCCAGCCAGCACTGTCCCCCACTGTGTTTTTTTAAGATATTTCAAATATCATATTATGATATTGACCAATGCTCCTCTTTTTCTGTATTAGCAACCAAACCAAAGGCATGCCAGTGCATATATATCGCTGAAAGCTTGAAATGAAATGGTTTCTTGATGCAAACTGTTGGCTCACACAATTTTCAAATGCTTCCACCTGGAAGTCTGTACTTCGGAAGTGCTGACAAAGAAAATAAAGCAGTGAGCTTAATTGTCTTCCTTTTTGTATTTGCATAATGCTAATTTGCAATAAGCCCCCACTGTAAATCAAATCAATGGACTCCAGCAGCTTCCTTGAAAATCAAACAACGGTATGCTTTGGAATAATGGTTCGGCCCGGCGGTATTCAGTAATGTCAGGTAATCGTCGCCAACGGGCTAAATGTACCAGACCGTTGGTATAGTCCTTTAGCTTTTCAAGAATGCAGTGCAAACATGACTTCCCCTCATTTTCCAACATGTGGCTACAATCAAATCACCTCATGAGATACCTCGCCTTCATCTTTTATAGAAACAGTCTACTGTCTCACCATACCTCGTCCTGCTGCAAGTAACGCTGTCAATAACCCTTTAACCACCTACTTAAACCCCAACATCCGTATAAAGAAAATAGCAGATCGACAAGCTCACGATCTGCTATTGAGGGACTCCGGTCAGGGGAATTGAGGGACTCAGTCAACCAAATAGGGTTTAAGTGGTTAATGGTCTATAAAGCTTTAAATGGTTTAGGGGCCAAAATACATGTCTGATCCTGTACGATATCATGAACCATCCAGACCTCTAGTATCAGGTCATCTGGGAAAGGATCTGCTTTCTCTCCCTACAACCAACAATAAACGTAGGGAAGCAGCATTTAGTTTGTATGCACCACATATCTGGAACAAGCTCCCAGAAAAACGCAGGTCTGCTGCTACTCTTATTTCTTTTAAAACACAACTAAAGGCCTTTCTGTTTGTCGCTGCGTTTGATTGAGTTATTTCATATTTTTCTCCTCTGCACTGTAACTGTATTTATACATTTTACTTCTTTTGTTTTATGCATCCTAATGCCATTTTATTATTTTATTATTGTGTTTCCTTAGTTTGGTATTCCGTGTAAAGCACATTCCAATTGCCTTGTTGTTGAAATGCGCTACACAAATAAAATTGCCTTGCCTTGCCTTGCCTTTAATGGAGTACAATGGAGGTCACTTTCAGAGCCATAAAGGAGGTTATTATGATAGAGCCCAGAAACAGTATTTGATACTGTTATTAGACATTATTACCCTGTCCTGCTTTAAGCCAGTGATTCTCACTCTTTTTTCATTTCAAGGACCCCCAGTTTGATATGCGTTAGACCCCCCAATCCACACTTCACAATCCTCAGTGTTCATTTAACCCTTTAAGACCGGGAACGCATCTGTGTGTCATTTTTAGATTTATTTGGGCTATTCAAAATTAGCAGATATGAGCTTGTAGATCTGAATATTGTTTGGGGAAAAAAATCTTGAAAATGTGTGCAAATCTTTGAATATATAATATACATTTTTAACTAAAATCTTTGCTTCTGGGGGTCCGTGGAACAACATATTTTCAGATGGGGGTCCGCGGCCTAAAACTCATAATTTTGGGGGTACTTGACATGAAAAAGTTTGAGAATCACTGATATATATAGCAACATACGTTAAAAAAAAACTAAAACAAAAAAACTGTTAGGATTTGTAGAATCCCCCAGAAGCAAAGATTTGAGTTTAAAATATATATATATGTTTTCAAAGATTTGCCCACGATTTTTCAAAAATATTTGCAGATATACAAGCTCATAGTACGGCACCGAGTGTCGCGCTATGAGCTTGTAGATCTCCAAAGAAAGAAGAAGAAAAGAAGAAAATGACACAGATGCGTTCCCGGTCTTAAAGGGTTAAGGTATTACTATTACTGTTTAACCACTTAAACCCTCTTTTCTTAGCACAAAGTAAGACGGAACCGAGTTACAACTGTACTTGGACGGCCTTTTTCCGTCTACACCACATCGCTTCGCCAAATAATATAGCAGATCTACGAGCTCGCAAGGCGACGCGTTGTGAGCTTGTAGATCTGCTTGTAGATCCGGAATAGGGATGATGGATGGGGTTCAAGTGGTTAAGGTATTGTGCTGCTTTGCTGCCTCCGACGACTGAAGGTCCTTCTATCCATCTATTTAACTTTGAGAGTGTACAAATGAAACCAAAATGGACCCATAATGGTCAATTTGGTTCCATTTTTTACACTCTTGGAGTTACAGACCCGTAGGGGTCCATTTGGACCCCTGGTGGTCCCTGGAACCCACGCTGAGAATCAGTGCTTTAAGTAACACCATCAATTAACCCTTTAAGTACTTTCAACCTGGTGTCCCTATTTTAGGCACGTCACGTCGTTATAGCCACACAATAAAAGAAAAACTGTTAAAAAAAAGTGCAGATCTACAAGCTCGCGGCGCAACATGTTGTGAGCTAGTAGATGGGCAATTTTCTCTGCTATCCGTCGTACAACAAAGAATATGGAGTTTAAGTGGTTAATGTGGTAAAATGGAGACCTCCTTGGGGGATGCTGGCATATTAGTCACTTTCAGAGACATAAAAGAGCTCATGATACTGCCCAGAGACACACGGATGTCCAGTCTGACCCTATGGGCCAAGCATGCTCTGTTAACCCCTTAAGACCGGGAACGCATCTGTGTCTAATTTTTTTAGATTTCTTTGGGCTATTAAAAAATAGCAGATCTACAAGCTCGTAGCGCGGCAAATATTTGAATCTGGGGGGTCCCTGGAACAAAATATTTTGAGATGGGGGTCCGCAGCCAAATACATGGCATTTTGGGGTTCCTTGACATGAAAAAAGTTTGAGAACCACTAATATTATAGCAACATAGGTTTAAAAAAAAAACCCAAATAGTATTTAGAAGACATTTGTAAAATGCCCAGAAGCAAAGATTTGAGTTAAAAACGTTCACTTAAAAATATATATATATTCAAAAGATTTGCACAAATGTTCACGATTTTTCAAATATAGCAGATCTACAAGCTCATAGCGCGGCACTCGGTACCGCGCTATGAGCTTGTGGATATGCTATTTTTGAATAGCCCCAAGAAATCTCAAAATGACACGGTATGCATTCCCGGTCTTGACGCGTTAACAGCTGCTCCTTCGTGGCGTGCAGAAATGTTTGATAGTTCTTGCCCTGCAGCGTTTATGCAAAAGCCATGAGTATAAAGATTGCATGCAGGTGCGCCGGCCGCTCAAATGGTGACCGACGCCTTCAGTCTACCAATGTCTGGCCCCCTCCGTGCACGTTCTGACCGCTATGCAGCGCCAAAGATATAGTGAGAGCTTGGTTGGAGAGGGCAACACGCACCACTGGATCAACTGTCGTGACAAAAAAAAACGGGATGCCCTTGTTGGCATGCTGTCAAACGCAGGAGGGAGTTTCTGTATATAATAAAGCATTGGAGACGCAAGCATGTGGAGCCTGGTACGCAACAGCTATAGCCTAACATATAGTAAGCCTTTGCTCCGTGTCTGCAGCGTATACGGATGTCTAATGCATGGCGAGGTGCACTGCAGTTTGTATGATATGTTGAACCATCGTTCATGGAAATAATATACACAATCACCTCCGATAAATAACTGACCCTCCGATAAATAACTGACTGAAGCACCTCTGTTTAAATTACGATACTCTTACCCCTCATTCGCCGATGATCAAAAGTCATCGTTGTTCAACTCGTTGGCCCTGGAGAAGTGAATCAGAAAACCTCTCTTTCCTGTACGGTGCCCCCCCCCCTCTCATTCTCAGCAGACTGTCATCACCCCCTCGCTCTGCACACCTTGTAAGGGCCGATTACTTTCACAACGCGAGCCTCAACTACTTAAACCCTACAGTAATATATGCTCTGTTGACCGAAGCCCCCCCAGGGGTCCATACTTGGCCCCCCTTCCATTGTTGCCTACATATACACCAAATCTCTTCTCCAAAAGTGTGTAGATCTGATATTTTTGGACCAAATGTACGCCGCCTATTATGACATGCTCAGAAAAGGGACGCTAGGGTTCATGTGGTTAACCCATTAAGACCTGGGACGCATCTGTGTCACTTTTTGATTTGAGCTAAATAAAAGCATTATTTTACACTTTGGCTATTCAAAAATAGCAGATATACAAGCTCATAGCGCGGCACTATGAGCTTGTAGATCTGCTATTTTTGAAAAATCGTGAAAATGTGTGCGAATCTTTGAATATATATTGTTTTAAAGGGAACATTTTTAACTAAAATCTTTGCTTCTGGGGGTCCCTGGAACAAAATATTTTGAGATGGGGGTCGGCGGCCAAATACATATCATTTTGGGGGTCCTTGACATGAAAGTTTGAAAACCACCGATATAGAAACATACGTTCAGACATTTTGCAGAATCAAAACCTCAGGCCTCAATGGGTTGATGGATTAGCTAATGCATAAGCAGCTTGGTAACTAATACCTCGAAGGGCGAGTCAGTAAGAATCAGAGGAGTGGGCTGAGGTTGATGTTGAACGTCGGTAGAACTTGGTTTGTATACAGTAGCTACTGAGGGAGAATTGAACTATATTATATTATTATGGTCGTTTGTAGCCAACCTTCACTTATAGTACCTTATGTTGTTTATCGGTGTGCGTTGCGATACGATATCATATATTTTGAGGCTTGTAAGAGCCAAGATGTCCTGTTTAGACTTGAACGCTATTGTTTTGGTACAGCCTGTCTTGTTATGGTTCAGCTGGTCCTTGTAGCAGCTATAGAGTATAACTATGGTCTGATCCCTGTCTTTGTTGGCAGAAGCTCCACACCACCAACCTGAGTGTTATTGTGCTTATCCCCCATGAGATCATGTATATTGAAGCATAACCATCACCAACTTGAATATTGTCTCAGAATCCTATTGCCTCATCAATTACTGATTGGTCAAGAAGGCAATACCTGGCCGTGATAGTAATAGTCGTCAATTGCTCCTTTGCTCTGTGAGTGGTGATCAAGGGATTGTGTGTTTTTCTCCATGGTGAAACATGGATTAAAATCGCACTTGTTAGTGGATTGTGCCAAAATGTAAAACTAATTAGTGCTGTAACTTAGTTTTGGGAAAATGACCCATCAGATTCTGTGACATTAGAGGGTGCTCAAGATTCATATCACATGATTAGAACATTTTGTAACTTTCCCAGAACCAAGTATCAGGGTGGCTCATTTTGACATGGCAAATCAGCAGAATCCGCTTTGTTAGTGTTTGATTGTGTGCTAAAAGCGTGAAACAAGAGACCCGTTTCGCCACACAATGACAGTAGCCTAAATGGAGAGCCACAACAAACACAATCCCTAGTTCCTCGCTCACGGAGCACAGGGGCAATATTTGGACTTAGTATACCATGGCCAGGTAGCAATGCATTACCCAAGGTTCTACCAAAGAACTGCAACATCACTTTAAATGAGTTAGTAATATCCTCATGTGGCAGTTACTGTACCTATACTGAGGGGTGGAAGCAGTGTTGCCAGATTCTGTGAGAGAAACAAGCAACCAGGTATAGGAAAACCAGCCCAAAAGAAGCAACTATGGGCCACATGATCACTTTAACATATACATCAGCTATTTGAAAACAGCAGATCTACAAGCTCACAACGCGTCGCGATGCGACGCGTTGTGAGCTTGCAGATCGGCTATTTTCAAATAAAACCTTGCGGGGAAATTATAACAAGCAGATCTGGCAACCCTGGGTGGAAGAGGGAGAGCTGAAGGCAGTGGGGAAGTACAGAGGCCAGGATGATCAGAGCCCCCCTCTCACGGTGGTCCTCTGCCATGTTCTACTGAGGCCAGCCTGCCTTTACAAGGCCACAGCCATGGATGTCCTGCTAGCTTTATGGCAGTCTAGAGTACATGAGAACCCCGTTAGGGGCAATGTGATCCCTTCTACATGCCTGTAGACTCCTGTCCTCGCGCTGTCTCACAGTCCACCAAGACGCCCTCTCTCAGCAAGTAGAACACGCACGCACGCACGCACACACACGCATAACCAATGCATGCGCACACAAACAAACACACCCTCTGAGCCACCCAACTGACCGCCTGACGAGGCAAAAAACATAATTATACCTTTGCACTTTTTAAAGGTCCCTTGCTGAGTTTCTGCAGGGAAACGGGGCTTTTCTAGCTCTCCGAGCCCCGGGTTTCATGGCGATCTGCTCAGTTGTAAATTGTGGCTCCAAAAGAATGTTTCGTCTTTGAAGACCACGCAGTGTTTTCTCAGATTTGCCTCACGACTCCAGAGGTGACGGCCGGGGCTGGCGTACGAGCGTGACTGAGGACGAGGATCCATCATCGCTATCTAGCAGCGGGGACATGGGAGTGTGTCATCGTGTATGATTTGAAGGGTGCCGGGAGAGGATTAGACGACTCATCGCTCAGCGCGGTTCGACAAACACCCTTGGTCGCCGCAGATGGTGGGTGCGACATGAAGGCATTTTTAAATTTTATAAATCAGCGGAGGCGTACTTCATAGAAGACAACACATCTGAATACGACTCCCTCGTTGAGTGTCAGCGAGCAGCATGTCTTTGTTCTTCTTTCACAATGAGTTACACCATGAATAACTAAAGCATGCCATTTATACTACGTTGCCGTATAATTACAACGACACTGAAGAGTCTAAAAGCCCTGCTGGCAGCAATTTTGGAAGGGCGGTGCTAGAGGAAAGGCCACGGGGTCATCAAAATCAGTAGGCTTCATCCTGGAATCTGGCTATTAGACAATGAGACGTGTTTTGTAAAAAGATGACATTTTGGCCTGAGGGTGGAACTAGAGGAGCATGAATGCGTGTCATAAGCTTCATGGCAATCTGTCCATTATATTTTCAGAAAACTTTGTTTGGAACTGAAATGTTTGGCCTAACGGTGGCGCTAGAGCAGTGGTTCTCAACCTTTTCTTAAAATTGCAGTGTTTTGCCAATTATTTGAGGGCCCACGCCCCCAAATAATACCCACGCGTGGCCTACCAGTGGTCCCCGGGCCCACAGGTTGAGAATCACTGCGCCATAGGAAAGACCGTTAGGTCACCAAAATCAGTAGGGTTCATCCTCCGAGGTGGACGGATGGATGGACCGACCGACAAAGCCATCCTTTGAGCCCTGCTGCTTGCGGGGCTATGAAGTAGTGTTGTTCCGGCGAGTATGCCAGTCTGTGCCGATCCAATACCACGTCATTTATCACATGGTATACACTGGTATCGGAGCGGTACTCTGTATCGGTACATCTCTACTATAAAGTACAAAATGATTCAACCATGACATCCGTTACTGAGTGTCTGTGATAGCATTGAGTTTGTGTGTCGTCACACAGACTCACCAGTGGTGACAAAGGCCTCCATGTTGTCCTTGAAGGGCTGGAGGTGTTCCTCTGAGGAGTTGGCACACACCTTCTTCACGTCCTTCTCACAGGCTGGTAGAGGGGAGAACACAGGAGAAAGAACTGTTCAATATCAGGTTGGTAGAGGGGAGAACACAGGAGAGGTTCAATATCAAACACCTTGGTGGAGATGAGTTACTGATCTTCCTGATGAAACACAAGACAGATTTAACCCTTCGAGACCTGAGGCTGATTCTACAAACAGTTTTCGGAAAAAAAGTATGTTGCTATATTAGTGGTGCTCAAACGTTTTCATGTCAAGGACCCTCAACATTATATGTATTTGACCTCCGAACCCCCCACACCCCCCCGCCCTGTTTGCTGAATATGTATATATTCAAAGGTTTGCAAAAATGTTCACGATTACAGCAGATCTACAAGCTCATAGCTTGTAGATCTCAATAAGCTTGTATATCTGCTATTTTTGAATAGCCAAAGTATAAAACAACGGTTAAAAATCTTAAATGACAGCGATACTTTCCTGGTTTTAATGGGTTAAGAGTGAGCGGAGAAAAAAAAGAAGAGGAAAGAAATAGAAAAGTTAAACAAAGTGTCTGCAGTGTGATCTAGGATTTAGGTCACTTTTATCGCCAGATCCTCGTACTGGAGTTAGGTATATAAAACGATGTAACAAGTGCAACTCCAAAATGGCAATTACTTAGAGACATATGATACTGGGTATCACGTTACCAACACCTGACTAAGAGGCCTGTGAATCACAGTACAGTAAAAACGCTGGCTATTAAACCAAGCTGGCAATCAAAACTGTGAGGTTCTGTGGTAGACAGTAATGAGGAAAAATTCCATAATCTACTATATAAAGTTCAAGTTGTGCCAGGCGGACGGGTGGCCTGATTATGGCCAAATATGGACAAGCTGTGGGCGGATCATGTGCGCAAATCGGCATTGTTAGACAACGATTTCAGCTGTGAGTGACGTCAGAGCAGAGCTCGATGTCACATGCCCATTTATGGAGATCCCCAACCTCAGCAAAACTCTGTGTTGTCTTCCTGGTGCCCAAGACATTAAAATACATTAACAAAAATATATAAAAAATCACACCCAGTGTGAAGTGGGCGGTGTGTGGTCATCACAACATGACTCACTTTAAAAAAAGGATAATGACTTTTTTTAAAGGCCATACTGCTATTCATAGGGCTGCACATGTGTCATGTGTTTCGCTAGCCAATCACAGTCCTGAATTTGCAAAGTCAGCCAATCACATTACAGTTAGTGGTGATGACACTAGCTGTAATGTGATTGGCTGATATGAAAAAGTATCGATTTGCATTAACAATGGAAGGGTTAGGGGGTACACACATTTTTTGGTCGGTGTCCAAAACTCACTTATAGGGGGCGGCTACACCGCCCCAAAAATCAGAGCTTATTACTCAGCTTGCTTGAATGCTTGATTCTGATTGGTCAATCACTGAATTCAGCGGTGTGTCATTTCTTGATAATGACCGATGAGCTCTATAACAGACCGCTGTCTAATCAAAGGCTCAGAGCACCTGGCTCATATCAATCTATGCTGCTTGATTGTATGCTGTATCCAACATGACAGCCATGTAAACAAACACACAATGTCATTTACAACTAAATGTTGCTCTCAAGAATGTTTTTGAAAACATTTGAAGCGAGAAATAGACGATGTAGTAACCGAAAATGTATTCTATTTGATCAACACTTCCTTGTTTTCCAAGGCGACCGTGTCCGGCCAGCGCAACACTTATGGAATACTTTCATTGCCGTAAGCAAGGAAATACTTTGTTTTGTTGTTACATTTGGGTCAATTTATCAATTTATTTATTAAGTAGTCGTGTAATAATTCAGGATGATTAGGCACCTCCGCTACGTGTCGGAGCCTAATCATCCTGTCGGGATTTATTTATCAATAATGACCGGCGACTCGTCAATTATGCCTTGCGTATTACAAAGAAATAGTAAAAACAGCAACAAAAAAACATCACATAAAAAGAGATACCAACATGATACAACAGATTTATAAAGAAGCACTATCAATCTGGTCAAATATGTTACTGTATGTTTTGAGTGTACAGTACATGAAGTTGAAGTTTCTTTTGACCCATTAAGACCTGGAACGCATCTGTGTCATTTTTTTATTTGAGCTAAAAAGCATTATTTTACACTTTGGCTATTCAGAAATAGCAGATATACAAGCTCGTAGCCCGGCACAGAGTGCCGCGCAACGAGCTTGTAGATCTGGACGCAGTAAATACTTTAACGTGCTTATGACTAGGAGAGACATAGGGAGGGAAAGAGGGAGAGAGACTATTTTACCCACACAATAACTCAGCCAATGTTAACTCGGTAAATTATATGCATTCCGCTTTTTTTTACGTATAAGTAAATGCATGAATGATTATATAATATGCTTCTGTTCTGAGTGAATAGATACTAGGATGTGGTCTTCATGATTTAACCCTCTGGGCTGAGTGGTTGGCATAAAGAGTAAAAATGTAAATGCGATCACTTTCCTAATCTGGCCTAATAGGCAAACATTCAGCAAAAATAGCAGATCTGCAAGGTCCACAAGATTGTAGATTGGTTGTTTATGGTGAAGAGAGTTGGTGTAGAGGGAAAATATTAGGGGTGCAAGTAAGAGCCCTGGGGGACCCCGGTCAACTAAGTATATAGGTTTTAAGTGGTCAATCTACAGGTGCAAACCATGACAACTCCTTCAGTAAACCTAATTATTGGTAACTAGACAGTGTGTGTGCGCGCAATGCAATTATATCAGGCTTATTGGTCAGTGTGTGTGTGTGTGTGTGTGTGTGTGTGTGTGTGTGTGTGTGTGTGTGTGTGTGTGTGTGTGTGTGTGTGTGAGAGTGCGTGCAGCTGATCTATTTGCTGTTTGTGGATGGGCCTTTGTTGTGATGCCAAACGCACCTCAAGAGGAAACCGCCATCTCCAGCCAAAACCTTTTCATTTCCTCCCAAACAATTAGCCTGCGATGGAATACGCAGAGAGACGCCTGCTCAAATCACTTTGGCACATTCTCCCCAACCTGCAAGTCATTAATGGTACGCAGTAAATACTTTAACGTGCTTATGACTGCATTGCTTAAGTGGCGTAGTGGTTCTGCAACATAACAAGAACATTACTGGGTCTTGCCACGGTCTCGGTTCACTGCGTTGCTGCCGTTAGATCTGTGTCGGTTTTCTCACATCTTCACAGGGAAGGCGAGTTACACCTGCAGCTCGGGCACGTTCGGTCGCACAGCGCACATTTCTTCCATTTTTTGCGGGATGGATTGTGAAAACCTGGCTATTATGTAGCAAAACGTACAGCATCGCGAGTCAACGCATCTCTCATCCCCAGTTTAAAAGAGCCCCGGGGTTTTTAAAGCAAGAACAAGAGCAATCTGTCATATCGAAAAACCAACCAACCAAACAAAAAAACTAAAACAAAACAGGTACACAGCCGCAGAAACACGACAAACAAAATATCCTGTTTAGAAAAACCATGCTTCCCCAACCAGAAATCCCCCTACTCAAGAGAGCCATTAAAACAGTGTTCAAAACAGCAAGTCTACAATTTAAAGGCGGCTCTCCTCCAAATGTGGTCCAGACAGTGAAGACCACAAGGAGGAAGCCCACAACACAAACACCAGCAGCTGCAGGGAATCAAAACTAAAGGGATTTTGCTTTGGGAGACAATTGTCTTCCAATCCAATGATAATATACACTGTATGTGCTGTACAGTACATTGGTAGAGGAGGAGACTGACTGCTGTCATGTTAGCAGACCTGAAGGAAGACTTGCAATGTCAAGTTTACTGTACTCACAAGTAGAGTTCAGGCTGCTACCAGTGTTGCCAGATTCTGTGAGAGAAACAAGCAACCAGGTCTAGGGAAACCAACCACTAGGCAGCGGTGGCCTAGTGGTTAGAGGGGCGGCCTTGATACCGGAAGGTCCCTAGTTCGATTCCCCAATTCATCACATCGATCATGAATCACCGCTGAATAGCCCTTGAGCAAGGCTTCCATGCAGGGTCCGGCTGGAAACAAGTTTCGTACTTAGTCCGACACCCTGGGTAAACAACAAACTTTGCTTTGCTTTAGCCCAAAAGAAGCTTGTAGCCAATTTTAGTAGCCAGTAGCCAATTTTATTAAGTTAAAGTTGTGGCGTGCGGACTGTGCCCAAATATGGACATGCCTGAGCCCGACATCAGTGCAAATCGCCGTCGTTAGGTATGTT